>NC_046358.1:56589085-56905850 GCF_004027225.2 Strigops habroptila
TGGTGCACACTATGATGCGGTCAGCCAGGACTCCATCAGCTTCTAGCCCCTCTGAAGATACACATACCAAACATCACCAAGTCAGTATTATACCTGAAAAACTGTTAGTCATGTAAAGTACAGTCTCATTTTGAAACCTGTGATTAAGACCAAAACTTTAGTGACCAGTGCAATGACCTCACTGACATTTTTCAATTGCAAGTTCTATAAAAAGTTATTTCTTTTTGCTGCTGTTACATATACTGTAACAAAGCTGGTAAAGGATCTGGAGGATAAGTCTTATAAAAAATGACTGAGGGAACTGGAGAAGAGAAGGCTTAGGGGGGACCTTATCACTCTCTACAAGTACCTGAAAGGAGGTTGTAGTGAGGTGGGGGTCGGTCTCTTCTCCCAGGTAACAAGCAATAGGACAAGAGGTAACAGCCTCAAGCTGCGCCAGGGGAGACTTAGATTAGGAAAAATTTCTTCACTGAGAGGGTGATAAGGTATTGGAACAGGCTGCCCAGGGCAGTGGTGGAATCACTGTCCCTGGAAGTGTTCAAAAACCATGTAGATAAGGCCCTTAGTGACATGGCTTAGTGGTGGACTTGGCAGTCCTGGGGTTAAGGTTGGACTTGATTATCTTAAAGGTCTTTTCCAACCTAGTTGATTCTGTGATTTAAAGAGCCCCTGGAGGAACTTCTGCAATAACATGAAATGTCCTTCAAGCAGCTTTTATGTACTGGGACCCACGAAAGTGTCATTTACTATTGAAGAACCCTTCAGTACCATCCTCTTCCACCTTTCACTAGGGTTCCAACTCTCCCAAAATTTTGTATGGATAAGTTACTGACACAGTGAACACAGCTTGGCTGTGTAACTGCTGGATCTCAGGACTCTTCCTTCCAAACTGAAGTTGGAAGAAACTGGAACTTCTGGACACACACTGTTATTTTTGCTGGGGGGACAGTAATACGGCTTTGCAAAAGTCTTAAAAGGAAATAACAGACAAAAGAAAACAACAGTGGATATTATATCATTTTCAAGTTATTCCCTATTCAACAGGGGACATAATATCCAAGAAATTGGGAAAAAGCTTGGGAGGCTGGCAGGGAGAAAGTTTCCTGCTCACCGACAATTCCCCTTCTTGTTTGCAAACAAATCACTTTTGCCAGCTTCTGGATAGGAAGGGAAGAATAGACTTCAAAATAAACACTCTATGTTAAACAAACATTCTTTTGAACACACCAAACTGAACAAGACTTCCCAGCTGTCTTGGAAAAGAATTTTTTATTTATTTTCAAGGAAGGTATAAAAATTAAGACGACAAAACTGTACTCAGCTTTGTACTCTGAATCAACGTCAGTTCCTCAGACTGCTCACAGAAAAAAAGAAAATTTAGGCAGCTTTTCAGTTCTAACAAAGAATATATATTGCTTTGCTTTAGAAATAACACTGCCCTATTTCGTAAACCTGATTTCTGTTTTCAGTAAATGATCTTCCTCCAACAACTACCTTTTGATTTATCTTTAACTCATATAGCAAATAATTAAAAAGAAAGCTCCACTTTGAAATTTTCCATTGAAATTTCTGGATGAGGAGAGGAACAAGTAGGCCTGTGAGCAACAAGTTACTGAGGCTTGAATTCCTAAAGGGCTTGATCCCACTCATAAGAATCTCAGTCTAACAAGTTCTGAGCACTGATACATTTTTATCTCATCTGTAACATCCGCTCCACAGCAGTCTGGTGGGCAACAGCATTTTTATTGTACTGTAAGCTTTTCCTAACTTTGAATACTTGTACAATTCTTCTATTGGACTGACTACTTCCAGAAACCTTGTCAGAACTCAGTTCTTGCAGCATCTTCTGAACTGCCTAGCTCTTTGGCTTTAGCAGGGTATCTTCACCTTTCCGCAGCTGGTTTCCTAAGGAAATGAGGCTTTTGAAGTGGATGTTGTCTTAAGTCTTTCTCTCCACTCCCTTCAGCTTTTAGCTATAAACATAATAAAAGCAGGAATACAAAACCTGAAATATATTAATAAGATGAAGTTACTATTAAACTCCATGCACCATAACACCTACTATTATTTTAAGATCCAGGTAGGGAAAGTTTATTTTGCAGAAACAGTGTCACGAGTTCAAGAAATGCTTCTAAAACTAATGTATGTGCTACCAGAATATTATTAGATACAGCCTATTTGACAGAATAAGGTTAGTACTAGCTGGATATACAGGGTGGAATAATCATACACAAAGTTTGGGGTTGGGTCTTCTTTTGTAAAAGATGTGTAAACTCTTGGACAAAGACTTCTTTCTAATGCAAACAATGAGACTTCCCTTGAAGCACACATTTGTACCCAACGGTCTGAACAACTGGTTTCATTTGAGGGAGAGAGCCACAGAACTCAAATTCAGCCAAAAAGGAAAAAGCTCTGAAACAAGTTCTCAAAAACTGATTCAGAAGAGTCTTCTGAAGTGAAAGACAAAGATTTCACACCTATTGCATTGCTAAATGAGACATGGAAACAATGCAAATATGGGTGTCTCTAAACGTATATAAAATTACATGCTTTCCCTGTTATAGAGATTCATGACCAACCACTAAGAGGAACACTTCTTTGTTTCCTTCAAAAATTATAGTGGTTTGTGTAACATCATTTAAGACCTACTGTCAGAAGGTCTTTAAGCAAATACTCAGATTGCATGAGGAATCTTATCCCTACCGCAGTCTATCTTTGAAAAAGATAAAATTAGATTACCAGTGCAAATTATCACCTGAAAATTTTGCTGATGAGGAAAATTGTTACTGTACAAGACCAAATGCGTCTTCTCAAGCATTGACTTGTTTCAAAGGCACCAGGGAGTCGGATGTATCTAATTAGCAGGGAATGCAATGTTGCAAAAGAGTAAGCAAAACACTTCCCAGAGCTGGCTGATAACTTCAGTTCAATGGAGAGCTGCTCACCAACATACAGACCACGATAAGTGAGCAGAGAGTACATTTTTTGAGACAGAAAGAAGATTCTGCACTGATTTTCCATCCCATGAGGAACAGCAAATACAGCATTAGAACACAGTTCTAGCTATACCAAGTTCACATATTTGAAATAGATGTTTGGACTCCATCTATATTGAGTGAAAGATTAATCTTCACTACAAATCACTTTTTTTCCCTTTTAAACTGAATACATTCTACCTTTCTCTAAATCTTCACATACCTTTTAAAGTAAACTGATCTGCATAAAGAACGTAGGTGTGGTAAGAAACACACAGTTACAGGTTTACAGAGCTTCATGTATCTGACCTCCAAGCAAAAATACTGAGATAAATGGCCACAGCATTTCAAGTTATTTGTGTGAATGTTTTCAAAGATTTTGACAGCAAACATTTTGCAGCTATCTAATGTACAAAAAGCTAGTCGGAAAACGGTTTTTCCTTTTAAAAAAATCAACAAAACACACAAATCAATGTTTTAAAGCCAAGCCATTTGTCATTACCTAGATCTTTAATTCTTATGTAAATTACCTGAAAGATTACTCATACAGCCTAAAAGGCTGGCTCTTTGTACAGAGTTAAGTTACATTAGCTAATCTCCTTGAAGATCAGCTTGCTAATGAGGTAGACCTGCATGATCTGGCTTTTTAACATCATTATTGATTTGATGCTACTGTCAAACCTAACTAAGCAAACAAAGTAAGCTTACTATAGTAACAGATAACCAAAGAGCCTCCTCTAATTCTTCTACCAGGTAGAAAGATATAACTCAAGTTATCCATCACAATCATCCTCTCTTTGGTCAACATACTGCACAGAATTCACTACACTATTCCATTTCACATAAAGATCTCGACTGAAAACTGTATTACCTACTTTCTATATGAATAATCTTACGCTTCACATACAAGTTCCTTAATGGGAAGCAGGAGAAGAAATGCAAGAGCATGCTGGTTTAAATGCAGAAAGTAAAAATGTAAGGTTCAGATTTAAATATGCAATGCTTAAGACACTCATAAATAAGGAGGAACTACAAGATAATGTCCTTCAGCTTTTCTTTTCCCCAGATTAGCCTGACCTTACAGACTTTAGCGGGTGAGATCCTGTTAGTTGAAATGCAACAGCACATGCACACATTTTTTGTTGGAGGAACAGAATCATGTCAGCTTCAGATTTGAAGGTTTTTAATTTTGGTAACTGTGTCAGGAACTACCACCTTATAAAAGAGTAGCATCCGTACTGTCCACTACTACAGTTCCTAAAAAAAACCACCAAAGTTTTATTTCAGAATCTTACAATGACTGCTGCCATGCCGATTGAGCTGCTCCATTAGCACGATATAAAACACTTACCCTATACCAACTGCAGATGTAGCCCTGATTCTCAGTGCAGAAAACAGGGTATATATAGCAGTGGCCACATCATGCAATGTAAGAACATGTGTGGCATCAGGCTATATTATCATGGGTGACTTGCAGAGGGGAAGCAAATAGCTCGTCTCCCACTTTTTCTTATTTCACCTACTGAATGCATCATTATCCTGGACCATTAAATTGAAAGACAGACTGATCAGATTTCAAAGATTTTGCCTGCTATTTTCTCTTTGGCCTGACAGCTGTACTGAAAAGATATTTTTCTTGTGCCAGATGTCAGAATAACAAACTTAATGCTCCAACTTAGAAAATACTTTCCATCATAATACCAGAACACTTCCAATAAAGGAGTTCACTATCTTTGGTTACCATGGTGACAGACAACCTGTCAAAACAGGGCCATCCCCATTTTGTACTCAGTGAAGTATTTATTGCTCAAAACCACAAGTAAGTGACAAAGCTGTAGATGAAACACTCATACAGCTACTTTATGTCTGAGTGAAATGGCTCCACTACGGAGTTTAAGTTCCTCTGCCTCCACACAGATAAACTCACAAAAGCCATTTTTACAAAGCAGTACTATTGCCATACTAAACAATCCTCACGATAACCTGTTCTCAGCTGTAGCCTAAAATTGGACATATGTTAGACTTTAATACATAAATCTCTTTAGTTCTGTGGTATTCTTATACAGCCCACATACATAACATCATCTTAAAATAATAGTGAGAAGAATTCAGTGGTATGAAAGACACTAAGGTGGTGATTCTCCAAGAGCATCTTTGGTTATACAGTAGTTTTGAAGAAAATATGAGCCAAGAACACCCTTTTACGTGCTTCTGAATACCTGCCACAGCATACATTAAATAACCTAATATGAATTCTAACTCTCAGAAAGCCTCACAATTCAGTTACTTGAGACAGAAAAAGGCAGATTACTGGGACCGAAACAGACTACTACGTTCCACCCATAACAGGAAACAACAGAGATGGAATATCACTACAGGAAGTTTATCTAGCAAGATAAAAAGAAGGCTGAGCGATGTGATGCTCACAGAGTGCTGAATACCTTGTCACCTGAGAGTGAAGAACATTCTAACACACAATGCAAAATGCATTCAACCAGCCTTGATAAATAAGGTGCGTATACATATGTGAAAGACACCAAGGCTAAGCAAGGCCTTGAATTTTCTCTACCTTTCACACAAGACAAAAATTGCAGAAGGTACAAATATCAAAATCTTCTCACCTATACATGTATATTATAAATAAATAAAAAAAAAAACAAACAAAACCCACAAAAACAAACAACAGTAACATTCCTTGTCTTTCTTTGGACTAGAAAGACTCAAAGATTTTTAATAACGGAAACCAAAGAACCTAAGTATGGCCAGACACCCTGGTGTAATCAAGAGTGTATCCAAGGAAGTTTGGCTACAAAGCAGAAGAGCTTCCAGTTGCTGGATGAAGGAAAACAGATAGATTCCCCATTTCCAAGTAATTCTTCCAAGTAATTAGAATATTATGTCTGCTGCTCATGGTTTAGAAGCAAAATACCTCAAATTTGTGTATCAAAGTTTGAAGCTCCACATGGATAAACTACTGACAGGTGAATTTCCATGTACCTATCCCCCCCCAAAAATTTGCTTATTAAAAGAGAAATGACTCTGCATCATGTTACCTGTCAATCCAGTAACAGGCAATGAAATTGACCATCATACTTAAGCTCTCAATCATTTCAAAGACTCCAGAGCCCTAGAGCATCTATGTAAAACTTTTTCTAACCAAAACCACAGTTCTTGCATAACATGACAGTGGAAAAGAGCTTCCCAACTCCCACATAACACATCTGATGTCACTGTCTTGGAGGATTCAGGGAAGTACAAGTGCCGAACAGTACTATCACAGCAAATCTGCGCAGTGTTGACCACTCACCAAAGGAATGACTTCCAGAAGAACACAGAACGATTCCAGATACTTAAAGTCACCTGAGGTAACATTTGATGCAATGAGTCATGTCAGATAAATAGGTCTTCTGTCTTAGAAGGAAGACATACTGATTTACCATAGTGGTTAACCAAGTATGTAATCACAGAACCAAACTTAAAGACTGTAATCTTTTATAGGAAGTAGACCCCTTCTCACTAAGGATTCAAGAATAACTTCTGTTACTCCACAACTTGGATTGGTACAGTGTTCAGCTTTTGTACAACACCTAACTCCACAGACTAATACCATCTAGGTCTCTTAATACAAAGAGACAACCTGAAGACAATTTGGAGTAAGAAGTAATTCTGTCTGGTTTCAGTGGACAGGAAGTCAAAGAACAGCTTGTTCGCTTCAGGAAAGCAGTGCTAAATAATCTGACAGTCCAACTGCACTGGGGCAAAGCCCAACTGCTCCAAGGCAAAAGAACAAATGCCTTTGCTGAAAGCAGCCTTGTGCTTCAAATGCTTGCTTTTGAACACGGAAGGCTTTGCCAAGAAGAAAGATTCACTTCCTAAAAAGCTGGTACCCTGTGAGCAGTGAAATAACAGAATTTGGAGATGTTCAGGGACATGTACTAGGTCTAGTTGCAATGAAGTTCATTTCCTTCATAGTAGCCCGTATGGTGCTGTGTTTTAGATATGTGACTAAAACAGCATCGATAATAAACCAAGGTTTTAGCTGTTGGTCAAAGTGATCGTACAGCATCAAGGCCTTCTCTGTTTCCCACTCTGCCTCCCACAGAGAGTAGGCCTAGGGGTGGGCAAGAGACTGGAAGGGGACACAGCTGGGACAGCTGGCCCAAATCAATCAGAGATTCCCATACCATGTAACGTCATGCTCAGTGGTAAAACTGGAGGAGTTCTTCCAACCAAAGTAGATGCTGCTTGGAGACAGACTGAACTTTGGTCTGCTCATGGGACATGGAGACTGATCACAGTTGCATCACTTCCCCCCCAGCATCTTTTTTCCTCCCACCTTCAGTTACTAAACTATCTTTATCTCAGCCCATAATTTTTTGGCCTTCTGATTCTCTCCCCTATCCCACTGTAGGAGAGTAAGCAAACAAGGGGGTGAAGGCTTAGTCACTGGCCAGGGTCCACCCACCACACAGAGGATTCAGGAGGTTAATCAGATTTCCTTAACAGGCAATGACATCCAGGCTGCAGAAAGATGACAAAACACAACCACAAAACATGGTTCCATTTCCACACTGAAGTATATCCTCTACTCATTTCAGCAAGTTTAATCACTGCAGTACACCTTTCCCAAGAAGCAAATAACGGTTCCAGAGACCAGCTTCTGGAAAAGTTCTGAGGTACTACTTCCACAAAGGTTAGGAATTTTCATTGCAAAAGTAAAGATGAACCTGCTTAGAATAAATTTACACTATTTTTCTCTGGGGTAGCATGTTGTAACCAATACACACTGGCTGAATGCCTGAACTGTAGCCACAGAGAAAGAATGTGGGTCTTATGGAGGCAAATCTAGAACTCACACATAAGGAGTACAATCGCTACTATCATAATTCTGGCTTCTTAATTTAATTTCCCTGACACAACCAATACTCTCCAAGGTGTGAGGTCTTGAACACATAGCACTCCAAGCATATGTTAACTTTGTCTTCCTGGACTTTACTTAATGACCAAATGCTAAACAGGCTGTCTAATGTATCATGTCGAAAGAAAGGTAGTATCTTCAAAATGGACTTGTTAGGATAGCAGCACCTGATGAGTTTGCTGACAAGAACTTGCCTGGCACTAAAGATAGTGGTAAATGGTCTCACTTTAGGTGATATCAACTTTTAGCAGCCACAGGCCCTGAGACCCTGAGAGATGTTCAGTGCCTTTTCAAGAAGACAATCTTTCAGTATAAAGATCTTGGTCATTTTTGTTTTGATAAAGAATGATTGGTGGAGAATCTTAACGTTTCCATCTCTGTGGTAACAGGGATACAACATATGCAGAGTACAAAATGGAGTCGGTTCTCAAGTTGCAAAGGAATTTGGGAAGCCGGAATATTTTGGATAAAGAACAAATATAGAACAACTTTTTCTGCCACTTTGAAAAGAAAACAACTCACAGCTATGGAACACTTCATCTCCCCAAGGAACAGACGTGCCAGATGCATTCCAGCTAACGCATCCACGTGTTTTCTCATTCTCCCGGCATGGAGCATGAATGTTCCATCTACAAAGCTTGTACAAGGAAAACATTTCCTATTCTCAGGTTTTTAAGTGTAAGTGGTGTGAGCATATTCATGTGGGCTACATTCAAATATGGAACTACAAGTTCTGTAGTACTTTAAATGAAAAATGCATTATAGAAGAAATATTCTTAAAGGGCTCAGGAAGCCTTTCTTCTGCTTATACTGCAGTTCTGTAGAAAAATTGTATCAACTGTACCCAAAAGGATTTTTAACCCCCCTGGAATAAAGGACACAAAAAGTACAACCAGGGACAACTGTTCTCTACTGGTGTTCTCTGTTACCTTTTGTTCTTATTTTTGAACCCTATGAGAATTTGAAGTGGAACAGAACCAGATGTATCAGAGTAAGTTTTTTCATTCTGGCACATTCAGGCAAAACCTGCTTTACACAATTAAACATGACTAAACCTTAACTATTTAATTTGGGAGGGGTGCCTACCTATCAGTGACAAGCTGCAGTCACTCAGAGAGAACACCTAATAAAAAAAAAAAAAAAAAACACCAAAAAAAAAACACACCAAAAAACCCAAACCAAAACAAAAACAAAAACAAACAAAAAAAACCCAAACAAGGAAAAAAACCTAGTCTAGGAAAGAAATCAAGGCCCATGCTCCACTCTCACCTCCCGAAAGAAACTAAATGAAAACTGTATCCCAAGTTACAAAGGAAAAAAATCACTGAACAGGAGTTCAACTGTGGAAAGACTATCCTAAATTCTTCCAAAAATAAAAATCACCTGTATATGAAGAACAATGGTATACACTAGAATTGTCTTTGCATTAAACTCTGAGCTATTAGTTCAAACATGCTGAAAAAAACCCACAAGAGTGATATAAATTATTAAAGACTAGAAAAGTCAAGGACTTGCTTCGCTTCTGCATCTAATCCATACATACATATTGCAAAATGGTGAAGAACAGTGGCATACCACATTTGTTACTATTAAAACTATGCTATCTACAAACAAACAAAACAAAAAGCATTCACATATACATGCAAAGCTACCATATTCTAATCCCGGCTACTGGCTATGACTCCAGCATGCCTTCTCTCTAATCTACATACCATTTATGAGTGTCTAAATGTATTAGTCAACAATAATTGTAATGAATTGGATTCAGCATATACCACAATCATAACACTCAATACAGTATTCAAAATCATTACCCAGCACCAGACATTAGAATTTATTAATCTTATTCAGATGTCTATCACAAAACTGAAACTCCACCATAATTCCTTAATTAGAAGTGGCACTTTTAGTTTTAAAACGCAAAAATCAACATAAAAGCAAACTATTATGGCACTGTTTCCCAAATTCCAGATCTAGAAGGTTATCACCAAAGAGCCCCTGGGGCTACAGGCACCACTGGCTTTAGCACGCAACCTCCAAACGAAAGTACTACGCTATTATCCAGCCCTGCCACTACATGCAAAAGGATACTAAAAGTGCAAAAGCCCTACAAACTTTGAAATCCTGTGGGACTTGCATGTGTAATACAGTCTGAGTATCAAATTGCAAAATTACTTCCAACTGTTCTAAAATGTATCCTTCCAGATCATCACAACTACAAAGAGGAAAGAATTTCTCTGTACGCTGGAAGTGACACATCAAAAAGGTACCCCATCAAACTATTCCAAGATATCCTTCCTTATGCACGTTGTCACCTTCATTCAGTAGGGATTTCTTTTTTAATGCCAGAGTTATCCAAAACCTACCAAATGCCCTGTCAAGCAGTACAGCCTAGCATGACAAGTTTAAACAAGTTGTTACCTAGCCTTACTTTTAAAACATCAGAATTCTTATCTTCTAAGATGAGTTTTGACCAAAACTAGACCCAAAAAATAAGAGTCAATCAGTGTGCACTGGACATGCAACTAATTACTGCCTATTGTAGAACACGCAGCCTTTATAAAACCTTTAGTAAAGTTCCTCATCACCTGCAGCCTGGAGGAAAAGGAACTGTCTCAGCTGTGGGAAGAACATGATCTCATGACCCAGCAAAAGCCTACTCAGTCAACCGCTTGCCAGCAGTCACTGATAATATCATAAAAGCACCTACAATGTTCCCCAGAGGAGAGATAACAGCTTACATGCTATTTTTATTTTCAGAACAATTTCCACCCGAGACACATGCCTACTGAGTTTGCAAAGTGCTGTAGCCTTTTGTACTGGAACTTGAAAGCCAAAAGTATGTTGGATAAATAAAACATATTTTGTAATATAGCTAGCTAGATGTGTAAAAATGACAGAATAGATACTCACTGTTTCAGATTAATATATTCAAACAGGTTTCACTACTCAACTAGATCCTAGTGATGTCTTTGCATAAGTAGATTTTTATAATAGAAACTGATGCCAGTTAAGCGTTATTTGTCAAAGTGATAGATGATACTTTCTGAAGTAAACACTACTTTTCCCACAGAGGTCTGCACTGAAGTACTCTTTGTCCTGCACAATGTCATCCAAGTCCTAGTTATTTTCACTGCATATTTATACAACACTCAATTAAATGTATTCTCAAACACTCACTCTAAACTGTGTTTCTATTTGTTATCCAAAACAGGAGCCCTTAAAGATACTGTTACACTATTTAATGGCATACATGCAAAACCCCACATGACTTTTTCCAGGACATGCTTCTAATCCCTTCCTTAACGCTCACACCAACTATCCTCAGAGCAATTAATTCCTAGAGAAATTATTATCAAAGTAGTTCCCATATCCTATTACGTATCTTTACACAGCATTTCCACTTTCCAACCTTTCAATACTATTTTTCCCCATTCTAACTATAACGTACACATGCAAACAAACTATGAAAGGAGAGAGTACGCATTTTTTAAAAAGAAAGCAAACTGTTATTCTAGCCTGCGTCTGGTCAAACACTGCCTACATCACTCAAATTCCATACAAAATGTTAACTTCCATATTCAGTTGTGGGTATTTTTCCCACTACCCATGACCCAGGAATCTGAAAAGGTATATTAGAAGTTCCTGAACATGCAAGATTACACTACCACTGCAAATGTGAGAAGCTATGCTGCTATGCTACCATGACAACTAGCATGACAATTTCACATGGTTTTTATTCACCTCCACATCAATCTAAGTACTGTGTTTGAGGTTTTTCTCCCCAGCCCATAGCTAACACTGACATGCTTTAGGAGGTACGGGAACATGTATCAAGCTATAAATATCTCAGTTTTATAGAAGAGCATCAAGGTGCATGGAATCTCCACCCTACCATTTTCCAAAGCTAGAAAAGCCCATTTTGTCCTGGCTCTGTCCTGAAAGTCACTCACTTTTCCAAGAACAGAAGCCAGAAAGCACAGCAGGAGAGGGCAGCAGAGGCTGCTGAAAGCATTGACATTGCCTAGCAAGAAGACATCCAACTATTACACCTATTAAGAAACAACTCTACATCTCAATGGCTAAATTCTGTACATCCTGACAAGGGGATGGAGAAGCAAAAGGAAGGATATGAACATGGTAAAAAGGTACACATCCTGATTGTATATTGTTTAGCTCAGAGGTCTTCAGGAAAAAAAAATGCCTATGTAGAAACAAACTCATACACAGTGTCAAAACATAAAGTAAACTAAAACTTACACCTGTTAATATAATGCACATACACTTGGCTTTTTTGTTCAGGCAAATTCTATACTGTATTGAAACTTTTCTGTTATTCTGCTTTGCTTTATGTTTTTCCTCTTCCATGTAAAAAAACCCCACGACAAACAGCAATCATGAAAAAACATTCAAGCAAATAACAAAGCCAATAACGATTTTGCAGTTCTCTTAAGACTGAAAATGTTATTAGCACTAAACCTTCACAACTCCACAAAGAACATCCTCTAGCCAACTAGCCAGAGCACTATGAACCATACAAAATGAAGTAGAATAAATTAAAATCTCAACGCATCATGTACAGTTGTTACTTCACAGCAGTTTACATTTACCTGATTTTCTTCTACCAAGAATCAAGCATGTTCAGAAACAGCCAGAGATGCTAAACTAACTAGGCATACCCATAACAGAAAACATATTTTGGGGGTTTTATTTACTGGATCAACATGTTCAGAACCCTGTTTCCTCAGAGATGTCAAGAGTTGTTAATGCCACTTAAGATGCCATTGATAATATCGTTACAACGGGGACATACTACTGCAGCAGCTTGAACAACACAAGAAAGGTCTTGAAGAATTACTGGAATTTATTGA
Source organism: Strigops habroptila (assembly GCF_004027225.2). NCBI lineage: Eukaryota > Metazoa > Chordata > Aves > Psittaciformes > Psittacidae > Strigops > Strigops habroptila. Next base: position 56,601,850 of record NC_046358.1, read on the forward strand.
AAATCAAAATGCACCTGTAATTAAAATCTGACTCACATGAAAACTGATCACATGATAGAAAGAAGTGGAAGATCAGAAACTACCGATAGTTTAACTCCTGAACTTGAATGATACACCTCCACAGTATAGACTACTTCCAGGCACTAGCACTTCATCTTTTCTTTAACATGACCTAGAAACTAATATCTACATTCTTGGCTAATTTTAAACTGTAAAATTTTGCTTTTAACAGAATCCTGAATATCTGTCCATGTGATTTCAATTTTAATGAAAACATTTTTCTACCTAATCTTACTTGTAAGAAACAATGTTATTCTGTATAAATAGCACACTTTATAGCTAGAGCAGATTCTTATCTACAAAAATGATGGGTTTGGCAAATTATCACACTGAAGCAATAGAAAATGCAACGGCTATCGAATGTAGTAAGCTTGAATTCACTGTCCTTCTAGAGAATGGGATACAATGAAGCAGGAGGGAGAGAAAGCAGCAGCAAAGAAGAAGAACAGGATCAGTAACTTCAAACCCAATGAAATATATGTAGGAATGTAGCATTTGTGATGCAAATTTGATAATACTACACTCCTCAATAAGCTTCATTCAAAACTGCTTTGTGATTCATTGTCAAACAAATAATTCTAGTGATTCATTAACAAAAGAATGAATGATCTAATACGGCTTTGAGATAGACAGCGTACAATCTAGAGGGAGGCTGACGTACATTTAAAAGTAAACATTACCTTAAGAAGCAAAACCTTTTTCTTTTCATTTCATTAAAAAAAAAAAAAAAAAAAAAGACCTAATGAAATTTTCATTTTTTTTTTTTTTAAATCCTCACCTACATCACATTGCTTTTAGTTTCAGAGGTAATGTGATTACTCCATATTAGCTTAAATACTGCATATTTATTTCAGCAGCTTTGTGGATTCTGATGAACTACCTCAAAGACTTCTTTATTGGATCGATTCCAATTTGGGAGAGAGATACATACATACAGTACTGCGCAGCAACTGCAACAAACAGATTCAACTTCAGCAACCCCTCTGGAGGAGTTCTGCAGGGGTAAAAGCATTGGAATACCTTGCATCACACAGCATTTTACAAAACAAGCCAGAAGAGGAAAAAAAAAAACATAGAAGCTGGACATATAAATAAATATGCCATATTTTAAACCAATGCATATCAGCACTGAGTTTCACTGTTTTCAGTAGAAGTAATGTAAGCCTTCGAATGTAAGTCAGGTCTGAAGAGAGAAACACAGAAATACTTATAAATACCTCCACACATACCAACAAGTTTCATGCTTAGCCACTTGACCTAGACATTGAACATAGGATAAATAGCCCCAAAATATTCTATTTGGCTTGAATTGTAATAATGTTTTATTTCCGGATGAATGGTAGATGCTTTCTCTCCCTTAGCTATAATAACTTCCAATCATTTAATTATATTCTGGAGAACATTTTTGGCTCAAGATGCCAAAAAGAACATACTTAAAAACTGGCTTCAAATGACACAAATTAATAATCATGAATAAAGGCAAAATTAGGTCCTTGTACACTGAAAACAATATTCAATTGGTGACCACTTTAGTCCTGCACAGAAAGAGAAGGGGAGAGAACACTGACCTGTGAACATTCATGGTAGAATGACTTTAGCCTCATCTGCACTAACAAAGGTATAGTATAAGAAAATAATAACATTAAAGTTTGGGAGGGGTGGGGGGGTGTCTTGCTTTCTAGGGGCGAGTGGTTTTGGTTTCTGGGTTGGTTTTTGAAGGTTTTGTTTTTGTTTGGTTTCTGGGTTGGGTTTTTTTTGGAAAAGCACATTTTAGAACTAGGAATGAGAGAGATGTACAAGCTAAGAACTGAAACTAGTAGGAAAATGTTCCACACAAAATGTGTAGCACAATCAGAATTACACAATCTGAGTTAACTACAAATGATACTATAATATTGTTTTGTTCTTCAGTGAAGTTTAAATATTTAAACGGGAAGTAAGTACTTTCTCTGAGTACGAAAGAATTTACTTTGAGAAATGCTTTCCACATTCTTCAGAATGCACAATGCCTTTGGGATTAGGGAAGTACAGGGGAGCTACTACTTTCTAGGAGGGATCAACAAGAGTTTGACTCCTGATGAATGAAGAATCTGTCGTATGAGACTAACATGTCTGAAAGTACTTCAACTTTTTTTAAGACTACCGAGATGCAAAGTACACATTATTATAAAATACTCACAGTGTTAAGCAACTCCGTAACACAGCTTTGCTTCTTTGCTACGTACTACATGCAACCTTTTCCATAATATGTACAAATTGTTGCAAATTGCCTATATTGTCTCTCTTCAAATAATGCAGTTTATTAGCAAGTCTTTCCCATTATGCATGCTTGGCCAGGTGCCCCAGAACAGCAGCACAGCACCAGAGGGCAAGTGGAAGTTGATTATAAGCCACCTTTCCACTTCCCTTACCCTTTGCCTGATAGGAATAAGACCGATCCTCAGTGTTATGTACAAAAAGCCTAAGGGCTGTTCTTAAATGCCCTTCAAGTGGCTGTTACACAAGTTGAAAATTGCCAAAATAGCATGGCAGCACAAAAGTTTCTTTCAGGGATGACTCACCCACTATAAAATTACCGTACATCAACACAGTTCTAGTCCTCTGCGTTCCTTAACCTGACAAACTTAGTACTCAACTCTGCTACCATTATACTACAACCCAATATGTCAGTATTAACAGCCAGTCCAAAATCTCTCCTTTTTAAGTTATTGAATCCACTGAAAATCAGAGTGCTCTACGTCACATTAATTTCTGATACAATGTAGAAGCTTCCAGCTTTATCATTCCATAAGAATAATAACAAGCAATCCCTAAGTTCTCTTCACTGGACCTGCAAGATCTTACTTAACTGCTTTATCCATTAAGGATTCCATTGGAACAACTGACACAAACACTATGAAAGGAGAAGAAAAAAAGATTACTATGACCTATTAGATTGTTGAGGATGACAATATTTTCACAATATGTACACACAAGAGCAGCTATAGTATATATCTCAGAAATATATCTCTTAGTGTATCTTATTTTAGAAATAAGAAAAAACTATCATAAACTTAAGACTCAAATTTTAGGAAATATGCCATATAACATAGAAAATTGTTTCAGCTAGCCCTTCTATGAAAGGCATCTTAACACAAGAGCCTGGTCCACAACAACAAAAGATTAACAGGTATTCTATCTGATAAATATTGTTAGCAAACCCAAAATCTCTATCTTGAAAACAATCTATCTGCCAAAGTAAAAAAGTCTTACCACCTTATTATTATCAGAAGTACCAGGACTTTGAAATCTACTCATCTGATTTTCTGGTTTAGTATGCCAAATAATTGAAATACATATACAGATGAGAGCTGCTCTCTAAATGTATAAGCTGCAAGCTTCTCCACTAATCTAGCCAGCGTTTGGTATCAGTCAGAACCCTGACACCAAAAGAAGAGCATGGCAGAAGAACATCATCCAAGTCAAACAACTTTCTCTCTTTCTTTAACTTGTCTTTTATTATGTACAGCATTACAATCTAGCCATCGCACACTTAACAAATGCTTGGGATTAGTTTAGAGAGCTGAGAAGTTATGGATGACAAGACAATGTTGTGCATACATAATATCTGCTAACTTTAACTCCAAGAAGTCTCCATGGAGATTTAAGAGGAAAACCAGAATCTCTCTGTCAGAATGTGGAAAGTCTGAGGAGCATCAATACTACTAAAACAGAAAAAGCTACTAGTCTGACGAATAAGAATCTTCCTACAGACCATGCCAGCTTACTGAAGGTATATCATCTACTTAATATCAACTGTTATTAAGGTAATTTCTACCCACCTTGCTCAGCCTACATACCTTCTACCCACCACACTATCCGCATATCCCTATTTTTTAATTCTTTTTGCTTCTCAGTTACCTCAGTCTCAACTTCATGCAAGGAATCCTTCCCGATCCATCTCATCACTCATCTTTAACTTTCTTGCAGTCATGATGACAAGAGTAACTATTGTCACACTGCAACAGAAAAGTCTGAGTTACAATTTCAGTCCTGTTTTTCAGTTCCTTAACCCTAGTAGGTATGGCACTGAATAAAAGTAGCACTAAATTAATCAGGAAAAAAAAAAACCTTGCTAGATTAATTTCCTCATTTATTTGTTGTTTTCTGATGAGCTGTGGAAGAATTTAAGAGGAAAAAAAATCCACCAATGACTTTTAAAGGTTTTTCTTTAAATCACAAAGGTACTCTGGATAGGTAGTAAGGTGACCGTCTATAGACTTACTACATCACACTGAATCAACTACTATGGCAAAACCACATTTAATATCAAATCATTAATATTTTAAGATGCCAGTTTTAAAGAAGACATTTGTCTTTAAACTGAAGTAGTTTTCCATATACTCCAGCCAGATTTTAGGTTATGTCCTACTTACAACACAATCCTAATTTATATTAATTTAAAATTAAGAGAAGCAGGAAATATTTAAATGCAACAATATAATGAAATAAAACAGGAACATGTCCAAAACAATCCTTAAAAGGCACATACACACACCACCCACCAAAAACAAACAAACAAACAAAAACCCCAAAAAAACAACCCACACCAAAACCAAAAAAAAAAAATCCCACCCAAGATACTGTCTCTACTACTTTCTTCCTTCCTCCATCCTGGAAACTGGAAATCCAGGAGTATTTTAATTTACATGCACAGTATACAGAACCAAGCAAGGCACATAGTTTTATTATGCTTCAGTTAAGAGCACAAGTTTGCAGGAGAAGTGCAACAAGAGTCAATGCTCCACACATCACTGCCCTATCACCAAACAATATTTCAACCATATAGAGAGTGACATAATTTAGCAAAAACGTCTTCCTGACGCAGAAGTAAAAAAACCTCTTGCGTGGCAAAAGCAGGTCTTCCCTTTTCACCCTCATGCTTTCGCTGTATTACCACATGCACAATAAAACCTATTGCCATCCATTATTTAAATTAAACGACAGAATCCACTTGTGGATGTGAAGGCCCCAAACTTCTATAGAAAACATACGAGAAAAACTAAATACGTGATTTCTAGGTTGTTTTTTGTTTTTTAGTTTATGGATTTTGGTGGTGGTGGTTTGGGGTTTTTTGTTGGTGATGTTTGTTTGTTTGTTTGCCCTCCATGTCTCTCTTGTTTTTATGTAACTTCTCAGGGCTTTTGGCATCGATTTTTGTTCAAGTGGCAGTTGAAGCAAGTTACTTAATACTTTCTAAGAAGAATAAAAAAATTTTGACAATAATTGAGAAGAGCTGCAGACCGAGATGATGCAGGCTTTCTTGTAAATCATTGCCATTCTCATGTTTTAGCAAAACAGTCATATAGAAATAATTTATTATCAGCTAGTAAGAACCTCAAGTCTTCCAACAGGAGTTGGTTTCTTTTCCTTTTTTTTTTTTTCCCCCAGAAATCTCAGCAAATACTACATTGGTGACTCAGGAGCCACAAAACAGTATCTCTGGCTTCAGAGTACATTCTGTGTCCAGTTCAACAGTGAAAGCACTTTTAAATTTTAATAGGAATATCCAGTATTGTTTGGCATTACCATGACTTTCAAGTGATGTATGCACACCTCACACACTAGGCCTCTGAGGACTTCTATTACTCAATAACTACATGTTTCAATAGAAATTTTCAATAGAAATTTTTTCAATTTTCAAAACATTAAATTTTTTCAATAGAAATTTTCTATAAATATATTTATAGAAAAGAGAAATTTATAGAATAGAAATTTATGGGGTTTGCACACACCATTCTATTACCCTAAACTGTATCTGTACCTGTCATCATTTACTTAGCCTCATTCCTAAGTGTTACTGTCAACAGGAAAACAGACAAGAAAAGAATTTACTGGAGATCGAAAGTTCTGAAGTTTGAGTACTCATAGTTAAAAATTTACTTTTAAAATAAAATAAATAAATAAATAAATAATGAACCCCCCAATGCTTTGCATTAACAGAAAAATGAGAACTTTCAGCCACTGATTTGGAAACAACAAATCTTGTTATAAGTGGCAAAAATCCAATTTTCTGATGTAGGTAGAAGAATTGCTATATAAAACTGAAAAGGAAGTTATGAACTTAACAGGATACCTACTCTTAATTTAAAAGAAAATTAAATCTAATTTCTTTTCCTTCTGGGAAAAAAAATAAACAAACAACAACAACAACAAAAAAAGGATTATCTGACAAGAAATCTTCTTACTTTACTAATCCTAACCGACCCCAATTCTATTGTCAATCAGAATAAATAAACAAAAAAAGAAACTCAGCAACTCCTTCATCACTCAAACTGGAACATAACCAAACAGACAATTATTAAGAAAAGTTTAATTATGGCCTTCAATTTAAAGTGAAGAAGTCAAAGCCACTCCTCTTATGTTCCCCACTAGGCCAGAATACCAGCTCAGTGTTGCAAGATCTAATAAGGCAGCCCTACAGACAGAAATAAAATAACAGACCTGGAATACACCCATAATCATATGATCTGTATTTTTGCAGCATAAATGCCCAGCTTCACACCATCTTCCTTGGAGGATCAGATGATAGTAGAGCAGAACCCACCAGAGTAACTCTGAACAGTCACAGCAACCTCTGCCTGCTCCCCAATACCCTCACCTACAGCAACACACTTGCAATGTAGACCTGGCATTTCTACACATTCTTTTTGGCATTGCATATACATTCTAACATTCCATATACATCTGCTGCCTCAGAGTTGCATGTTTATAGACAGACTATGAACTGATTTAATTTTACTCAAGATTTTCCAGGTCCTTCTGGAAAGCTTATCTCTTGAGAGAGATACAGGGATTATGTATTTTTAATACCATGCAAAGAGGCTGGGAGAGGGAGTCAACATGACAATGCTGAACACATAAATGCACAGCTATGGGAACAATACCTCAGTTTCTCCTCAGAGCCGCCTTCTTCTAAATGAGGTAATTTTCTTGGATTACATGGTAAACCATGTGATAAAACAGTTCAGGAAAACATTGTTCATTACAGAGGTACAAGTCTCCTACAGCTACTGAAAAACTTGAGAAGCACACTGCATTAGTCTGAAGCAAACAGATGAGGAAGTTACAATTCTGTCTGCTATCAATGTATGACAAACTTGGATTGCACAGGGAACAGGGATGTCTACACTTGTGCATCTGCACTAGGCTAAAAATCACCAAGAGGCATAAAGATAGGAAAGCAGCTGCTGCAGTGGCATTCAAATACATTGGTGCATGCAGCATATTCTTCTGCCAGTGGAGATCACAGAGCCACTATCTAGAAGACATTGCTACTGTCCCACTCAGAGGAAAGTTATAAGGCAATAGACAGCAAAGCTCAACACAACCATTGCATTAAGTATCGAGAAGATCCACAAAAAAAACAGAAGACACATCAGTTTACATCTTCTCATGTACATTATCTGACTGTAGGGAAGACACCTGTAAACTGTAAGCTAGTAGCAAATAAGTAACTGTATTATCTGTTACTTTACTCTCCTTAACTAATGTATTTGGAAAGAATAACTACTGTATCCTCAGGCTGCTCGCAAAGAATGTCCAACAACTGGATATCGAAAATTGAGTTTAACCTGAGCTCACAATTCTAAAGATGTTTAAAGAGAACTACCACAATCGCTATGAAGCATGAAATCTGAGGAAATTCTCAGAACCTGGGCAATCTAGACTCCATGTCTAGACTATATGAGGAGCAGTAACTATCCATACACAAAATCATTTGCTTGCTATTTGAAAACTGAAGTTAGATTTCACAAGTTCAAGCAAAAGTGAGGTACACCCACAAAAAGTTTGAGGTCTGCTGGCAGGGGGAACAAAGCCAAGGGAAAGAAGCTAAAAGGAATAGCTGGCTTTATTGGAAAGCATTTTGGGTTTGGGTTGGTTTTTTTTTTCCCACTGACCTTTTAAACTGTAAATCTTTAGCCAAAACTAAATTTGTTGACTTCACTGTACTAGCTACTAAGACAAAGGCACTTAATATGGACATTATTTCAGAACTATCCAACAGGGGAAACACATTTCTTAAAGAATTACTGCCTCAGAAAATGCTATGGTACTGTTACACAGGTATTTTCTTACACTTTCTGAAAAAGGGCATTTTTAATTAAGGATAAGACTCCCTTACTCATACAGACTGTATCCCCCACATGGCAACTCCCACAGTGGAGACCCTATGCAGACAAATCCTCCAAGACAGCTTCCTTCAATTGTTTCATAGTACCATCCCACTGACAGAGCAGGATTTGCCTTGGGGTCTGTTGACCAGTGCTACAGACCTCTCACTATCAGAATGACAAGTTCTGTTGTGACAGAGCAGTATTTTTTCCACGAACTTGAGGATTTCAACTTCATGCTTGGTTAGTGACTGAAAAGGCAAAGGCTTTATTTTAAAACTATTCTGGTTTAAAAAAAAAAAAAAAATACATATTTTCCCACATAAATATGGAAAGATTGCCATGAAGAACTAAATCAATTTTATCCTTGAGATAATCTGGAACATTATGTGATGTTTCTTTAAAAGTCCTTTGTGGCTTCTTACTAAAAAATACAAAGTGTAAGTAAGTAATCAGCAGCACTGGAGCAAAATAGAACATGGAGCATTATGACAGTGTTTACATTAAATAAGAAGTTTTTGCATCTTCTCACATATAGTAATTACACATTTCATGTTCCAAAAGACTATTTTGCACAGAGCAGCTGAAAGTGGAGAATGTTTATTGTCAAGCTCAATTCTGACATGTTTGGATCTCAGCTGTTTCATTATACTCATTTTTCCCCCAGAGTTCAAAGTGATGATTTGGTACACAGTAAAGTGTCCAAATGCTTTTTAAAGGATGTTCTGCTACTTCTTTGTCATCAAATGTGCACATGAAGGATTACAGTAAAATTAAGCAAGAAATAAAATGCACATCTGTGTAAAAGATACAGCAGGGGAAAAAAAGCTTCCCTCCTTCAAGCCAATAAACCAGAAGGCAAAATAAGCATGCTTTACAAAATGCATCTTGCTTTACAATAAACAGAAGAATCTTTCATAAATAACATTCTTTATACAGAAGGTAATGTACTTTCTGAAATTTTCAAGGTGAAGGTTAACAAAGTTTTAAGTCTACTTTGAGTTTAGATGTAGTGTAGTTTGTCATTTTCAATACCAGAAAGATACTCCATAGAAACAGCAAAGTGTAAGGTATTGAAGTTGGTATTGACACACATTTAAGCAAAACAATCATCACTTCTAAAAGCATTTCCAGGATGAGTAGATGACCAATAAGAGAAATAATCCATAACATCAAAAAACACATTGATCTTAAGTAAAAAGCACTTGCTTGGAATCAAAGGAAATACATACTTGACCCAAAACTTATTTGAAAGATCCACATTTCCTGCTAAATTACATCAGTGTAGCCTAATGCTGGTTTACACTGGACACACTGTCACTCTAGAGCTAGGGAATTATGACCTCCAAAAATTTACAATTGCTTTCGAAAAGTATTTGCCAACTATGTTTAAAACTAGCATCTCTGCAAGTTCAAGATATTCTTGCAATACGTCATCAAGTCACCTCATTTGAAATTTTCAACACAGTGCTTATGAACTACAACACAGTTCAGGCAGTAGACAGATACATCCTTTCTGTCTCCACTTCCTTGTTTCAAAAGCAGGATCTTCAGACACATCTCTTTCTCACCTGCACCAAATCAAAACCATCCTCCCCAAGGTTGAAATCTGTAAATATGGAGTCATCTTCCTAAGGGCCTTTTAGGTAGCCCACACTGTGACAGTGCTGCAGAGATCCCATGCAACTCATTTCTCCAACTGCCTTACATTAGCCTTAAATCAAGTGTGTTTGCAGTTTCATATCACTGCAAAATCCTGTTTTGTAGCTTGCTCAAGCTACCCACATCTAAACTCCAATCTGTAAATATAATTTAGCACATCTCAACATGCAAAATGTTTGCTCTGAAATTCACTTCCTCCTGATTTACTTTGCAATGCTCTGTAATAAGAAGCTGCCTTAACTTTCAAGTCCTTTAGTTACCTCTCCACTACCTTCACAGGATTTTTCCTCTGTATGCTGCACATGTGCTTTCTGAAAGACAATGTTTATCATCTCTCAGCTTCTCTTCTTCTGCCCTTTTTCACTTCTTATTGTTATTTAAAACACCCATTTTTCCAAAATGCTTCCTGTCTCTAACGATTTACAGAGCCACACTTTAGCAAGAGGAACTGGAACACGCACATGCTCACACCCCAGCAGACATCATCATCAAACTTCCTCATGTCATGCTTAATTTAAAATTTGTTCAAAACTTAGAGAATTTTGGGACTGGAGGGTCATCTCAACCATCTACTAGAACATTATTTTCCCCTCAACTTCATAGCAACTGCTGTATTCCCTCAGGTGATGAGAAGCACACTTAAAGTCCATACAGAATTTCAGATAGTGCCCTCCGCACCTGCATTCACATGCATATGTCCTCAGTACCATTTAAAAACAGATTACAAAGAAAAAATTAAAAAAAACCCCACAAGTCAATCTGTTCACTCAATCCTTAAAATCAATTTTGTGCCATACATGTATTTTTTCATTGATAAAGGGAATTTTAAAGCAGTTTTTCTGCTCAAAGCATATTAGCAATGGATAAAGGACAAAGGAGCAACTTTTCTCTTTTTTTCCCAGAACTAACCAGCTACTAAGATTTGTTTTTTAAGTCTGCATGCCATTGCTCACCTACAGGTGATGAAGAATGACGAGTCATTTGGGAGTTTCCCACCCTCTATATTTCCTGTGTTTCCAATAGGCTAAAACAATTAAATAATATTTTGATCTTACCAAGACAGAATTTTTATATAACAGCTGTAAAAACGCACATTAACAATAAAATTTGAGTGCATTCAGTGTTTCCCTCACACAAAACATTTTCAGAACACAGATGATAAATGAAGTCTTACAAACAACAATGATTCACATATCCTGGTAGGCCAAATATTTTGTCTGGACTGACTATAGACCAAAAACACAGCAAAAACAAAGAGTTTCCAGTAAGTGTGAGCATATCTTACGGCCCATATGTATTTAGCAAAAATTAGCTCCTCACCCACCTGCATTAATGCCAGTGTTCAGACTGCTCATCATACCTACCACCTAAACCCTATACAAGTACATGCAAGCCAGTACTGTAAAACAATATAAGATGATATCAAGAGAGTTTGGCCCCAAGTGCTTAGACATGTTTTGATCTGCATTCTCCAGTACTCCATAGGCCAGGGATGTGGGGAGTGTGAGCAAGGCTCTGCAGTTATTGGCCTTCTGTCACACCCCAATTTTAAACAACTGGTGTATCACCATTCAAATATCCCCAAGTTACCCACTGACAGTCTTCTAGGAATGCTCTGCTGTCTAAAGATAACAGGACTTACCTGAAGCACCTTTTAGGAGAACAAACTGGAACAGAGATCGAGTAGAATGCTTTTGATGTCAAAATAACAATAGCCCAGAACAACAGGATCAAGCCAATAGCTACAGAATGCAATTCCATCAATGCTTACTTGATTTAAACCAAATGGAAACAAATACATGCCAGTGATCACGCTTACACAGGGGTAAAAGCAAGCAGATTGCCGCAGTAGTCAAAATCATCTCATGATGTCATCTTACCAAACTACTGCATGACACTTTGTTCTTCACAGCTGCAGAAAAGTTCCAAACAATATGTTTAGCTTCCGAAACAAGAACAAAAAGAATGGGTCTACTTCAAAAAGGCAATCAAAATTAACACCATTGTTTGAAATATCCACAAATCTCCACAAGTTAAACACTATTTGTTTGTGTTCTGGCTTTCAAAGGTTAACAGTTTATTTCATTCCCTCCTCCCCTAAGAGCACAGCTGCCAGAGTGACTTAATTTAAGTGTGGATCAACACAAAGAATGTAGTCCTTTGTAAGAGATGCTGAAAAATAGTATGTTGTATCCAAATTTATTTTAAATCTACACACGTGAACTTTGAAACACCAGAAGCATTAGTGTGCATTTATAGTTCTTCTAACACTGATAGTCTTCACTAAAGCTGAACTTTGTAAAATGTGAATTATATCTTGTCCATGTAACGTAACATTATTTTACCTGATCTCTAAGCACAGTTAAACCAGTACTGCAAATGCTGTTAAATACTTAAGCAACTAAACCAAAAAACACCCACAAATAGAAAGGAATAAAATAAGCATCCATTTGTTATTTTAAACAATGAGTCTATTCTTTCAGGTTTTTAGATAATTCTTTTAAAACTGCATTGCAAGAATTAAGTATGATTCTCTGCTTACATGCTAAATTAAATCGAAAGAGGGTAGATTTAGATGAGAAATTAGGAAGAAATTCTTCCCTGCGAGGGTGGTGAGGCACTGGCACAGGTTGCCCAGAGAAGCTGCGGCTGCCCCATCCCTGGCAGTGTTCAAGGCCAGGTTGGACGGGGCTTGGAGCAACCTGGTCTAATGGAAGGTGTCCCTGCCCATTGCAGGGGATTGCAACTGGATGAGCTTTAAGGTACCTTCCAACCCAAACCATTCCGTGATTCTACAAATCCATGATAAATCACCTATTTCCTTAGTGTCATTTCTCGCCACACAAATAAGCTATACTGCCAAGAGTTTACACGTCAAAATGCACTTCCAGTACATGCACCATTAGCAGTAAAAATAATTAAAAAAATAAATCTTCGATCCATACTTTGCAAGTAAGAAACTGAAGGAAGTGGCTGTTTGAAATTAGAGCATAATTGAAGAAACTGCAGCTGCACCCATGCCCTAGCAAGTAATTAAATGCCACTTGACTATGAGCTGATAATAAAATGATAGAACATAACCTCTCCCTTCTGAGGTTATGGCAGGCCCACAATTCTAACTGGAGCATACTAGGATGAATCTATTACAATGGAAAGCAGATACTCTCCTAAGTGTCAGTAAATCATGTTCTTGCAAGTAAGAATGCTATATTCATTTAATGGCAAGTGCTCTGGACACACCATTCAAGTCTTAGCAAGCAGATGCAGGGACTATGAGAATGGAAACCTTAGGCCCACTGTAGGAGAGGATCAGGGTTGAGAACATCTTCGGAACTTAAATGTGCAAAAGTTCATGGGACCTGATGACATCCATCTGCGGGTCCTGAGGGAGCTGGTGAATGAAGTTGCTAAGCCACTGTCCATCATATTTGAAAAATCATGGCAGTCAGGGGAAGCTCCCAACGACTGGAAAAAGGGAAATATAACCCCCATTTTCAAGAAGGGGAAAATGGAAGACCCAGGAAACTACAGACCAGTCAGTCTCACCTCTGTGCCTGGCAGGATCATGAAGCAGATTCTCCTGGAAAGCATGCTACGGCACATGAAAAACAACAAGGTGGTTGGTGACAGCCAACATGGCTTCACTAAGGGGAAATCCTGCCTGACCAATTTGGTGGCCTTCTATGGTGGAACTACGGAACTGATGGACAGGGGCAAAGCAGTTGACGTCATCTATCTGGACTTGCGCAAAGCATTCAGCACTCTCCTGCATGACATCCTTGTCTCTAAACTGGAGAGACATCAATTCAATGGATGGTCCACCTGGTGAATAAAGAATTGGCTGGATGGCCACACGCAAAAAGTTGCAGTCAAAGGCTGAACGTCCAACTGGAGACGGGTAACGAGTGGTGTCCCTCAGGGGTCAGTGTTGCAACTGATCCTGTTCAACATCTTTGTCGGCGACATGGACAGTGGGATTGAGTGCGCCCTCAGCAAGTTTGCTGATGACACCAAGCTGTGTGGTTCGGTTCATACACTGACGGAAGGGATGCCATCTAGAGGGACCTTGACACACGTGAGAGGTGGGCCAATAACAACCTCATGAAGTTCAACCAAGCCAAGTGCAAGGTCCCACACCTGGCTCAGGGCAATCCCAGGCACAGATACAGGTTGGGCAGAGAAGTGATTCAGAGCAAGCCTGAGGAGAAGGACTTGGGGGTGTTGGTCGATGAGAAACTGAACATGAGCCGGCTTCAGTGTGTGCTTGCAGCCCAGAAAGCCAACCGTATCCTGGGCTGCACCAAAAGAACCGTGACCAGCAGGTAGAAGGAGTGATCCTGTCCCTCTGCTCTCGTGAGACCCCACTGTCTTCAACATAAGAAGGACATGGAGCTGTTGGAGCAAGCCCAGAGGAGGGCCACGAGGATGATAAGAGGGCTGGAGCACCCCCCTTACAAAGACAGGCTGAGAGAGTTGGGGCTGTTCAGCCTGGAGAAGAGAAGGCTGCGTGGAGACCTCGTAACAGCCTTCCAGTATCTGAAGGGGGCCTACAAGGATGCCGGAGTGAGACTCTTCATCAGGGACTGTAGTGATAGGACAAGGGGTAATGGGTTCAAACAGGGGAGGTTTAGGTTAGATATAAGGAAGAAGTTCTTTACTGTGAGGGTGGGGGGTGAGGCACTGGAACAGGTTGCCCAAGGAAGTGATAAATGCTCGATCCCTGGCAGTGTTCAAGGCCAGCTTGGACAGAGCCTTGGTTGACATGGTCTAGAGTGAGGCATCCCTGCCCATGGCAGGGGGGTTGGAACTGGATGATCTTAAGGTCCCTTCCAACCCCAATTCTATTATTCTATGATTCTTATAAACCTTGCTTCTGTAGGAAACCTATGTGATCAACTGCCATTAACCCACATAAGTATTGCCCAGTGACCCTGATTTGGAAAAAAATAAATAAATAAATAAATAAATATTATTCAAGACACCCTGTTTCTTGTCCAGTAGAGTACTACCGGGGACATTCAAGACAAAAGACAAAAATGTGCAGAAAGCTGTCACTAGTTCTGTTGTTTATGAAATAATTTGCTAACTTGTTTTTCCAAGTACCCCAACTCCTAAAATACAGCCCTACTGAAATACACTACAAAGCACCTCCAATTTAATACGCCTAGGAAGAACTGAATAGACTCTGTGCAGATTGACTCACTACACACATTTGATCATACTTACAGCAGCATTAATTCTTTCTCCCAGCTATGACACATGAGTCATTACGGAGTTCAGTGCTCAGTTTTTGTTCTGGTGTGGTTTTGGTTTGTTTTTAATTAAAGTCACTGCAGGCTGAAACACAAAACAGAACTGAAGCTGTTCTGTTTATATATATATAAGCATATATATACAAATACTTTATATATACACAAAAATTATTCATTTCAGAAAATGCAGGTGATAAGCAAGTTAGAGTACAAGATAAGAATTCAAAGTGATTTTGAAAGACTGGAAAAAATCAGGAAGAAATGTCAGAGCATAACCAAGGAGAACTGTAAAGCTGCAGAGTTGTCAGAATTGTCAGAACAGCTGATTACATATATGAGATGGCCAAGCAGTTAGCAGTTCAGTTAAAAGGGATGCAGAGTTTAAAGTAGACCACAAAGTGACCCTCAGTGTTCCAATGTTGAAAAATAAATTTTAAATAAATAAATAGAACAAAAAAGAGTGATGTCTACACATGGAACTGCCTGCAGAACCAGCAAGTAACAATCTCACTCTTAGTTTTGGTAAGATATTATGTTAGTTACCACATCCAGTTTGGTCACACATTTTAAGGAGAACAGTAACAACAGGCTTAACACTGTATCCAAACCCACTTGACTCAAACACTATGAAAACCCTTCTAGAAGTCAGGTAGAGTGCACTGGAGCAGCCTGACAAAGCAGGCTGTGGAAGTGCTGTTATTGAATGGGTTGAAGAACAAGATAAAGAAAGATGCACCCCAACCAGCAAAGGCTACATCTAATTGTGCCTTGGGGGAGAAGACGATGAGGTGATTCCCAGTCCTGTCCAATCTTCCTTAAGATTCAGGACTACAGAAACCAGGGATAAACAGGACCTCTAGGGATTCACCCAATCAATTCTTGTCCCCTAGGCTGCAAGTCCCAGCACCACAACGTTTTCTGGTGGGTTTTTTCCACAATTCCATACTCTTTATTTCTGTTTACTGTTGCCATTATCACCACACATTAAGCTGATGTTTACAGAGAACTGCCCCACCAAATTCCAAGAACTTTTTCACTAAGTGACAATAGCTAAATTGGAGATCATTGTTGTGAATATATGTTAGGACCATCTTTTCTCACCACTGCTTGTATTTTAGCTTGTATTTACAAAACCAGCATTTCATCCAAAATTTTAACATCTAGTCATGAGCTCTTTCTGGAGCCCTTTCCCATAAGCTTTAGATTCAGCTATCCTGAATTTTTTTTTTTTTTTTAATCATCTTCAAGTCTCATCCCCTACCTATTCCACCTCTCTTTTTACCAGATATTTACAAGTTGAACAAAAAGTGTCTGCAAAATTGACTTTTTAAGTCAATGCTATCAACTTTGTGTATGACTAGTGACCACTTGCTTCTATCCTTTACTCATAATTCTTTAGACTCTTACCACTTAACCAGCAACAGCTTAGATTCTTTAAAAGTCCCAGATATGGAAATTTGCTGAAAGTTAAGACAGGCAAGATAGTGTTGACAAAAACCTTTGTCCCTCTGCTGTAAAAACTGTAAAAGAGCAGATGATGTTTTCTACTACTGTGGAAAAATATTAAGATTACTATAGGCTACATCTCTTCTTGGTAACTGTCAAATACATAAGAATAAAAAAGATCCAGGGTCTTCACAAAGCCATCAATCAATTAAACCTAAAAAACCCCAAAGAATTTATGGTTTTGTCTCTGCAAATCTATTTCCAAACCTTTAAGAAAGTAAAGTTAACATTAGGTAGGAAGTACACAGCAGATTTAGACAGTAAGTAATTAGGGATTGCTACTGCTCATTTCTAGACTTCACACACAGATGTTTTAAAAAGTTCAACACCTCTTTATCTGATTTTTCACAAAAGCCATATGCTCCTCCTTTAGCGGCTGGGGGACAGGGTTGAAGAGCTTTTCAGAATAATAATTCTTGCTACAAAACCTATATAGTTTGACAGAAAACAGAAAAAAAACAGCTAGATTATAAAGTTGATTATCAAGCATGAGAATGCATGACAGAAACTGATCAGAATATCTGAAAGATTTTTATATTCTGTTGAAGTATTTATCCTTGGGTTTGGTTTTTTTTAACCCAAAGAAGAATGAGCAAAATTGGTCTTTATAGAACAGGAACTGATTTTTTATTCAAAACTATATGCTGCAGTTCAAGAGTCCTAAAGTATTTTATTAGCATCCATGACCTAAGTTTTACAAGTAATGTGAAACAAGCAAAATTAATGATTTTTTAGGGAACAGGGAGGAGAAGGAGGAAAGAGGGTAGCAATGGGACCCACAAACTTTACTGTAACTTTAAGCACACTATTTAAGAATAAATAGAACACACACAACTAACATAGGAAGACATGAGTTGCACAGGTTTTATTTTTCAACATCCTACCTTTAGCCATCAGAACTTTGGAAAAGGGAACAACTCCAAGGTCACTTCCCTAAGACATACAACACTATGGACCCAGTCCAAGGTTAAGGCCTTTATTATTAGTAGCAATACTTTTACATGAATCTTACTTCTGAGTTGCCTAACTTCAAATAATGGTAAGCATGTTATGAAGAAAACAACAGATTATGAAAACAATAGTCTTCTGAGTTAAGCCACTAAAACACTCTCTTATTGCAATAGTGAACAATCCTCATTTTTGTTAGAATTAAGTATGGATGTAAATTGTTACTTTCTGTCTTCTACTAGGCTACTAACAAGAGCAGCAGCTGTGACTATCAATGATTATGTCTAGAGACACTAAAGCCACACAGTTTTGAACTGCAATTTTCTAATAATGGGCTATTTATTAAAAAGCTGGACCATATTTTCTAAAAAAAAAAAAAAAAAAAAAAGGGGGGGGGGCAAAATAAACCCATAAGCAAACAATACACAAACAAATTCCTTTTAAAATGCAAAAACATCTCACACCTCACAAGGTCACAAAGGTAGTAAGTGTGCTTTCTGGATACTTTTCAAGACTACTCTCTCACAAAAAAATAAAATGTTTCAGTGCCAGTCTTGCCTCTTCCAAAAAGATGCCATGTGGCAAAAGAGAACAAAATAATAAAACCAGCCTCCACAAGGATATTTTGTTAAACATGTATTATCTCACCTCTCTTCATAATAAACATTATAAACAAAATATTTGGAAAACACAGTACTGAAACAACTTTACAAAAGTATCACTACTTCATCAACACTGTTTACTCAGTGGCAAACCTGTTGTCATTATTTATGCAGATTAATCAAACAGGAAAGAGAATCTTTTAAGAGTTCTGAATTCTAAATCACAAACATGTGGCTCTCTGTGGCTTTGTTTTCTTTTCAGTTGCCTGTAACTGAAAAAACATGACACTTACTTCAGTTGTCCTGCTGAATTACACCACCATCCCAGCTGACACATCACAGCTTTGACACTCTAGTCCTAGTACAATCTACTGAGATGGTTTGGGATGTTCTAGTCATTTTTGCTGCTTCTCTGCTGGAAACAATCAACCCCTCAGAGCTGGAAAAAGGGAGCATGTGCCCTCAATCATGTCGATACACATGCAGGTGTCTCAGCTTAAAGCATGTTTACTGGTAACTTGAGTCAAAAACTCAGCTCATTTAGTGGAACTAGCACCAAACCAGCAGAAGTGTCTAAAATTGCTGTAGGGGCAGCTGCCTCCAGCTAAAGGGCAAATCTGAGACTTCGACAGGCACTATCTTAATTCGCTTCAGCAAAGTGGACCAGAAGTTGTTACTTCAATCAAGTGCTTACATTTTAACCACTATAAAATATCCAGAAACGAAGTATTTCTCTGCAGCATTTTCAACACTTGTAACTTGCATGAATTTCCAAGCACAAACTCTACACTCTGACTATTTATTCTCACAGAAAACATCTTTTTATTCTGTGTATATGCCTCGTTACCTTACCTGTTTTGGAAATACTATTAATAGCATCCATTCCAAACCTTGAGCTTCCGATCATTGCTGAAAATTGCTGATCATGAGAAACACACATTGATTAGTTTCTGATTTTGCAAATTAATTGTATGTCTAAGAAACATGGGGTGAATCCCCAAGTCACAGGCAATGCTCAGGCAGCAGCTCTTCCCTCCCTTAACAGGGAATTCCAACTAGTTCCTCAGTTGCAGTTGGGGACAAACTATTTCTTGCCCAGGCAGAAGCCTCAGGCCAACCTACTTTACAAAAAGCAAATTCTGCCTGGCAGCCCAGCAGCAACCATGCCGGTCACAGCACCAGAATCCTCCAGAAAGACCCACTGCCCTACCAATGAGCAGTGACCTTCTGAACTGCACAAAAGCCATCTCTAGGGTTTACAAGCACTAAGAGTATTCAAAGCTAGGAAAGAAAGGATATCAAGGGCACATCCAGACCCTTCTAGTAGACACAGTTAATTCAATAGCAATTTTCAATCAACCACATTAGCATCTGCTACCAGCTCTTCTAGAATCAGCATTGAGAGCTGTGTCCATCACTAAACAAAAAACAAAGAAAAAAAATTCTCACAGACTGACGGTTCTAAGAACACACAGCCTAAAGAGACTAGAAAGATTAAATTACCAATATGAGGAAAAACGTGGGTTTAAATCCTACGTTTTAGGAAGGAAAAGTATAATCCATTTGTCTCTGAAATCTTCTTTAAGAAATTCTAAGTTCTTCAAAAACATGAAGCCTACTTCTCTCTTCACAAGTTATCAATTAAGAAGAAAATTAAAATCCTCCTGTAACTTCTACCAGAATGATTTGCGTTACACTTAGTTTAAAAATAGCATATTCTGACAATATAAAACAGTAACAGCTTAGTCATTGCACAAGCTTTGTAAAACTACTATATATTTTTCTGGGAAAAAAGACTAATTATGAAGAAACAGCTCTGCAGGAACAACACGTGTGGCTTTTTTTTAATGCAATTGCAATTTGCATTTTTATGAAAAGCAGCCTCTGTAATAGCATTAAAAAAACCCACAGCTTTCCTAATTTACTGTTATTTTAAAAGTACAGTATACCCATTCAACAGTATTTCAAGAATTAAAAGTCCATTACAGATGTATTTATGACAAGATCACAACCAACTTTGTCCTTTTTAAAGTCTTGAGCATTTTGTTAGTCATACAGTCAGCTTATGCTTACTGCCACTAAAGTTATATTTATAGTTCATTAAACAACAGTCACAAAAAAGGACATGTCTGTATTTCTTTGTCCAAAGCACAAATACATGTGTTAAATGTACAAATTTAAAATGCAAGTTTTAACAATGCAGCAATCAAGCTAAAAGTTTTATGCAGTTATAAGAAACTAAGAAGAAACATGAATGCAGTCTTTTTTAGATTGGCAAAGAGCTAACCACCATTAAGCATTATTAAGGGCCCTCTAACCTCTAATCTAAAGCTATTTTCAATTATTTCTTACTTAGTCAAACTAAATGTACCATCATAAGCCTCAATGCTTAATATCTGTCTCTAGCTCAATTATTTCAGAAACCTTCACATGAAATATTTTTTCTGTTTCTATGAAGCAAGACTTTCTTGGGCAAAAGACTTCTTTTGCCTAAACTAAAATTCTAGCAAACACACTTTTAGGCCCAAAATTTACAGTAGGGACAAAACCTGGCCTTTGTGTGCATGTGATGAATCGATACTTACTTGAAAATGAAAACCACAAGAAATCAGACTGACTGGACAAGAGGACTTCATCTCAGAGAAACATAGGTAAAAATGGCTATATTTAGAAATTAAGAGTGAGAAAAGGGAGGAAAGAAGGGAGAAAGAGACACACACTAAGGTCAGAGATTCTCCTGGGGTAAACCTAGGAAACCAAACTAGACAGAAAGCATTTTAAAATACCAGAACATGTCAGAGTAAGCAGGAAGAGCAGCCACTGTCTTACAGAGCAAGGGCTCCCAGAGCATGTGGAACCAATATGCAGCCCACTATGGAGCTTGAAGGGGACACTGTCAACTGACAACACTCAAGACTCTTGGCATTAGTATTTATGGTATCAATAGTAGCTCAATTAAACCCATTTTCCAAAGCACAGTCTTCCACAACTGAAGTTAAAAATCTAGAAAGAAGAGTTGTCATTCCTTCGCATTCGCAAGTGCCTGAGAAATTCTCTGCCAAAATGTCTCCTCTTTCTTCCAGTTCCTATTCTATTAGGCCCAACATGTAAGTCTACCATTTAATAAGACTTTTCCAATCTTACTGAAGACCTATCCAAGTGTCAGATAGTGAATTTTCTTGGGTTTGCATTTTTAAATCCTAGGAAACAACATATAAACCACATTAAAGGCCATTATTACACACACCCCCCAAAAAAAAATAAATCTGAGTGATTTTGTAACCCCAGTAACATTCCTTTGTCTCTTTTTATCCACTGAGGTCTCCCAGGGTCCTGTGTGGTTTTGTCTGCAGCTGTCCTGAATTTATAACCGGAATTACGATGATTTTGTATTTTCTGTATATTAGCATTCCTCTGCTACAGCTACACAAAGCCTCAGACTGTACTGTCACCAACTACCGGTTTTGGCTGCAGTACTAAGAGTCTGTCACCTATGTCCAATTTAGTGGAAACTTTGTGACTAGTTACTATGATTAGTTACTTTGTTGTTACCTTGACCACAAGATTATTAAAAACAAAAAATTAAAATCCTATTCAATGATTGCATTTTGTCATATTATACAATTTGTAGAAGAGTGAAAATTGAGAATTGTAACATTACAGACAGGAAATCATGATGTATCTAGTCACTAACAGATAAGCAATAACAAGCATGTTCTTGGCTCAATGAGCAGGGATTCAGCTGCCAAATCCCAATCAACATTAATTGGATTGTCCTCGACTTCAGAATATACCACTGACACCAAAGGAATAATTTATTTTAACAGTACATGTAACTGGCATACAATTTCCAAAACACCAAGCAGAAGAAAATTAATCCCATCAATGACGACAGCATTATTGCTAGAAATATTTTTCACTATAGAAGAAAGGAGCCTGAAAATCTCATGTTACTGCAAAGGAGGAGTAAAAGAGATGAATCAAAGGAAGACTTCCTAATTATATATTTGTAAGATACAACTTTCACTGGCATTTATCAAGGTTGAATAGTGAATCTACTGTTCACATTTTCAAATGATTCCACACTGACCGGTTTTCCTTCGTTTTTTATTTTGTAAATACCAGTAGCTGGGGAGGTAGTTGGTATTTAAAATTCACATTAGTGAACTACCATAGCAGTATAATTATCTTCCTCAGTGTTATAAGATTATTATGCTTGTGACACTGGAGGAGTTAAGTGTCATTGTCCTCCCACTGAAAAATACACTTACAGTTCTAGAAGGACAGCGCTCAAACAGCATTCAGGCATGCATAACAAATCGTTCTCCATGAACATGCTGCAGGAAAAGTGTCTTTTTGTCAAATAATCCACAAAATTAATCCAGAGCAGAAAAGAGCAGAGAAAGGTTCTTTACTATAAATTAGTCTTGAAATATGTCCAAAATTATGAAATGCTACTTCCTTCAACAGAACCTGTGTCCTTGCATTTTAGGATAAATGAAGATAGCTTACAGAGTAAACATTCAGCCTCCATGAATGTCTGATTTAAACTGAAAGGCTGAAAAAAAACATTTTTATTGCTGCTGTTATTATGATGGTAAGACCAAGCGAGCAAAGAGTTCCAAATTCAAGTTTTTTAGAGATATTCGTTAGCAGATATTTGAGGAAAAAGAAGAGTTATACTGATCTGTATTGATTTTAAGATGTCTCCAAAATTATAGTCGACGTATAAATCAAAACAACAATTTTGTTAGTCGACATTATATATTAGAAGAAACTGCTTGAATACATTTTAGGAAGACATGCTACCAAAAAATAAAACCACACAGGCAATGGAAATAGTATTTTCTCATTCTGTTTCAGCATGGTACTGTGGAGACTGTGGTATTTGAAAACTAAACTGAGCAAGGACAAGGTTTGTAGAAAGAAATAATTTCTTATACTGGAGCAACTAACTTGTTTGGAAGTTTTCGGGCACCCATGCCCTCCTCCAGTCATAGCCAACTACTGTAATCTCTTACCAATACACAGTTACTTAAACATCTGAATTCTGCTTCAGTTCTGATGGTACACTTGATGTTAACACTTACAGCTACCAGAATTATTCTGCTACAAAAAGATTTATTTTTTTGTTGGGGCTTTTTCTCCCTTTGAAATTTTCCTAGATTGCATTTGAAATTCAAATTAAGCCACAGCACAGATAAGAAAACCACTGAAGTAACAGTGTGATTGCCTTATTTTTATACATTTCCTGTTTTACAGAGATTGCATACCAAGACACCAAGAAATCATCCACTCCTCTACAAACACACTAGCCCAAGGAATGCCCAACTATGAATATTCAACAAACACACCCAAAAAATCCTCATATGTTCTTTACCTCCATAAAATAAAAAGGATATTCTTCACAGACAAAATCTGCCCACAGAAAAAAGTAAGACAACTCCATTTAGTAACCTCTCCCACTCTATCATCAATCAGTTGTCTAGTTTCAAAATCCACCAAGTTACGAAGCTATGTTAGACAAGAAAGGCTTCCCTGAAAAGAAGTTGATAAAAATCAGTACAGGAACAACCACAACAGAGCCTACACATGTTATATCAGCATTTATCAGTTATGACAACAGCCAAATAAAACTGTTATACTGTTGCAAGCCTTCTGGCATACACACTGCAACTGCATACATAAGCAAGAACAAAAACCATTAGTCTATCTTCTTACAGCAACCAAGTCTCACAGAAAACATGTTGTTCCACCTCCCAGGTTTTCAGTTAACTGCTGGGTACACAACAGCATCCTACAGGAAAGCTGCTAGGGGCGTACATGCAGATTAATCAAACCCACTATTTAGTTTTCTCTTCTTTAACCTTACCTTTCAGTTGAGTTAAGAAAGACACAAGAAGTTCTCTCTTCTACCCTTTTCAAGTACCACCACATGTAAATTC
Source organism: Strigops habroptila (assembly GCF_004027225.2). Taxonomy (NCBI): domain Eukaryota; kingdom Metazoa; phylum Chordata; class Aves; order Psittaciformes; family Psittacidae; genus Strigops; species Strigops habroptila. The sequence continues at coordinate 56,625,978 of NC_046358.1, forward strand.
TAGGGATAAATTTATGATTTTGGCTTATACCAGCAAATACAAAACCAAACCAAAAGGCATTTTCTCATGCCCTTCTGTGATCTCTGCAAATATCTGTGCCTTTTCTAAATCCCATCCACATCCCATTATGCAAATATATTAAATGGGAATTTTTGGTGAAGCACATCAAGCACTTCAAAATCCACGGAAAAAGAAAATGCATACACAGTAACATCTTCTGGGATTTTCTCTAGCTTTTAACCCAGAGTGCCTACGTTTTCTAGCATCTTGGTCCCTTCAGAGACTTCTGTAAACGCCTTTTGTAGCAAGCTACGTAACAGCTTTATACTGTGCTGATACATTGGAGAAAAACGTGGTTGTCCACCTTATTAAAGGTTCAGCTGAATGCAAAATAAACATGGTAAAGCAATCAACCTTGGCGTATCACTGAACTCCTTCACGTTTCCACTGACTAAGGGGTTTTTACTAAATCTGGGGAATTTATTAAATCTGGTTTCTCCAATTCTGTCAAGACACTGAACGTGAACTTCCAATGGGAATAGCTACTGCTACTGCAGTTCTTTGTAGTGGCTCAGAATAAGTTTTTAGAATACACAACAGCAACTAAAACTATGGTATATTTAAAATCGCTTTTAGAATGCAAGATACAAACTAACTTTAAAGCAGGAATACAGTCAGCTGTATCCAAAATCCATAAAAAGCGAGGTGAATCAGATCATCCTTTACAAGGCAAAGACTTCTTAACTTCCTTGGTGCCTGAAAGTCTACTGACATGGCACAGCTCATTCTCCACTCAGGCTGAAGCTCTGCGCATCCTGCCAAGCACAAATATAACTGCCTGTTACTGGAACTACTCAAAGGCACCCATTACTTTCCTTGGAGCACATAGGAGACTAAGGTAACCTGACTAACATCTTTATGCCCACGGTTCTAGGACCATCTAAGGTGATACAAATTCAGGTTTCAGTAATTCGTCCTCCTGCATGCTCCTACTCCTCCTTTATGCTGACACTGGCACTCGTCTGGCATCTTGGTGAGCCGAAGTTTGAAAACTTAGCAGAAAACTAACCCAGAGAAAAAATAATACAGCAACACAAGCAAAATACTCAGCAAGAAAGGCCTTTTCTGACAGGTCAGCATCCTAAAGCAAGCTGAAAATGAAAGGAAGATTTTAACACAATAGAGATGACAGCACTTGGGACTGCTGTAACATCAATTTCCATAGGCCTAGACTGGAACAGGAATGAACTTTTAAATGTTTGACCCCCAAAGGATACTCTCTTTGGTTTATTTGAGGGCAATAAAAACGTTCACTTCCTCTTAAGATTATGTTGGATAAAAACTTGTGACAACAATAACAAAGTTTTTTCCACAACAAGAAAAATCAAGAAATCTGTCCTAAATTGCACAAGTGAACAAATGAAGCATTTTAGATATTGTGAATGGTTTTGAATAAAGCTAGATAACCTGCACAAAAAAGCAATACCTTTACCACATTTTCAGTATATTGCAGACATTGGCACACGTAAACAAATCCATCTAACACAGGTGAAGTCAGAGCAGATAATGGCTGCTATAGAGAGATAGCAGAGGCAGTAGGGCTTTTCTGGGGAAGAAGAATCGTCAACAGGCGATTACTATAAACATCCTTCCTTACTGACCACAAGTGCATATTATCCAAACTGCTGCTGACATGCAGGTTGGGGAAGAGGAGGAAGGTTACAGCATTTTTGTTTGCTTGTTTACACAAGGATATTACACAGATTACTGGGGGGGGAATAAAACAAAACCACTATAAAATGTAATTACACTGAACATTAAAATAAAACATATTAAAACCAAGCCAGAACATTGTTGGGGGGGGGAGGGGAAGGAGCACACTTAAAAATTTAAAAGCTTCATGGGTAATAAGTCTATAATCTTAGAAATGTTTGCCCCTGCTTTTTCATATAGAAAGAATCATAATAAATGCATCAAGAAACTAAGACTTACAAGAACAAGAAAGGTCAGTACTCCATGTATTATGGGATCGCATGTGGGGGTAAAGGAATTTTGAAAACAATGCATGCCTAGTCTTCAACAGAATGTTGTTCCTTCAAGCATTTTTAGTATGAAGCATTAAAGTAGCAATGAGTAATTTAAATAATGAAGTCAAAGTCTAAATAGCTACTTTCTGGGCATGACCTTTTCAAATTAAGATTCTGGTTCTAAAGTTATTTCTGAATCTGCTCTATTTCATCCATGCAAGCAATTCTACTAAACCTAATGAAACAATTTATGTACAGGAAGTTAAACACATACTTAAGTGCTACTGATGAAGACATTTTACAAACATAAAGCTTTCTGATGTAATCTGTAATTTTACTTCACATAGCAGCTATGTCAGCTTGATCATACCCTTTAAGGCAACAGCCTACTTGCTTTGTCCTCTTAGAAGCACCCCTGGGTTTTTTTGGTTACTTCTTTGTTTTGATTTGGGCTACTATTGTTGGGGAAAACGCTCCAAACAAGACAAGGGCAAGGCGAGGTCATTATTTTTTAACATAAACTATTTCGCATGTCCTATAATTTTGTCACTACAGTTAGAACGAGTCTATTTCCAAATGAGGTAGGTGGGGGAGCCACGCCGTAACTAATGGAACAATAATATTGGTATAGAAAAACCGAGGAGACCCTTAGCAGAAATTTGTAACCCACTGTACCTTTAAACACATAGAGACAATGATTTCTCTAAAGAAGGGAAAAAAAAAAATATATTTTTAAGAGTTTATTAGCTACACTTCTAGAATTAACAAACAGAGATTACATGCAATTGTTACTTCAAAGAATTACTAAGAGTAACAAACTTGAGTGTTGTTTGGTTTATGCATAGTCAAATAAATTAGGGGACATTCAACTGTTTTATATTGTTTATTAACAACATACATTCAAAGGATCATTCTGAAATACCCATCACGAACTCATACCAGTTGACAATCATTTCATTTTCAAATAAGTTTATATACCGATTTAAGGTCTCTCCAGCAACAAACGTCATATTATAACAGAAAATTACATAATATAAAACCACTTTCCCTTTACCCACAACACTATAGCAGATAACACCACTTTGATTCCCTCAAAGCAGACACAAAACACCTAAGTTCTCTGAGAAAAGCAGCCATTCCTGAAGAGCCACAGCGCTTCCCCAGATGTTATCTGCTGCACCTTGTCAACAGGCGATAAGCTGTAAGACCCCAGTCAAAACGGGCAAAAAGCCCCACTACTTTCCAAGAGCCCTGTCTTTGTTTTTATCCGAGGCCGTGGGTGTACGTGCCTCAGCCAGCAGTACAAAGGTGGGGAAACAACTGGTAGTACCGCCGTTTTCTGCAAAGGTGGCGCGGGGAACGGGGACACACCAACACCCCAGCTCCCAGTCGGCCTCCGCTGCCTGCCTAGCGGGAGCGGCCCCGTGGGCACCGACTGTCAGGCGGGTCGGGTGCTGTGCGCGTCCATGGGCGACATTTTAAGCTACCCCCACTTTCTGGAAGGAACCGTGGCCCGTTTCCAAAGGCCAGGGCGGTGGGGCAAGGCCGCGGGGTACGCCTCGGCTGGCCCCGCGCCGTGCCCCGCTCACCGTGGGTCGGGTTGGCGACGCTGCTAGGTGGGCTGAGGCCGCCAAACGGAGAAGAGGCCGCCCTCCCCACCCGCCGCCGGAGGGACCGGCGCCCGGCCGGCCGGCCGGCCGGCCTACGGGCGGTAGAGGAGCCCCTCCGCTTTCCCGCCGGCCCACTCCACCTCAGGAAAGAGGGATTAACCCTTCCGTCGTCCCCGCCGACCGCTGCGCCCCTCCGCTAGGAAGGCCAGCCTGCGGCCCTCAGCCGCCCTCCTCCCCACGGCCAGACACGCGCCCCGTGTGCGCGGCAGTCTCCTCCTCCTGCGGCCCAACCGGAGGCGGGAGGGGGCCGGGACCGGGCAGGAACGAGGGGTGGGGGGAAGAGGCCAGGCACCGCGGGGCAGCCCTGTGCGCAGCCACACCTACCTGTCTTCTCGTGGTCATAGCCCACCACGATGAAATAGTCGGCCAGCCTAGCCATGGCTGAAAGGAGCCCGCCTCAGGCCTCACCACCCCTGCTACAGCGGCGGCTCCGGGGAGGCTCAGCATCCTCCCCTCCGCACCCGCCGCAAAAGAAGCAGCACCGCCTCAGCCATGTTGGAGGCGCGAGTGCGCTGTGCGCCTGCGCGCCGCCGGGACCGCTGCGCCGTGACCCCGCCGGGCTGGGCGTGGGCTCACTGGCACTACACGGCTAAGACGGCGCGGTCCCGCTGTCCCCGGGGGTCGGCAGCGCCAGCGCTACCGCCTCGCTTCGCAGCCCACCCCGGGCGGGTCCGTCCTCCACCCGGGCCCTCCCCGTCCGCTGTGGGCTTTGTCTCCTCGCAGCCTCCCTGTGAAGTACCCACCCCGGAGGCTGTAGTCTGCAGCGCTTTCTCTCTTGGAAAAACAAAAGCCCAAGCTAAACCACAAACGCCGCCGGATCTGCACGCTCTGGAGAACTCGGGTGCCTGAGCGGGACTTCACCTCACTGTCCTCTCCCGCAGGGACCTCTCCTGACAGGAGCTGCGGGGAACGGGCATCGCCCAGCTCAGTCTGTGCCCAAGTAAAACTCGGCGGCGAGCTCACGCCATCCCCCCGAGCTCAGCCTCGGGAATCGAGACTTACGTTTCCAGGATGTTTCCTGTTTACGTTTTTTCGGGGATGTGCGGAACGTGGCGCCGCGGGGGAAGTCGGCCCGCGCGGCCGCCGCGGCACTAACGGCACTAACGGCCCTAACGGCTGGGCGCTAACGGCTCTGGCGGCTCAGCTGCGCTCTGTGGCGGTGCTTGCCACGCGCCTGACAGGCGCCGAGAGGCGGGGAACGAGGCTGCGCTGCCTCGCGGTGCGGCGCGTGCCATGGCTGCCCGATCTTCCGACTGCCGCGTCTTCCTGCCCGCTCCAGCCGACGAGGGTGCCCCCTTCCAGGCGCGTCGCGGCGCTTGCAGGTGGGAGCCTGGCGGTGGCATCGGCTGCTATCGGGGGCGACGGCCGGCAGCGCTTCCTTGTCTAGCGCTTCCTAGCCTCTGGCGTGCTTGTCTGGGCACAAGCGGTGGCTGCCAGGCACTCCGCAGGGCAGCGGGGAGATTCCGTATTGCTATTTATACCATACGGATGAGGCTGACACCTGTGGGATTCTCACTCTCGAAAGCCCGGTGGGTTTGCTAGCAGTTGCAGAGATGCTGGTGATAAACAGGGTGTCTGACAGTCAGTACAGAGCTTGGTTAACCGGTGGAGTCTGCAAAAACGTTCCATGTACGTCCTGTTTGATAGCACAAAGAGAATAAACAATGCAAAAGGCGTCAGTTGTGGTACAGTGAGGAGCTGCACTACCAGGGATGCATACAGAAACACAGCAAATTCACTGGATCTGCTCCTGACCATCCACCATCAAAAGGGACCCAGCAGACAATCATTAGCAGTTTCACAGAGACATTTCTATTTCAAACATGCAATTCTTACACCCCCGACTTAGCTGGAACATACTGATGCAGTGTCTTGCTGATAACCCAGAGGTAAACTGGTCGGGAAGCTTCAGCAATCAGTGACAGTCTTCTCACTTGTGCCTTCTCAGTGGAGGGCAGCAGTCAAAACCTCCTTGCAGTAATCAACTTCATGGCTTAACTGTTTTGAATGATGTTTAGATGCCATATAGAAAGACCTAAACTTAATAAAATTGCTTGTTAACTTTAGGAGTAAAGGAAAATGCATATTATATACATTGAAAAGATTTAATATACTTTTGAGAAAGAGATGCAATCTGCGGGGTCCATCACTTCCTATACTAGGTAGGAGCTAGAAGAATAAGTACCTTTCTGAAGGTATGCTTAGGCAGTTTGGTTCATGATCCTGTAGTCTTTAATAACTGAAACCCACAAAGATATTTTCAAAACACTGAGCTTTTTGATTAAAAGTATTTCTGAAGTAGGAACAAAGAAAGACAAATCTTAATGAAGCCACACATTACCCCTGTGAGGTAGACAAGGATAAAGCTCATCGTCCTGACAGTGCAGTTGTTCAACAGCACAAAGCCTGGACATGCAACAGTTTACAAAAGCAAGGGATAATGTTCTGTACAGCTAAACTTGGGGGGAAAGTTTAGAGACACTAAGAAATTACCTGATTTGGAGCTGAAATGGGACCTTAGGGTTATCGTATCTGCACTTATAGAAAGGTTCAATATGTAATAACAAATCTTAGTAATTAAGTCTCACTGCTGTGTTAAGCACCTCTAAGCATGAGAATATCACCTAACACTTCTTCCCAGGACATTAACAAATGCTGGATCAAGAGGAAGATGTTACTTATTGATTCCCCAATACTACTAGCACCCATTTTACACCTTTGCTCCTTCTTCCATCTAGACCAATACAGCCAAAGCTTGGTTAGTTTATAAAGCATGTCATAAAAAAAAGTACATCTTAAGTACTCGTATAATAGGAAGGGCACTGTTCATTTGGGTTTGAACACAGCTGTGTACCTGCATGGACAGCAAAAGTCATACATAACTTACTTCCTTAATGTCCCTTCAGTATAGAGTAATCCTACGTTCTTATAGGACAAATGAGGAAGTGGAGCAGACAGATTGTTTGCTCACAGAAAGTCTAATGCAAAGTAAACTGAACTTCCATCCAGACCACCAAGACCATAATTCCCTCTGTTGCAGCAGAGTAACCTGGCTCCTCATGGGAGATGGAGGGGCTCACAGAGCAGTGGCTCTCGGAGGACACCAAGGCCTAGGTCTCCAGAAAGACCCAGTAAGCAGTCACATATTTATCCCAGAGGAAGAACTGTGGGGCTGCAACCCCTTCAGCAGGCTGAAAATACAGAAGGGACAATATTGCCACACTCAGACTGTGTGCTTACCACCAAAAAGGTGTGAAGGTTCACAATATCTTCTACAGTCAACTCATCCTTCAGGAAATATAAAGGTCACACTCTATCTGCAGTCCCTTAATCCATTATCACCCCATGCCATCCCATGGGGAAGCAGCCATGACCCCAGTCAGGTTTCCCCCTGCCATTATGCATCCTACCCTCATTTAGCAGGCATTGTCTGGTGTACTGAAACCTATCAGATGTAATGCTCACTAAAAGCACCTCCAGTGGGACTACCAGAAATGGCATCACCTCTTGTCACTGTGTTCTTGGCACAGGCAGAGCTGGCTGAGTGTGTGCACTAACAACCAGGCTTTCCTGTGTGGAGCTTGACTGAGGTTTTACATCATTCATGGGGTATCATTCTTCTATTAGTATCATAGAATCATAGAATCATAGAATCATAGAATGGTTTGAGTTGGAAAGGACCTTAAGATCATCTAGTTCCAACCCCCCTGCCATGGGCAGGGATGCCTCACACTAGACCATGTCACCCAAGGCTCTGTCCAACCTGGCCTTGAAGTTCATCTTCATCATTCATGATTTCATACAGCCTGAAATATAATCAAGTATATTCATACTCGTGGTGTATGAATTCAGTAAAATTTAAACCTAAAATGAAACACACAAAGGTCCTTTCACTGGCTTCAAACAACAATTTTCTTGCATGCCAGCACAGCATATTTGCCTCAAACTGATTCCCCATTGATGTCTACAAGATTTTAGACCTTCACTTTTGGAATAAAACTCAACCTGAATAAAATGCTGTACAAACAGCAACTAATCCTCACAATCTCCCTGCCAGAGCAGATACATATTGTAAAGTCTTTTGAACATAAAGCAACACCAAGAGGTTGAATGACACACCCAAGATAATCAGTAAACAAGTACAAGAGCTGGATGTTCCTCCAGGCCAACTTCCCTGCAAGGGATGAGGCAGCATCCAGAGGAGACCCTGCATGTCCGAGGAGAGCCCATTCTATCTGAACTGCTTGGCATTGCCTCAGAAAATTAGTTTGTGAATAATATTTCCCTGGAACATTCTGTGTCTCTTTTTTTTTTCGAAATGGAAATAACTCACAATTTACAAAATAATTTTTAAAAAGTGGTCACTGTTACGTCATAGTACAAATAGAGTGACTATTGCTCATTTCCAAACTGCATAGGAATTCAAGTGCTTAGGAAGAACAAAATGAGCATCTGAACAAAGAACATGACGTTTTGTGTTGGATTTGAACCTGCTGAAGCCCTTTCACAAATCACATTGGCAACAAACTGGTAGATTTATTTGCCAAAGTTTGCCACCTCGTGAACTTGAACGAGCTGAATTTGTATCACTAAAATGACAGTTGCAGTCGGTATGGAACCCACATGTGAGTTGTGTTACTATTCCTGTTACTATTCCTAAACCAGCATAGGATTTTTTCTGCATTGTTTGCCTAAGAGCATACAAAACAAGCTTCCCGTTTACAAGGATTTTAATGAGGGATTTTCCAGCATTCGAGGAAGCATGTTATTTTTTTACTGGAAGAGGAGACTTAATTTGAATCAAAATAATGCTCATCACACAGAATCCTGGCTTCTAATTTGGAAATGTTAGATTCGGTTTCAACTTCTGCTGATCAAGGAAATGCTTAAACTCGCTTGAGCCTGCGCTGCCTCGTGAGGTCAAGATAATCCAGCCACCGTGGTCTGATGCAGTTGTGCAGCTCTGTTCATGATACAACCCCGTTCTAGACCACTGATCTTCCCATTTCTTCCTCCATGGGTTTACACCCCAAGCCTCTCGCACTCCGCATTCCTGCTCCGGAGCACGGTCCGCGGGGAGGGCAGCGGGACCGCGGCTCTGCGGAGCTGCCCGAGCTGGCGGGTGGCAGGGACGGAAGAGCCCGGGGACGTCGGCTCCCCCCGCGCTTCCCCCCTGGGGCACCCGCCACCGTGTCCCGCCCCACGCCCTGGCCGGGCAGGTGCGGCGGAGGAGCGGAACCGGTCTTGCCCCGGCGGCCAGCTCACGGCCGGGGAAACTGGCTCGCCCCGCGGGAGCCGCGCCGGGGGCTCGGGGAAGAAAGGTGCCCGGCGGGGGGATGCGATGGGAACGGCTGCAGTGGGTGCCGGCGGGTGCCGACGGGTGCCGGCGGGTGCCGGCGGGTGCCGGCGGAGCGCGGGTGAGGGCAGCCCGGCGGGATGGCGGCCCCCGGGCCAGCCTGGCCTGGGACAGGTAGATGCCGGAGACAGAAGCCTCCGATTGCCCGGCCGCTGCTGGCGAGGGCAGCAGCACCTTAGACCGAGTCAGCCGTGCGCAGGAAAGTTTCCGTCATCCCCTTGCACATACCTCTCCAGGGTGTTGCTATATACCGCGGTTATCTAGAAAGGCAGAGTCACGAGTACAAACTCACCTGATTTTTGAAACACTTTGCTCGGGGCAAGATGTGAGAGAAACAGCTCGCACACGCCAGCTCATTCCTTCATCCCTAGTAGCTCTTGCTGGGAAGGGGACCCTGATGCCCCAGGGCGCGGGTCTCCTGGGCATTTCCCTCGACTCCGCTGAATTTGCATTGCGACAAATTCAGAGAAGCAGCCCATCTGGTGCGAGCTTCCAGCACCCCCTGCGAAGCTGGAGCTCTGCGTTGCTGAGGCGCCACGGAGCAAAGATGTTACAGACTGCAAGGGAAAAAAAAAAAAAAAAGGGAAAAGAAGAAGAAAAAGAAAAAAAAAACACACACAAAAAAAAGTGACAGGTTAAGATTTTGCTGTTGGCCAGCCGGGGAAGCCTGTTAGAGACCTTGATCCTGCACTGGTTTAGCTTTATAACCGGGGAAGTAAGTCCTCTCACGTATATATAAAGGTTCGAGGAATGGGGCTAAACGAAGGGCCAGCAGGTCTCCCCCGGTCCGGATCCCCACGCATGCCAGTGACTCTGTTTGCCTCAAAGCAATACTGCTTCTTTTGTTCAGAGGTACAGCAGTGTACCCTAACCTCCATCTCCCAAACCCGTTTGAATTGTGATTTATTTGAATCGATCAAGTAAATCAAATACACTTGATTAGATAAAAAGTGCGCCCAAGTTGAGTCATAAACATTAATGATGTCTGATTTGTCACCTCCTTACTTATGTAAAGAAGGCTGGCAATCATTACAGTTACTCATTATAATTCATGTTGTCCAAATATGGGTTTAATTTTAGAACTTTAGTATTTGATGGATTTGCACGGATTTTGAAATTGATCGAGTTCCTAACCCCCTGCTTCCATCCACCTGAAGTCAAGATGCCTAGAATGAGAGATTATACTACAGACCATGTAAACGTAACTATATATTAGCAGTTAAAAGCTCTGTCCTCAGTGAAATAGACTGTGGGGTTTATGAGATTTTGCAAGTTATGCCACCACTCGGAATCCACACCTAAAAGCTGTCGCTGTAATCAATAAAATTCCAAGGGGGTTGTTGAAGATAATTTTCAATAATCCTCTTATTTTTACCCTGGTAGGTTAAAAAAATCCACGCTAAAATGTTCAAGAAGTGCTCAGGACCTGGGGGTGGGGGTAAGTGTCAATGAAGAATCGCCCAGCCACGCCAAGGTCCACCCACTTCCCCCGCGCCGCTCTATAAAAGGGAGCGGTGGAGCGCAGCTCTGCAGTGGTTACTTCAGACACACAAAGAAGGAGTGCTCGCTCCTCAGGAAACCCTGCAAGTTCGGATCGCTACCACAAGAACGTTTGTCTCAGTGGATTATCCTCACTGTCAGGTAAGAACTATTCCCCCCCCCCCCCCGAATAACTCCAGCAAAACAAGATGCAGGGGAGCTGGAAAAGAAGTGAAAATCTAAGTCTGGACTGTTTTGAACAGCTTGGAGTTATGCTGCAGAGTCTTGCACTGGCTTTTGGCATCAGCTGCAGTTTACAACATAAGACCCAGAGCTAGCTGGTTTTGCGTGTGAAGTGGGAAGATGAGCTATCAGGGGATCAGCTCACAGGCAGCAAAACACTTGCTGGAGTTTGGAAACGATGCGTCTGATAGTCAGCTCCCTCTAATCTCACGGGTCTGCTAAATCCTAGTGCAAGCCGCTGGGGGTATTCTGGAAATCCTGCTGGGTTTCAGCCGCCTCTGCAAGTAAAACTCTCGACAAACGTAAACTTTGGAGGCTCTGCTATTTACTTTGTGATAAGTTGTTGAGTAAATATTAGCTCCTGGTTCATATCGCACACAAAGTCCCCGGTAGCCTGGACCCCTGTCTGAGGAAAGGAGCTCTCTGGCATCACCAGAAATGACAGACAGTCCTTACTTGATTTATATTAGCAATCGTGCTTACAGTCTTTTCTTTTTCCCTCCGTCAGGACCCCAGCCAGAATGAAACTAATGCACGTAGCCCTGCTCTATCTCGGCTCTGTGACCTTCCTCGGGGTGGATGCTGCAAGCGTGAACGTAGCGACAGAGTTCAAAAGAAAGTGAGTATTGGAGCGCGCCCTCCTGCCAGCGCCCAGTCCCGCTCCGGAGCCTCCGCGCCGGACTCCTTCCGCAATCGGAGGCACTGAATTCCCTGCGGGAATTGCACAGCGCCCTAAAGGCCTCATGCCCTTTCAGGAAACAAAATTTAAAAAATCTCGGCGCTGGCAAAGATAATCGCCCCTCGAATCTATTTGGTTTGGCTCCCGCCCTGCAGGCTTGCGCTAACAGGCTGTCCTCTCCCCTTGTGCTCCTTTCAGATGGACGAAATGGGCACTTAGCCGAGCCAAGCGGGACGTGAAGCCTGCGGGCGCGCTCCGAGGGCTGGGGGCAGCCGCCGACGTGCAGCCGCTCATACGGACCCAGGACGTGAAGGAGGATCCTCGAATCTCGCATCCCAGGTACATTCCAGCCCCTTCTGGGCTCGGGCACTTGCTCGAGGCAGTGGGAAGCTTCAGAGTCCCCCTCGTTTCCGGGTGTTTAGGCTTAATCTCGCTATAGACCCCCCCCCCAGGTCCCGTAGGCAGATTTTGCCCGGACTGCACAGCGTCCTGAAAGCAGCCTCCCGCCTCCCTTTCCCTGCGCTCTTCAGCTGGCGGGAGATAGCAGCGCCTTTACTGTGAAAGTCAAATATAAATAGTAACTTGAGCTCTGGATCCGTAGATAAAGTAACGGCCATAAAACGGCGGGGCCTCTTCTCCCATCGGCAGCAGGCTCTGGCTCTGCCCTGGGACCAGGTCGCTCTTCTCCCGCCGCCCGACGAAGGGCAAAGCCGGGGGGTGGCGGGAGGCAGTTCTGCACCGTCGGGGCGGGCCCGCCTCCAGACCGGGGGCTCCCTGCCCTCCCCGCGGGTCCCACCGGGTTCTCTCCTCCGAAGCCCCACTGCGCTCTTCTCATGCCCGCTCTCCCTCTTCCTGCCTCGCAGCACTCGGGAGGATGCTCACATCCGCGTCAAGCGCTACCGCCAGAGCATTAACAGCTTCCCCCACTTCCAAGCCATCCGCACGGGGTGCCGGTTCGGGACGTGCACAGTGCAGAAGCTGGCCCACCAGATCTACCAGCTGACCGATAAGGACAAGGACGACACCGCCCCCGCCAGCAAGATCAGTCCCCAGGGCTACGGCCGCAGGAGGCGCTCCCTGCCCGAACGCCGCGGCCCGGCGCGTTCTCCCCGGACCGGGCGGCGCCCCTGGACGCCGCGGGCGCAGCCTCTCGCCGCCGTCCTCGGGGTTTGAGCTCCGCACTACCGGCCGAGGCCGTCTCGGATGGGTGGACTGAAGCGTGGACGCTCCGGAGGTCCGCTGCTGCTCGGCAGCCGCCGCCAGGATTCGCGGAGAGCGACTGTCCGGGCGGGACCCCGACGCGCCCTCCCAGGGCCGGGGGCAGCGGAGCGGCGGGCCGCGCTGCCAGGGCCCGGCAGGGCGAGGAGCGGCCGTCTCCGCGGCCCGCAGGGTCGGAGCGGGGAAACTGTGAAGGCCGCGTCCCCCGGGGGACGCGCAGGGGCTGCTCCCCCCGTCCGCCGCTGCGGCGGGGCGGTCACTGACTTTTTACCCTCCGGGCGACGCACCGCCGGCTCCCGCGCCCGCCGCCGCCTGGGACTGGAAGGCGCCAGAGGCGCCTCTACCCCGCCGGCCGCCATGGCGCCCCCTGCCCCGCCGCTGCACTCGGGAGGGGGGGGCCGGGCCTTCCTTGCCGGCGGGCCGCGCTCAGAGCTGCCCCGGCCCCGTCTGCCCCGAAGAGGGGTTGCTCAGGGGAGACCCGCGGCCGGGGGAACTCGCCGGCAGGCGCCGGCCGCTACGCCACACCCCCGGACCCGGGGACCGCGGCCCCGGCCTCACCCCCTGCCCCTGGGTGTTTGGGGGTTCGTGTTCGGCCTTCGACAAGGACAGGTCGCCCACATCTGCTCTACCCTCTGCGCTATCTGCACCCGGCAGGGAATCGGACACTCACTAGTCCCTGCGGGGACTGAAATATACTTGAACCTCACAGAGAGGAAAAGTGCAATTGTACGTGGTTTTTGTTAATTTTAAGTGCGGTGTGTGTGGATCATGAGATCTGTATCGATATTTAAGATTGTCCTCTGTCATGTCCTGTTTGTATCTTTTTTTTTGAAAATATATTTTATTTTTATACGTTTTATATATATATTGCATAAGGGCATTTTAAAACATTGTATCCCCTCTATTTTTCATATAATGAATGTCAAATGTTACTTTTTTTTTTTTCCATACCTTTTTTTATCTTGCATTCCAGACTGGTGAAAGATGTAGAGAATGTATCAGCTGTTCTCCATGGGTAATATGTGAAATAAATACTATTACATAAACCAGTTCTCTTATGTTGTCTTTAGTGGGGGCAGGTGGTCAAGATGAACGATGTACTGTGTTCAACCCTGCCCTTGCTAGCTTAGCCTGGCCCTTCTGTGCCAGACCAAAACTCTTCAGTTATAAACTTTGTTAGCAGCCACCTTATCGAGTCAGATCAAGTAAACCCAAAAGCAAGCATGCATCTTAAAATCCCAGGGCAGATCAGTTGAGAAGGCTCTGAGGCCTTTCCTATCCACATGTTCTAGCCAGGGCTGAAACGTGTCACAGCTTGGATTGATCGTGCAAGTTTATTTTTTGCCCTAATTAATCAGGGAAACAACTGCACACTTCAACATTGCACAACAAAATAACAGATTTATTGAGGGAGCGTGTTCCAAAAATGGTCATGGCAGCTTCCAAGGTTATTTATGTTGAAGGATTTCCTGGGCCACAGTTCAGGTTAAAGTTAAATGGTGACCAGTTCAGGGTGGGCAGAACATCTTGGATAAAAGTTTAGCATTAGGGGTTTTGTTGTTTTGTTCCTTCCTTCCTTTTTTTTTTTTTTTTTTAAATTCCAGCCACAGACCAGAAAACAAATATGAAACTGAACCTTATTAATGCACCAATAGCACCATCTATTGGTGCCTACTCTTTGCATGCCAAGAAAACCTGAAAACTAAACAAGTGTATTTTAAGAACATCTGGGGTGGTAAAACATGCAAATTCCCCTGTTTTACAGTAGCTCTGAACATAGTTAATGTGTAGACTTCTGGGAAAAGCAGCACTAAATGCTGCTAGAATAAATGAAGTGGGCATATTTTTTAACCTAATACTAAATGCTGACGGAGCATATATTTACAAGAAGATTTCAAAAGAACTGGCAATGACACCTTTCCAGGAATATTGCTGCAAAAAAGCTTGGGTAGGAATCTAGCTGACTTGATGCCTGGCAAGTTCTGCTTAAATTGTCTATTTTTAATTACTTTCTAAGCATTTTCCACTAAATTTTGGAATAGAGAGGTAGGTTTTCAACTTGAAATGTTCTTTTTTTATACAAAAACCAAATTCATATATATATTGACATTTGCCAGGTTTAATTATCATCTCTTTGTTAACAGCTGGAAGAGAATTTACTTCCCTACTGCCAGTGGCTTTTCTGGTCCAGACTTCGTAAATTGTAAGGGGTGACAGCAAATGCATGATCTTCAGCACAGGTTATAGCTGCCAGCTGAAAAACAAGCAAGAAGCTATTCTCAAATCACAAAAGATCTTGAAATTAGCATAATTGTTACTTGTAAGTTTTCGGGTGCTTGCAGTGGGAAATTACATTGTGTAGGTGAAAGCATGATCCTACTTAAAGTACAAGAGCGCAACTGAAATGATTTCAACAGAATCATACAAGTTAATTGCTACAATGTTTTACTTACGGGTTACACAGCTAGCATCTTTGTCATCTAAACTTGGGATGTAAGGCTGGATTGGGCTAGAGTGTGGTTAGTATGTACTTGCCAACTAGCTACTTTTGTTTGTACTGATCTTTTTCTTCACTTACTGCCAAAAGCCAATCCCCACTTAAAATACCTTTTCTTCCCTCCTTTCCCTTTCACCGATAGAAAACACTTCACTCGAAGCTGAAAGATCCTTGGACTAGCTGGACAGGGCTAAAACCAGCAAGCTGGTGCTGCCTGGCATAATTCTGACTTTACTGGAGCTTAGTAAATACAATTTCTGTTTGGAAGGATCAAGAGCACCACCTGCCGCGCTTGTAGAGAGAAGCAAAACTCTGTAGGTGCAAAAAAACCCTAGCAACTAAAGAAAGTTTGTTTGCTTGTCTGTTTTAATTCCCTTCATGCCCACCCCTACCACTCCTCACCCCCCAATCTTTGAAACTATGTCTTTTAAAGCTTTTGAATTAGACATGCCAGAAAGTAGTGAGTAGCCTTATGCCTGGAAGGCAGCATGTTCTTTGATTGTATGGAGCTGAAAAGTAAACCGTGGAAATACTATGACCGTGTATTTTAGCTAACCTACTTAGGCTAGGCTAGATAGGCCGGAAATGACAGAGCAGGCAGGGACTCTTTCCAATTACACAGCCAACCTCATATCCCAAACTGAGTTCCAGGTTTGGGGGAACTGGGCTGTAAGGGCTAAAATATATAGAGACAGCATTCTTCCTCCTCGTCCTTTTCTGCACCTGCCCCGGGTAAGAGTTGTCAAGGTGAAAGCACTTCCTTCTGCCCAAGCAGGAGACATTACTGAAGAATTTTGGCTAAGCATCTTTTCACTGTGAACGTTCCACAAAGCAAAATGTTGGGCACTAACCTTTAAACAGTTGAAATCCACACATGAACTAGATTAAAATCTCTGAGGAGTGTGAGGATTTTGAAACCCCTGAGGCTTCAGGGAGAACAAGACTGTGAAACAGTATACAGCCCATCAGCAAGAATCCTCTTAAAGTCCCAGAAGCTCAAGAATAGCTGTGTGTTTAGTGCAAGGTCCAGCTTATGCTCTAATGTGACGGATAAGAAGTGGAAGATGTCATCAAATGTCTTCAAAATCAGGAGCATCTGTTTACACACCACCCTAGTTAAAATATTAGTTTATAAGAACAGTCTGGTGTCCCACAGGCCAGTATTTCAAAGGCTGCTTAAAACATGACTGTAAGTCCAGTTCAAACAAAGTCCTAAATTAAAATCAAGCTTTGCAATGGTAAATATGTATTAGAGGAGGAATTAATCCTTGTTCACCAGTCCCTTCAAGAGTGGATGCCAAAGGAGTGGTCACCAATGTCAGCAGAGCCTCCTCAGTGAAGTGTCAGAAGAGTTCTTGGAATATTCTTCATGAGTTATTATTTTGTTTTATTCCTACTCTAGAAACACCCTATGGCAAAGAAAAACTACTTCACTATAGACAATTTTTTATTACCAAAATAGATTCCAAAGGCTATTTTTATCTCAGAAAGATTTTTATGGCTCCATTATTAATGCTATACAGAATGGTGGCAAGGGGCCTAAAATGCTGATAGACAAGTGCTTTCCCATTAAGTCCTAGTGCAGGTTCCCTAACCTGGAAGAGGGAAACAAGTAATCTTTTTTCTTTCTCCAGTTGGTACCACAAATCTTACTTTAAGCAGCCATGCCACGTGGAGAACTGCAAAAAATGTTTGTTCTCCAGTTACATCAGAAAGTGGTCAAAGAGTTCTGTCACTGTTACCTAGGAACAACTTCTACTGTATCCCAAAAGTAGAGACACTGGTGTACTTTCAGATGATTATCGAAATCTGCAAAGCATCTTGGTCAGTGCTAATAAGAACTGCAGTCAGGTGCCAGATATAAACTTTTTCTGCAAGCACAATGACAGAAAGGGGAATACTAATGAATACTTTGGCACATATGAAACCTTTTCTGGCTCATTTAGTACCCAAAGGACAGCAAGTCATAATTAAAGCCAATAATGGCAACTCCAGACAGCCATCCAAATATTTTCCTTGTGCCGTCAATACACCATTTTATATTATCTCACATCATACTTAAGTAGTGTAGAGCACAGGCATCAGGAGAAAAAATTCCAGCATGACTGAGTACAACCAATAACTAAATCCAATCATGCCTAAATAAAATTTGTTTATTGTGTTCACAAGGGTTTGCTTTTATTACCCAAATATTTCTTAAAGAACAGGTTTTTTTCACCAAATAATTGTGTCAGCTTTGAAATTGCTTTAATTTTTAAATACTTAATTCTTTGGAGCAGGGCCATGTATCCTTCATGAGGAGAAGGAGCATAATTTGTTTATGAGGTAAAGAACTTTGCTATGTAAAAACCTTTTTTACTACATGCTATGCACACTAGTCAAAATGCTTGATAACTGTAATGTTTCCAAATGAAAAACAAATGGTTCTGTTAAGACTAGAATCAATGTTAATGATTTGACAAGACTGGAGTGTTTTGCCTGCAAAATTCCAGGCAATAGCAACAGCAATAAGGAGGCCAAATGAAATCTTTTGACTTTTTTTGATACTGTGATAACTTTTACCTAACATTTAACTAGACCTCCTTGAGGCTCCCATCTACTTATAAAAGCCTGGATTTTTCAAAAGCCAGGAAAGATCGGTTCAACCCAGCTGAAGGTAAATATTTTGTAATAAATTCTGACTCTCAGAATAGGTTTGCAGAATAAATATTCCTCTGATACTTCCAGTCAAGTTATCACTTCCCAGATCTGTCAGTTTACAAATTACATGCAACTTTTCCAGCAATTATAAAATGGTTTCTATTTTCTTCATACTTTGCTAATTTGGTGTAAAAGTAAACAAACAAATGCCCAGGTCTTAATCTCTGATGTCCAGTAGTACTGGCAGAAACGGGAGAACAAACATAACAGATCTTATCTGTTAGTTCAGGAGTAAACTAAGCAGTTCATCAAACAAACATGATTATTGTCCTTTTAATAGGTGGTTATTGTCATGGGAGTTATCACGAAATCAAAACACTCAAAGAGGAAAAGGCCACCATGTAACTCATCCCACTGCTGTTACAGGAGAGGACAAAAGAGCGTGTGGGTTCCTCGTTTTCCCTTCCATGACCTGACTCTACTGTGGCTCTCTGCTAGAAAGCAGTAAACTCTTGCAGTCCACTACACTTCCCTGCCTATATATAAGGACTCAGGAGCAGATCGGAGTCTGCACGCTGGGAGAAGACAGCTGCACTGTGTAAATTTGCTCTCTTTAGAGACAAGGAAAAAGTGATGGATTTCTAAGTCACATTTTCTAAGTAATTTTTTTCATGGGGCTTTGCAGCTCTGCATCTCATTCTGCATAAGGAACAAATTTATAGTCTGGCCCTTTATTGATAAACAACATGAAAAATATGCAACTGGCATATATCATTACTACTACCTACAGACATCAGACATTCTGGTGGTGATGAACTGGTGAGCCAGATAGGAATCTCAACACCAAACCCCAGGCCCAAGACTGATCCCATTTAATTGAAACAAAACTTCTACTGGCTTCAGCGAGGGGGGGAGGGTGGAAAATAAAAAATCTAAGACCCAGCTTTCTTTCAATAACATGTCTATTTTTATACTGAAAGATTGTATTGTAAGCTTTGCTTTACACTTTATATTCACGAGTTCTGGCTTTGAAGACTGAAGAAACTGCTGAAAGGTAGAAGTAAGGGACAGGAACTCTATCAAAAAGAGGTAACTCAAATCCACATTCTCAGTTCAGCCTGAAATGAGTTCAACAATGTATGATCATTGCTCCTCCCCTTAGATGGATGTGATGTGGTGCTGCTGGCATTGAGAACTTCAACAAACATACATGTGTCAAGTGTGGTGCTAAATGTGTTCATGAGTAGGGATCAAATCCCAGAAACTTTCAGTGTTCTTGTCCAAACCCCAGAGTTCTTACATTTTTTTATTATTATCTTTTTTTAGTACAGTAGGATTTTGGAGTGTTTTAAACACTATGACTTTACATAGCAGCGTTTCCTTCCTCCTCTCTCTTTCCTCGCTACTTCAAAAAAAGTATCTCATCACCTACTTTGAAGCCTCAGAAAAGGATGCACCCAGAAACTAACTCAAGTGAGAGAGTGAATAGTCTACACAGCTCACAGCAGAGACTGGCAGCCAAAGCTCTTGTATTGGTCAGGGTGCACACACAGACAGTCTAGCACTTTGTGATAATATTTGCACAGGCAATCAGTATCTGTTTAATGAAGGATCTAAAAAGATTTACACAAATGAGTAATTCCTGCAGAGACAAAGACAATTTATTGAGTGATAATTCACATCATCTTGCCCCATCTGATTTTGTTAACTACTCATAATGGGGAAAAAAACCCCTCACGTTACAAGTGCATGAGGTCCATTAAACCTGATTTATAGTCTTAACCACACTGCAAGACAGACAGAAACAAATGATACAGTTTTTCCATGGAATGTTGTTAGAGTGTGTGTACTAAGATATTTTTCTTCTTCTGCTAGTCTGGTGCATCTGTACAACTTTGCTGCCATCTGCTGCCTTAGAAAGAAAAATAAATCACTCATTTAAAATTATTGCTGGATGTCAAAGTGGCACAGTGCTGCTGCCAGCAGGGAGGCCTCCTTTTAAAAGAATTTTATATCTGGCCTGGGCTGGTTACTCGCTATGCTGAGTAAGGCAGAAACTCAAATTTTTCATTCCTCCTGAGCTTTACCCAGAAAATGCAGGAACAGCACAATACCTTTACATATTCTGAGATGGAGAAAGTGTAAACTCAGGGGTTTACAATTGGATGCTGCTTCTATCCTGATACCACTTTTGTCACCGTGGGCTACCAGGAAATAGTGAACACAGCAGCATTTTTTCAGGAAATAATGTTTTCAAGGTGTAACATGAAGGGATCAAAAGAGAACACTGGCTCCTGTGTGTTACAGGAATTACCTATTTACTGATGAGTAAAGAAGGCTGAAGTTAGAAAGACCAGTACTGCCTTTTCAGGAGAACTTCTAACTGGAGAGATGTAACATGCTCTTTATTTCTAGACAGAGAGCTTTTTAAAAGGCAGGGATCAGAACAGTGTGATGAATCAGACTGACCTGTTTCTCCCATTTATCTAAATAAGGCATAAACAGTGCACCACCTCAGCAGTAGTTAGGTGTGAGCTGTCAGCTTTTACCATCACAGAACTGAAGTTGTTCCTCTGTTACAAACAGAAGGGAGTATTTTCTGCAATGACAGTTTTATACTGGATTGAAATCGCAGTTGTATTTGCTCTGATATAGTTATGCAAGTTATATATACTTAGTATAATACAAGTATTTTAATAAATAACCTGCTGCAAAGTGGTTTTATTATAACACATAATCCAACAACACTTACACAAGAAGGAAGTAGAATATCTGGTATGAAAGGCTTCTTCGAATTCTACATGAGGAAGTTAAAGACAGCAGAAATGACTTGTAAAAGATTGTAAAGTTCTCTTGGCTTATATGAAGGATTTTTACAATTTTATTTTTAATCCTGAGTAACTCAAACAGGCATTAAAAAACAGCCATTGAAATATTTCTTTTCATCTCTATGACTGTAGAGTTTCTTCAGAAAAATATATACTGCATGATGCCCACGTACAACATTCAGCCCTTTATTCATAACGGGTTTAAAACAGCTGAAATGGTACATTTTTTATTTACCTCTGGTTTGGAATCAGTGCTGGTTAAATTTGCTCTATACTGGGTATACGGTGATTCACTAGTTGGTTCATTTAGCCCACCCAGCTTACATATTACGTACTCTATTATGAATGATTACAAATATGAGAATGGAAATGTTGCATGAATGGGGCACACTTGGAGCATGGACCTTCAGTCAGGAAGTTACTTCAGCCTACATCTTTGGTTCTTTGTCTCAGAACAGACATCAGTCATGTTCCCATGCCAGAAAAGCAGCTCCCCTCTACCCAAATCTTTAAGGCCACGCGTAAGGCTGCAAATAAGGTGAAGCACTGCAGGTAACTACTGGTAGTTCAGGCAGAGGAGTGGAAGGCAGGACTAATGAATAGGCTACCACAACAGGAACAATAGGGAACCACTACCCAATAGATGAATGCACACACACAAATATAGATCATGGAAGCACAGAAATGCATACATGTAAACACACCTACCCCAGTAAGGCACACCATAAGACTGACAGAGAAGGCTTGAGAAACTTATGCCTACTGTCACTCACAGGGCACGTCACTAGTAATAACCACACAGTTGACAGATACAGAAGAACAGGAATCAAAGCTGGTTGCCTAGAGAAGCTGTGGCTGCCCCATGCCTGGCAATGTTCAAGGCCAGGCTGTATGGAGCTTGGAGCAACCTGGTCTAGTGGAAGGTGTCCCTGCCCATGGCAGGTGGTTGGAACTAGATGAGCTTTAAGGTCTTTTCAAACTCAAACCATTCTATGATTCTACTACCAGCCCTCTTCCACCACAGGCTGTTTAGGAGGCAGGCCCCTGTGTGAATAAGCTAAGTGAGAATCTAAGGAGCAGCACAGAGTAGCCAGTGCACCCTTGCTACAGTCTTGAAAAAAAGGCTTGTACAAAACCTAGTCTAAACAGTCCTTATACTGCACAAATATTTGCTAGGGGATGCCAGAAATAGTAACTCTTATATAGATGTATGTTTGAAAAGGGCTTCGAAATAGTATTTCAAATTCTGTCCAGATCTGGTTTTGGTTTTCAGTTAGGATTCCATTCTGCTTTCCAGTTAAAAACACAGCAGTTTGAAACCTTTAGTCACTGAATTAGTCTGGATTTTAACTCTGCCAGTTCTTGTGTATTCAAAGTAAATGGGACTGAAGGGAAAGAAAAAGAAAGAAATACCTACAACAGAGGAAGGGACTGGAAAAACCCAGTCCTTTTAGGAAGAGAATAGGTGCTGTAGGCGAAATCAGAGATGCTGGCGGGGTGGAGTTATCTTCTGGCTCAATGTCCAGCATGAGCCAGAAGTCAGTATGTTGCACATCATCAGGAAGATTATTGAGAATGTGTCAGAGGGGCCAGTCTGGCGCTGTATAAAACATTGGTGCACCTCCACCTTGAGCTCAGCACACAGTTCTGATCTCTACATTGCAAGGAAGACGGGATCTACAGAGGGCAGAAAGAAAAGCAATTAAAGAGATCAAGGGGATAGAGTGAATGGAGTGAGGAGAGACTAAAAAGGTTAGAACTCTTCCACTTGGACAGGTAAAGGCTGAGGAGTGTTCTAGGTTTACAAAATAATTGAGGCGGTGGATAAGGTAGTCATATAAGTGTCGTTCAGCAAATTCTGCAATATTCAACTGGAGTGGCCACTCACTGAAACTAGCAGGGAAGTGGTTTAAAACTGGTAAAAGAAAATAGTGAATTCCCAGAATTTCTTGTAGTGACTATAGGGAACAGGCAGAGGTGTGCTCTTTAAAATCCTTAATCCAATGATGCTGGGAGACTATGAGAGAACAGACCACAGTAAGTGACCAGGTTCACACAATATCCCTAAACAGTATCTCACTGCAGGAGACAGTGGGGGCAGCACACTGGCCTAGACAGATTACTGCTCTAACCCAGTCAGGCATTTTTAATGCTATTGTGAATAAAGCTTCTGTGTTGAGAATCCCTTCCATGCAAGAAAAGTCACTCTGTTGTGCTATATTGGGAATGTGAATGGTGCCAGGGCTGTAGCAGATGACTAGAAAACTGCCTAATGAGAGCATATAGGTATAGAAACACACTTCTACACAGTAAGAGATACCAACAGGATTGTTCAACCTATGTGTCCACACACCCTCTAGCAGCAGCTTGAAATTCTCTATGACTGTAAGATTAGAAGAGAGTTAACTCTTCTATGTGAGGCCTTGCACTGTAGATAACAAAAGAGAAAGACTCACAAAACCTCTAGACACAAGGCAGAAGAACTTGCATTGAAGGGCCAGTAAATGTAACTACTATCACAAATAGTTGGGGGGTTATAGAAGCAACTGACCAGTTTAACTACTTCAAGGGTGCCACAGGGTGGAATAAAACATATTAACGGGAACTGTGTTAACCATGTTCTGCTTTCTCTTAGTTGCTGCTTGTTTATGAACAGTGTTTCAATGCTTTTCTTGTCAACCACTGTAGCAAGAGATAAACCACTTCTTTTGACTTCAGTTAAGAACAGCAGAGGTCTGTGATGTATTCTATGAGTATAAATGAACTGAATGATATACAATAAAAGAAAAAATGCATGGGTAAGAAGCTTGTTCTTGGCTTTCATGTGTCTTGCATATTTTTGAAGTCACAAGTTCTTGTTGATTAAGGAGTTTTACTTTTACCCTGCTTTCTCACCAGCCTCTGCTGATGAAGGATGAATAGGGAAAGTGTTGACCTTTCTCTGTATGTTCCGTTTAATATATACAAATAACACTTTCTTGTATGTGTGCCCAGTTTGGATAAAACAGTCTGATAGATCCAGTATCCCAGATGTTACATCTGATAATTAGGCAGCTTTAAAATGTAACATAGCTGAATGTTATTAAACCCACTAAAATAAAATTAAACCTTCCTCCCTATCATGCTATTTTTTTTTGCCCCTGCAGGAAAACACAAGTTTTGCCTTGAAAAGGTCAGTTTAAAGAAGCAGCATAATGATTTAGAGGAAAGTATCTTTAAATTCTAGCTTGTCTATGTTAAACACTTTGCAATAAACTGCTCATCCGTTGCTTACCATAGGCAAAACCATCAGCTGGTAAGCTCTATTGCTTTTGTGTATTCTGACACACTTCAAGTATGAACCAGAAAATCCAGGCGAGAGATAATATATGTGATCACATGACTTGTTATCTTAAATGGTTTCATATGTGGTATTTGCTCTAGTTATTTGACATGACTCAAGTTGACCTCATTGTTTGTATGCTTGAAAGGGAGCAATTATGCAAGTACTAAATGGTATGGAAGACAGCAATACCATACAATACAGAAAAGAAACTAGGAATGCAATCTCTACCAAGCTATCAAAATATCTTACACTAACATAATAAGTATATTTTCTTTGTATGGTCCTTTATTACAGAACAATGAAAAAGCTAACATTCATGCTGGTAAATCTGGGTTAACCAAGACATCTTGTTCTTGGAACCTACAATTTTTGTGGTTCTCATATCAGACCTGATTATTTTCAGACAAGTTTTATGTTTGCCAGAATAACAAAATTCAAATAATTAAAGCAGATGACAGCGGCACTAAAAATAGCATCTTATAACAATGCTGTCAAATGATAGCATACATAAATTGATGCATATATTTTCAGTTATAAAATCTTTGTACATACTTAATGTGAGTTTGGCAACATCTTCAGGAGAACGTCAAAGCAAGTACATCTTTAGTCTTATCAGTGGTTTATAAAAAATACTGATGAAATAACATTAATTAAATCTGACCAAGACATAAACACTATAACTTTCTCCTCTGTACTGACTTTCTTCTTGCAGAAGCATTTGTATTAACAAGTTAGAAAATGGAAGAGGGAAGAGTCCTGGAAAATTCACTGGTAACTGTTTTATCTGATTTTTAAGTTCTTTATTTCCTGGCACCTATTTCAAGTTTTTATAAGTGAAAACATGTAGTATCTTATGAAACTGCAAGGTGCCCTCTGCAAACCATTTTGCGGGATTTTAAATCATCTTAAAGTCTTTACAGAGGTTTTTGTTGAGCAGACAGAGGTTACAAGACAAAGACCTCTGTTGTTCTGAAGCCTCTGACTCCAATCTCATCAAATGTCAGTAGCTAGTGAGTGACCGAATGACCACCACCCAGCTGAACCAGCACAGCAGGCAGTGTGCTAATGCTTCAGCAGGGGGAGCACTTTCTGCCGATTCCATAATAAACCAACTTAACATGGGTGGCAACAGGCTACTTGAGGTACTTTCAGACAACGTTAAACCATGACGTAATTAAATAGTTTGTTAGTTATTCTGTACTGATTCCAGTGTCCTGACTGAAGTCCACATCTGAGGAACTGCATGCTGTGCGCTGTGTTCCCTAGTTCTTCCTCCTATTTCAGTAGTTATTATTCCCCATTCTACAGGTCTCTGGTGATGTCAGGAATGTTCAGGAAAGTGCTCCAATGAAGTACTGGAGGAAGGAAACTTCAGAAAAAATAGTAAATATCTTTGGCTATCACACGAATGCCTAATTGACAATGTTCGCTGGTTTGCTACCTAATGCAATAAGCTGTACTTGTCCTATTAGTAGAACTGTCGATGCACATTGGGCAGACAAGACTCTAGGGAGCATGACCAAGTGTTCATTTGGAGCATGGAGGCTACTGATGCCAGCCCTGAGGGAGGCAGGCATTGGTGCCTGAGGATTTATTAAGTTTTCTTCAAATGCCTAATCTTGCCTCCAGATACTATGTTTCTTTCAGTATGTGAGTAGGAAGATCAGTTTTAATTAGCATGACTTTAAAGCTGACCAAAGCAAATACCAATTACTGGCAGTCAGCATGGTGATTACAGCTACCTCAAACACATTGCAACAGAAGAGTGGTTGTTTTGTTTATCTGTTAGCAGTGGATAGCAAAGGAAAGCAAACACTATGATTTAGCTCACAGGGTCAGAATCAAGAGGAGGAGAAAAAATATTTTTGCTTACCATGATACATTTAGTGTTTTGTTCTGGATTTATTGGGACTTCTCTCAAACATTTAGTGTCACAGACATGAGAGAGAAAAGTAAATGGATCAGATGGCTGATCAGAGTGTCTTTGTCCCCCAAACAGCTGGGATGGAACTGTACCAAACTGAAGTTTTCAGGCTATGGCAAAACCTTAGAGCTTTCTGTTCTGTTCAGCGCAGTCTGGTAGTAACTGTGCTCAGTCATATCCCTCTCAGCAGCTCTTTCCCAGCCTGAAAGTGATACTGCACTTTGGAAGCACAGCATTTCCCACTGAGCCCAAAAGCCCACCTGGTAGTACTGCCTGACAGTGTTATCCTGAGCCAAAAGGCAACTACATTCCCAGGCACATGCTGTCAGCTTTTCCACTTAAACAGCATTCAGCCTCTTAGTGCTCTTTCTCTGCAGCAGCAATGAGTGGAATATTAACATTTGTAGCACTCATTAGCCCAGGTGTTCCTCCTAAGTTCACTGCTATGACACGATCCATTCCTTGTTGTATGTTTCCAAACTATTATCCCAAGCAGAATGCCTTGGGAAGGTAATGGTTTTCCTGCATATATCTAGGTCATTCTGACCTAACCCCTTTCCTGTAATACTGTCAAACAACTGGCTAACTGCCAGTGTGCTCAACATAGAATTTAAAATGCTATTAGAAAGATTATGGTTTAGTGTTTAGTCCAGATTTCCTCCAACTCAAACCATCATGAAAATGCCTGGAATATTTAAATATTGCTTGTACTGTGCAGAGGTAGAGTAGGATTTTTGTTTCTGTTGACTTCTGTCTGAAAAGCTCCTCCTATCTCTAAGTTATTTTCATCCATGTCTAACATGGAAGATTTTTGAAACAGCAGTTAGCTAAAAAGGGAAGCTGACATAAAAATGTATGTCAACTTTCCAAATGCTAAATTACAATTACTTCCTTGCCTCACTGTCACCTAAGAAGAATTTGGCTATACAAATAACCTAGAAATAGAAATATTAATCTGCAATACAACTGCACTTGACTAAATATTTCAGTAATTACAGAATTAGAAACCTGATACTGTATAATGGCACAATCTGTAAGCTTGTGGGGACATCTCTCTCCAGGACTTACTAAGATAAGTTACCTCTTTTAGCAAAACCCTACTCTTCCTGGGCTTGGTGACAGAATAAGGGGTTTTTTCTGTATTACTGTATGCAGGACACTCATTTTGTAAAGTAGTAGGACTCACTGGGCAAGGAAATGGTTACCACTAATTACATTAAGGTGAGAACAGGAAACAAGGATACTCTGGGGACTATGGGAGCCAAGTGGATGAAAAGAGGCTACAACTTCACGGATTATGTCATCTCCTCCAAGGAGCCAAGCAGTTCTATGTTGTTCATGCCTGTTCTGCTACGTTGTCATGCACGATGCCTGTGCTTGTGCTTGCCGATGTCTGTGCTGACAGCTGGGGTGTGGTTGCAGATCTGGGACTATCTGGATCACAACCAGCCAGGGTTCAGTCTCTAAATGAGAACATGGTTCACTCCAAAACAAAAAGAGCTAGGAGGGGTCAAAAACCTGAAGAGTGGACACTGGGAGCAGATAGGCAAGGTGAATGAGGCAGGCCAGGCATAATACAGCTTAGAGAAGGTACGGTACACAAAGTCAATTCTCAGGAGAGAAACCCAGGAATTTATTAGTCTGTAGGGAAACACAGTGTGTTGTATACTCTTCGACAGAAGAGCAACACAGGTTCCTTCTGCAATAAAAGTTATCCAGAAAAATAAATGCACATAATAGCATACATTATGTATAACAGTGCCCAATCCAAAAGATCTAAGAAGTAGTTAAGAGATGATATATCTGGCTAAAGATACCTTTTATTGCTACAAAAAGTTATAAAATGTATAGAATTCCAGAATATCACAATACTTTATATTAAAACTTATTTAGTGTGGATTTCACTGTTTGTGGAATATTCGGTTAAAGGCATAAATGTCTATCTACATTTGTTTACTGCCTAAGAACAGTAACTGTGCCCCTAAATGGATTTCCAAAGCACACAGTTGCTCAGAACTGACCTTTGAATATTCTAAAGGAAATCTGCATGTTTGTGCCAGTGTTCAGGTGTTGCTGTTCAGCTTTGGAAAAAGCTGGTTGGAAGTTTAAGAAAATGGGAACTGCATCAAGTTAGAACCTTTTTCCTACTACCTCTTGTAAGAACCTGTAGTCTCTATGAACTCATGTTTTTCTTCAGCAAATCTGCAAATAATTTTCAAGAAAACAAAAAATATTGTGTTAAGGTTCCAGGACTCTCTGTTTCTATTATTTTGGTCACTTTCCCTCTATATAGAATTATTAAAAATATGCATATATACATGGTTAAAGAGCTTAGGTGGTGCATGCAGATACGCCCTCACTTGGACAGAAGACTTTAAAATTCAAAATGCCTTGAAAGGCAAAATGGTAAGAGAGAGATAACAGTTCATGAAGACTGTTACATATTACAACAGAGAATGTTCTTTTTAAAAGTTATAGGTTTATGGTTTACCTTGTGAATTCAACACAATTAACCGAATGGAGCTCAGTTTATCTCCCACAATCTTCAGTTTTTCTCCAGAAAGGTGCCTTTTCCTGCCTCATGTTTCTCTCTTGTTCTTCATGTGCCATTTGATGGATCTCTTGCCTGTCTTTTTGGTTACAAGAAGGCACTGGAAAGAATACAGATAATACAGAGAAGGACTTCTTGGTACTGCTGCAATATCAAGGCACACTTTAGCCTCCATCGGCTATGGCAGGGAAGAGGCAAAGCCTTCACCTGAAGATCTGTAATCTCTGCTCCACTTGTCACTGGCCACTGGAAAAAGGCCATGGCCGATACTCTTTTCTTCGGGCAGCATCGCAGTTTATCTCACTGCATTTTGCCAGGATAGACATTTTTACTGAAGCAGTAAAGAG
The DNA here is from genome assembly GCF_004027225.2 of Strigops habroptila. NCBI lineage: Eukaryota > Metazoa > Chordata > Aves > Psittaciformes > Psittacidae > Strigops > Strigops habroptila. The sequence continues at coordinate 56,654,762 of NC_046358.1, forward strand.
AAATGTCTATTGCCTGTAAGCACCTTTCAGTAACATGCTTTCAAAAAAAAAGTATAAGGCAAAAAAGTATCAGGGAGGAGACGGGTTTTCAGGGCCAGGCAAGACAAGCCACCCCCTTCCTGTGGCTCTAGTGACATGCTGAAGTCCTGCTTCTAAAAGCTCTGCAGGAAACAATGAGACAGAAACCAGTTTCTTCCAGCAGAGAGCAGTTAACGTTTGGAAATCTAACCTGTATATTACAGCAAAAGCTTTGACTAGTAGAGTACTTTGAGGGAATCCTTGTGAACACTAACACAATGCAGTCAGTTAACTGTCTGCAACACCAGCACTGACAGACTCTTCTTGGCTGTGTACTAGACATCTCCTCTGGGCCCCTGAAGCAGCAACTCAGCTCTCTCTGTCCTTTCTCTAGTTGCAGATATGTAGCTTTCCACTAGTCAGTGCTTCTGGCAAGGAAATTGTTACTCTTGCAAGAGTGGAAATGGCAAAACCTGCTTTTCTCCAAACTTGCCTGCATACCCAGGAGTCAGGACGACTCTTCTAGCAGACTGCCAGCTGGATCAAGAATAATGAAGTTCCAAGGTTTAACCAGCGGCCTGTTCTGGCCATTCCTGACGTAAAAAGATACTTTTACTCCCCTCCCCTCCAGTTTAATCCTCCCACTCTTTCATTTTTTGGTTCCCTTTCTTGGGCTTCCATGGATTAAGACCAGAAAACAAACACCATCCCTTCCCCCACTTCAGAAAAACACTTTTCCTGCTTTTCTTGGCTGAGTGTTCTTTTCATACTCAGTGGGTATCCTTGGGATACTTCCCAAGACAGGCTCTGCACAATGGCCTAGCACCAAGAAGCATGGCTGTCTAGTGCGCAGCAACACTGACATGACCTCGAGTGGCTTTACTTTATAATTGCTGTCTATTAAATAGTATGTGAACTCAAACTGATCTCCAAGACTCATAACCACACCAAAATCTGCTGAAAGGAGCAGACATTTTCACTGGCCTCAGTTCCTTTTCTGAAGGCTCCAAGATATAGAGCCCATTTTCTCTGTTTTTCATTCACGCAATCACAGGAAATCCCAGAGGGCAGAACAAGAGATATCACTGTTTCACAGGACTGGCAACACCTTGATAGTTAATTTTCTTTAGGGCAAAATCAACTAAAAAACCCCAAAGAACTGCCCCCCTCATTCAGCTGTATGGTCTTATTATTAAGCAGCAATTGGAAAATTGCATTGACTTCAGCAGAGCTAAGATTTCATCCCAAACACATTATCGGGGCAGATGACTATCCACCACTGTGCTGGCGATCCATAATCCGTATTTTCAAATTCTTTCTAGACGTTTGAAATCAGAGATCACTTGCCAGAAACATCTTCTGAGTAACATCAGTGAGGAACCACAGTGGTTGAAGGTAGCTGTTCTCCTTCACAGTAACTGATTAGGTTCACAATGTAGTTAATTTTTGGATCATACTAGTCATGTAGATAACACTATTTCAAAAGCTGGCAACATCATACTTGAAATTATATCGTGTAAGTATTAGGGGACCATATTCTGGTAGCTCTTCCAACTTCTGGCCAACAACTGAATAGTTTGGCAAGTGTCCCTCAGCCCTTCAGGCACTCAGGACAAACACAGAATTTGGATAAGAATACACTTCCATTTCTTGGCCATGTCATGATCTTTACAGGGATAAAAATGCATCCAACCTAAAGTTCATCACATTTCCATAACATCTGTCTCGTAATGTGGTGGGTTGACCTTGGCTGGATGACAGGTGCCCAAACCACTCTACCGCTTCCCTCCTCAGCGAGACAGGGGGCGAGAAAATAAGATGGAAAAGAACTTACCGGTCAAGATAATTTCAGTTTAATGAAGCAAAAGCAAAGAGTGGATGTGGAAGCAAAAGAAAACCAACGTATTTATTCTCTACTTCCCATCAGCAGGCAATGCCCAGCCACTTCCTGGGAAGTAGGGCTTCAGTATGTGCAGCAGTTGCTCCAGAAGACAAACGTTGTACTACCAAATGTTCCCCTTCCTCCTTTCTGTAAAGCTTTTACTGCTGAGCAGATGTCATATGGTATGGAATATCCCTTTGGCCAGTTTGGGTCAGCTGTCCTGGCTGTGTTCCCTCCCAGGGTCTTGCCTGCCCATAGCCTACTGGTCTTTGGGAGTGAGGGGGGTTGTTGGAGAGACAGCCTTTGATGCTGTGAGAGCACTGCACAGCAGTAGCCAAAACCCCGGTGTGTTATCAACACCCTTCTAGCTACAAATACAAAGCACAGCACTATGAGGGCTGCTATGGGGAAAATTAACCCCATCCAAGTCAGACCCAATATAGACAGGTTTGCCAGTTCTCTTGGCCCTTTAAAATCTTGGAGGCAATGTTCAGTGCACACCCAAACTTTAGGTTACCTATACTGATTTGCTGCAGATAAGTGATTGCCAGTTGCCATGATACATGTTAGTATTTTCCTCTAAAGTTTCGTATTTAGCCCCTCTAATATGTGAAGGTACTGACTCACAAACAGGCAGATTTAGCTGATGGTGGCTTTCAGCTGCCTATCTTTATGATTGCTCTTTGCTTCCCACAACGAGGAAATGGAATAATCCATCCAGCCATGTCTATAAAAATATCACTGTAAAATCAGGACTGTTTCTACATACGTTATAGAATTTGTTGATTTGGGAGCATCTTTGCACGCAGTTCAACTGTCCCTGAAGTACAGGTGACAATCTTTGGAAGAAGCAAGTCACAAGTAGTGGGAAGGTCTCCACTTCCAGCTCAGTCCCACTGTGCTGAATCCCACTGTGTCACAGCTGGGTGTTAACAGTTGTCTTCATTTCTAAACAAGAAATTAACAGCATATTGTTCATAAATCTCAACAGAGGTTTCTTTCTTTCAAAGACTTGGGATATGAATAATACCTCTCTGTGATAGACCAATGGTGACAGTTGTTCTTAAACTATTTACAATATACATTGGCACTGGCATTTAAAATGCAGTGCACAAATGTTGAACTTCTGCTATCCAATTACTAATTTGAAATGAAATACATGACTGGATCATTCTCTTCTAATACACAAGAGATATACAACTGGACTATTGCAACTCATCTTACATCAGTCTCTGAATGTAACACAAACTAGGTCGGAATTGTTTTAAGGTTTTTATAAAGGTTTGCGACATTTTAACCACATAACCTAAAGGTATCCATCGATAACTAAGGTTTTAAAATTAGATTAAATCTAGGTTTTACATTTTCTTAAGCCTTAGTTTATTTAATGATGGAAAAAAACCCCAACCTCCACAATTAGGACTGGATCATCACTTTGTAATCTGCCCTGAACAAATTAGTAGTCTGGAGTTGTCTGTGTCCCCAAACTAAGAAAACTGCTCCAGCCTTGCATCACATGAAACTGAAATCTCTCTAGTGCAATGATCTTAGCATATGACCAGAGAAAGCGAATCAGACTCCTTTGTAGTTCTGCAGAACCTGCTTTACCACTCTTACCTGTAGGATTAAGCTCAACAGAGAAATAAAGGGGACACATTATGCTCACTTACATCTCCATGTAGGGCCATGATAGTACACCTTAAAGGACAGCTCATTCATTGACAGACAAACCATAAATACATCAAAGAAATGGTTGGTTCTTAACAGCTTTTGTGTGATTAATAAGGCAGGTTGGGAATTAGAACCCACATCTCCCACTGCCCTTCCTCAAGTCCTAAACAGAAGAGTTATCTTACTGTTCATTTACATAATAATCAAGGTTCTGGATCTCTCTTTACTAAAAATTTAGAATCACATAGTTTATTTGGAAATATGAGAAATGGGGATCTGATTGATCCCACATCCATATTTGGAAGCATATAACATACTGCAAAATTATAGAATACGTGCTGTTTTCTATTTGGTTTAAGATTAGGCAATATGTGTGCTTGATTAACATTCCAACTTAATAAAATCCCAGTAAGTTCCCTCCAACTTATGTAAGAATAATTTTAAAGTATTTATGAAAGAAATTATTTTCCATTAAAAAAACTAGGACAATTCTAAATGCTTTCATATGCTAGTCAGCTAAAAATATTGTATCATAGGAACCACAAAACTTATCTCTGATGTTCAGGAATTCATCGTTATTTCTTCAGTAAAGCACGTCACTCCCAGTAACTCCAAATTCATTAAAAGTACTATGAATTTTTATAACAAAAAAGTACATACTTGGAACTAAATTGTAATTACATTGTGTTCTTTAGCATTTTGTTGGAGGCAGACTATTTTGTAAGCTTTCATTGCTCATGAGGTTACTTTAGCTTAATTTTCCCATCACATATAAATATATCTTCATTTTTTTTCTAGTCAGACATTGAAGTCATTGGAATTATTTTTCCATGATCACATTCTAAGGAGGTTTACTCAGATATGCAGACAGAGCCAATATAAGTGACTATAGCCATTCCCAATGCCATTCCACATGGTCTGGCCCAACCCAGCCATGGGGCTTATGGCTTCAATAGTAAGAAAGGCTGAATTAAATGCATATTCATGCCTTCAGCAGTCTCAAATTGAAGACTGATCCTTTCAAAGATAAACCAGAAGCAGCTCTCACTAACACAGCCATCTGTAGCTGAAGTAGAGAACACTATCTCCATTAAGCACTTTCTGCTCTAGGGACTGTAAACTTCAAGAGAGGAATGCATGTGAATAGACCATCTCTCAAGACTTTTTACAAGAAACCAGGCAGAATTCTGACCACTGAGGTACACCTGTAGATTACTGTCACTATCTGTGACAGCAGACAAGCACCAGTAACTCCATTTATAGTCCTGTCTCCAGCCTCTGGATCTCTTTTAGTTCCCCCATATCTTTGAATTTCTGTTAGCATCAACTTCAAAATGCCTCCCTTTAAATGATGTTACGTTCTTGGTGTTTCTTGCTGCTCTCACAGCAGCCTTGTAATTCTCTGCACCAGGTTCCCTTTCCCTCTGCTCCAGAATTGTTATCCAGATCAACCCTCTTCTTGCTGAACGGAGCATACAAACTAACTCCCTGCATCACACTCTGACAACTAAATCAACTTTAGGACCATGGGTCAGATACATCCCACAATATACAGTTCCAGTATTGCCTCATGCATGAGACGCATCCATCCTGAACTTCAAGAGCAAGAGACTTCATTGATTCAATTTTAATTTGGAATTCTTTTTCTAATCTAATTTTCAAAAGGACATATTAAAAAAAAAATAATCAAAGATAGGACTGATGTTACATAAGCATGTGAGTTTGCTTCCCTCCACTAAAGAGCCTTTTAATTTCATAGGAACTATTTGCATAAAGCAACCTGGATTTAGCTCACGTTCTCTTTTGGGGGGATTTGTTGCTTTAAATTAAATATCTTGTGATTTTTTTCCAGTAGATATGAATATGAAAGACGAGAAACAAGAAGAGCTATTGAAGACTTCAACAGGATCAATGAGACAGCAGGTACATGTTGAGTTGAACAGGAACAACTTATTAGGAGGTGGTAGGCTGAGGAACTGTTTCCCAGAGGACTGAGTAGAGCTCTGTTCTTGGGATTCTTAAAAGTAATCTCAGTGCAGGAGCGTGAGACTGAATGGGTCTCAGCAGTTAGAGGAACACATACCTTTTTTGAAGTAAAGTTCTAGCATATTCTGTTACTTCTATCAAATGCTATTTGCTCTCTTAGTTTCCAGGTAATTAATTTTATTTAAAGGTAAATAAAATGTTCCATTGCTTTGTTTGCTTTGCAATGGGTCTGTAATTGATCTGTTTGCTAAAATGGTGGTGTGCTAAGTGCCAGTGAGATGTAGACTGCGTTGCTTCAAACAGAAGGTGTTCTGCTCAGCACCTCATGATATGGTTTGTGCTATGAAGAAAATTAATTTTGGGGGGGGGTAAGATGACCCAAGAGGCCTATTCTATTTTTATTTGCCATTACTTGTTTTTTTGCAATGCATTCTCTCCTATAAATAGATACTTTACTGGATTTGGGCCTACTTTTAGCATTCATGGACCTTATTCCCTTCATTTTCTTTGGTGAGATCAATGTGATTTGCAGAGCTATGTAGATTTGAAAGCAGTTTGAGAGAGAAGAGCTGTGTCACAGGGGCTAAAGGAAGGAAAATGCCCAAATCTCATTTGAGGCCCCTTGGCAGATGGGAAGCAGAAGGATTCAGATATGACCTCTACCTCATAAACCGATGATTACTGGAATTTGGGAAGATCTGCAGAGAAAGGGTGACTCAATACCTGCCTTTTTCTTATGCACTTTACATAAGCACCCATCAGTCTTGCTTTAGCCACTGTGATGTACACTATGTAACAATGTTGTTACAATGTTGTTCAATGCTTATGTGACCAGCTGACTAGTTTTTATGACAAAACTCTTTGATATTAATCTAAAACCAGAGTACAAATCAATAAACAATGTAAAATTCACAATCATTTTAACCTGCAGAAGTATTCACTGGAGGACAAGAATCCTGAGGCAAGACCTTCCTTAAGTGATTTTGCAGGTCAAAAGGAAGGAAAAAACAAAAGGCAGTACATAAAACTGTTCACATCTTGCAGATGTACCACATGGATCCTCACAGACATTGGGGATGTATTTCTGTGTAGAGTCCCTGTACCTGCGCACAGCATGTAGCCTTCCGACTTGGTTTGAGGAAGCCTGTATCTGAGACGTGTGATTTGCGCAGCGAGTAACAATTCAGCTACTATTTTTAAGATATTTTCCCTATACTGGGGATGCTCCAGGAGCATCTTAGCACTGGGGCTATCAGTGTTTCTGCAGGGCTGGTGGAAGCTGCACTACTCTACCCCAGAACTGGAGTGATTAGTAGAAGGGATTTTTGCTTCTGCTGGGCAAGAGTCACCAGATACATAACTACTTTGTTCTACTCCCTCTGAAACCATCTCTTTCCTTCACCATTCCCTCCAAATAATTATTTTTCTCTTCAAGGACTGAATCATGGCGCCCTGCCTGTGTCCTTGTTAAGATCTCAGCTAGAAAAATGCTTTTGCTTAAGAAAATAACATCACAGGAAAGGCCATGGCAACACAAACACTTATTTTGCCAGAACACATTTATACTGGATGGGTGGGTAGTTCAGATGGCCATGAACACTTAATAAAGCTCATTTTTCTAGTAATTCCCCAAGGTACTTCCTTCAAGAAAAAAAAAAAAACCCAACCAAAAACAAAACCCAAACCCAACCTATTGGAGAAAGAGGCATTTCAGTGGAAACTGCCAGACCAAATATGATTACCTTCTTTTCATAATTTTTTTCTGTCACCTTAGCAATCTGGGAAGGCAATTTGCAGTTTAAATAAATTGGATCCTCTTATGCCTGTTCAACTCTTCAGTCTTCTAAGTTTTATTTTTGCATCCAAAATCCTTATAACAGCCTGTAACACATTTACATTCCTGCATTCTTGCCTCTGTTTTGTTGGGTACACAGTATTCCTTCCACTTCATTTTTTTTTTCCTCTCTCCCTTTGGTAATATAATCATTCTGCATTTTTCCAGATTTGGACAAACAGAAATGTTTTCAGCCTCCAGTTAGTGTTTAAACAACAAGAAAAAAGTGCCTCTGGCCTTCAGGCATGAACTTAAAACATTGAACTGAAAGCAGAAAGAAACAATATGAAATCCAGGGTGAGGAAGTCAAAGCTGTCTAAGAAATTCACGGAGTCAGAGAATTTAAGGCCAGGATGAACCAATAGATCTCTTAATTTGACTCCTGTTTGTCAAGGCAATTACATTTTATTGTAATTGCCTGTCTATTACTATACTGGGATCCACTAATCTGTTCAACTGAAGTATTGCTTCCAGAAAAGTACACTGATTTGAAGTGAAAACATCAAGAGGTAGAAAATCAGCAACTTCCCTGACACTGATTAATCACACACACTATTACAAAGCATGCCTAACTTCTCATTTGAACATGCTGGCTTCACCAGGCTTCATGCCTTTGGTTCTCAGTGAGCCCTTGTCCCTGATAACTTCACACAAAGAAATTATATGTGAACTCATCTAGCCATCCTTGGTCTGCAGATCTGTTCAAACTGCACCAATATATGCTCCCCAAACTGCTGTGCTGGATTTCACTCCACTTGTAGAATAAGCTTTTCTTAGTAGGCTACATCATTACCTCTTCCATCAGCCTCCACAGTCCATACATACAGTTCTCTGTTTCCCCTTCAGAGAAATAGACCCAATAACTGATTTGTCTCCAGTTTCCAGAATCCCAAGAAAACCCCAAGGCACTCTCTGCAAACCTATAGTTGGAATTACATTTCACACCTTAGGAAGTACCTAAGGTGGAAGGTAGACACACTATAACACACATTGCATGTATTTTTAAAACATTACTGCTCTTTATTTGGATAACTCAAGAAACACTGTGCATTTTCTTGACACATCCCAAGTCACTTGTTACAAGTAGATACCATATCGTCTGGAGTTATCTAGAATCCTGCTCTGAAAGCTCCAGACAGAGTCTCTCCTGTCCAGCTAACTTCCTCAGGTCTCATTGCCTTCAGCTAACTCAGACCTCCTGTCCCATGTTTTCAGTTCCATCCCATACAAAATCCTTCCACTTTGTTCTCTAGTTCTCTAATGTGCTCGAGCCTTTTCTACTTTATATACCCATCTACAGCACCTGGCTTCTTCAGTTTTGGGGTTGTTTTTTGTTGAAGTTTCATTCCCCTGCAAAAACATTTGGAGTATAAAGTTCATCTAACCTCCTTGACTAATTGTTTCATCAAAATATAAGATTTTAAACAAAGGATTTTTATTCCTAATCTCAGATAGAAGGGCTTTCTTAGCAAATTGGATACACATTTGTACACAGGCATTAAAAAAGCACCTAAACATTAAAAAACAGGCAAAAGTTTCTATTAGATAGATAACATTCCCTCGGTTATCACAACTTTGATTAATTACATTTTTGATCAAGCTAATCTTCTCTCAGCTCCTGAATTATGAAAATAAAAGAAGCAACACTTCTGTAAAATCACGTTAGCTCCTGATTCTGTAAGGATGTGCAAAACCTGTATATGATTTGTGTGGGAAGCAGACAGACTAAAGCACACCATCTCAGACAGTATCTCAGGGCAGGTTGGATAGAGGTGGCTCTGCTTCCCTATTCTGTCCTTATCAGCTCTTTTTGCACAGCATGTGTCCTTGGCATTTCACCTCCTCGACAGCTCATGCCATACATGTGGAAACGACGCACTTTTCCTTCAATTTATCACAATATTTAAGTCTCCTAGAAAGACACAAGTGTCAACCACAGGGAGGGAAACAAACAGCAAGTTGCTTTGTACCGTTCTGAACACACAGAAAAAACAGTTATTTTAAAAGATACTCTGACTGAAATGTCACAGAGTTGGACTTTGATATATTCTAAGTAAATGAATCAAGTAATAAAAAGGCTGGCAGAAGAAACATGGGCATGCAGTGGAGAAAATACTGTCTTGGCAGTGGGACCTATGTGAGGGATGTGCAAAGTCACTCCACGGAGAAGGCCAAATTCCATGTTTAATGACTGCTTCTCTAAATTCTGGACTATACAATATACTTAATCTACAGCAATATGCACACTGATACCAGTGAGGTACTGGCATTAAGATCAAGGGGATAAACTATCCTTTTAAACTGTGGCAGCTACCTCAGCCTTACTACCACAGCTGCTTCTCAGCTGGGGCAACATTCCCATCCTGACTTTCACTGTTATTTCTGCACTTTGATTTTCTTCTTTACAGTTTTCCTTGTGCTGCTAATCATTCCCTTTCGGTCCCCTTTTCTGTCTTTTTCTTCCCTTCCCTTCGAGTTTTCCTCCCTGTAACATCTCCTTCTGTTTAATTCTAATTGCCTCCAATCAAAAAGTTTTTAGAGTTAATTGTTCAAGGACAACTAACATCACTCAGAATATTATTTCAAGTTGCCCATTTGTAGACCCCTGAAGAAAATACTGTAAAAGTTTATGAGTTCATGTGTAGAATACTGTAATGGATTTTTTTCTCTCCAGGGAAAGTGATGGGTGTAACCACTGTAGCATAGGCTATTCCACAATAATTGCTCTTAAATAACTAGCTGCAGCTTTTAGAATAGCTCAAAAATAGCTTATGACATGAGAGCTGTATCACTCAATTTCCTGGTGCAGACAAAAGCTTTTGCAAACAGAACAGCCTGGCACATGATCTACTTGAACGTAAACTTAAATTCTGGAGAAACTGGATATATCATGCGTTTGTGCAGTACATCAGATGGGGAAAATGGAAACACTCTACAGACACAGACAGGGCTTTTCTTGTCTGTTTTCTATGAACCACATTGTTGGCTCTTCTTTGTCCCTAATTGTTGTATTATGATCTTTCTGGCCTTCAGCTCTTTGTTCTAATGATTAAACAAGACTAACATTTTTTCGAGGTCATAGTAATAATATGATAGTCCCTTTGAAGGGATTCAGTAAACAGAATACAGCAGTAATGCATCGTGATATTATCAGAACCTTAATTTTGACTTTTGGCAATATTATCACTGAAGAAACTCTAACTGTTTTTAAAAACTTGAAATATAGAGTGGGCAGAAGAATCACCAGTAATAAGCAAAATGGGTTTATCAAGCACAAGGCTCACTCAGTTTCCTTTCTTGAGCAAACTGAGCGATTACTAAAAGGAATACAGCTGTTAATTGATTCCTTTAAAGGACAGCATTCTCATTACGTAGTCTCTCCTGTCTAAGACAGCCACCCAGAAGTAGCTTCCAAACTAATATAATTCTGCCTTGCTCTGCTAAATGACTGGTTTTTAGTAGTTACTGTTGGCTACATGGGATTCAACTCTTGAGAATGATTGACTCCAGCGTTCTTGGGCGCCTACATGGAGATCCAAAGAAACCATTTTTTGGACAGTGTTTACTTCTTCTCATGGACTACAAAGAATCTTAGAACACCAGCTTAGATTTAGATAACTATCTTTTAAACACTTAAAGTTAGGTCAGATAAGTTCCCATGCCCAAAGCCTGTCCTACCTTTGAATTATACATATGCTAGATTGCTAAATGGAAATTAGGATTTAAATGAACCTCTGCATGCTGCCTAAGGAAATCATACTATTAGACCAGACTTGGACAGAAAAAAAAGAGAATGATTATGGGACAATGGCTTCTGACATGGGCCCAGGAAGATGTGGTTTGTCTAGAAACATCAGTGGCTTTTCCCGGTGTGACCTCTTTAGTCCTCTGTCCTACATCTCCCATGCCAGCATAAGCTGTTAGGTTGGCTCAGACATGGTCCCAACTCTGCTTTGACCCCATACTTTTTGCCATAGGGCAGCTAAATTCTGTTTTGATGGTTTTTTGAGTAGTCATTAGTTGATCTGCACTCACCTTCTTACATCACATTAAGGAGAACAAACCCAGCCCAACTATTTAGACAATAACTATAAAAATCATGTTTCTTTTCCTCTAGAATTTATCCACAGAGGCAGAAAATGACAATATGAATATGTAATTACGTAAATGAATGTGGATGACAAATGATGAGCAGTTATAGCTGAGCTTACCATGAGGAATGATGAGGCAAAAATCAGTGTAAATTGTATGCATGTCTGTTGTGTGCATGCATGCATGCTCGTTACTGGGAAGGGAGATAGCAGCCATTGAAGCTAGTTGCAGCATTTTGAGGAAAAAAGAAACCTGCAATGTGGCCTCTTCCCACCTTTCTGACCATCTTCAGAGCACTGCATCAAGTTTGATATGCCAGACCGTCAAAAAAAGAGTTCACAGAAGGAAGGCAAAAAACCCAGAAAACAATTGATTAAGTATATATCCTGAAGCAGCAGGCAACAGGTATCTGAAGGGTTTAAATGCCAAGAAGAAATGAAAATGTATAGCTAAAAATGATAATATCAAAGTGGCTGAGGCTAAATATGAGAGAAAACTTTTTTACTAGTCTTGGATGTCTCTAGTGAAGTAAAAGAAACCTCCGCATAGAATTGTAACACTGAATTTTAGCACAAACAACTGTAGAGTTTGTAAGAAACAACTGTCAGGGATTAATATGAAAGACTATGAGCTGTTTTCCTGCTCTGACCTTTAAGACTGCACCTAGATCTTGCTCTGCACATAGAAGCTCAAAACGCACAAAACTGTACACTTTTAACTTAAACACTAGGTGGCTCTGTTGGCTTTTTTAAGTACAGCTTTTCCCAAGCCGGCACGGGTTTTCATAAGTAGATAGGATTCAGAGAGATGTGCTCCATTGGTAGTCATTTTGGACTATATGACCTTTTCCAGAAGAGCCTCTATTGTGAATGATCACAAGAAAACATAGCGACTATTAAAAAAAAAAAAAAATCAAAAAGAATTTTCAGCCTTTGACCAAGTTGGAACTGCCAGCCAGCACAAGAGGCAAAAAGGCATTGACTTTCAGTTTCTCCCCTGTATTTTACCAAATTTTCACAGTTAATTGTGGTCACAGGATATTTGTGTGGTGATTAAGAATGGGAAAATGAAGGCTATAGATTCTGAGATGCATGGAGAAAGTTGCCAAAACTGGTTTTAAACTACTGATACACTTTTTCAATTTTTGAAGCATTTTACTCTAGTCATCACAGATTGATAGAATCATAGAATGGGTTAGGTTGGAGGAGACCTTTAAGATCATCTGGTTTCAACCCCCTGCCATGGGCAGGAACACTTTCCACTAGACCAGGTTGCTCATAGCCTCATCCAGCCTGGCCTTGAACACTGCCACGAATGGGACATTCATAACTTCTCTGGGCAACCTGTGCCAGTGCCTCACCACCCTCACAGTAAAGAATTTCTTTGCAGTATCTAATCTAAATCTACCCTCTTTCAGTTATCAATCAGATAGCTTCTTGTTAGAACAAGGGACTCAAACCCGCCTTAATCTGGGAGAAAACCGATTCCACATTATCAATCAGCAAAATTGATTACTAATTTAATCTGGGACTGTGAAAACATTTTATGTCCTTCAGAGGTGTTGTGGATCTACAACCCTTTCTTCTCTAGTTTGTAGCCACATTTAGCACACTTGCTCACATTAGAAAAAAAGTTGGTTCATTTTTTTCTCAGCAACCTTGCAACTATCACCCTGGACCTGGTCATAATAGTTACGCCTTTAAAACTTTGTTGTTCTTCCCTGGTGCATGATTTTCACTTGTACAATTCATCACTGGAGTAGTCCTTGCTGGGTATTTTGGTAATCAACAACAGCAATATTTTGTATGAAGTTTCAATATAATAGGAACTGTTAAAGCATATCAGGAAAACCAAAGAGAATGTACATGAAGTTTACTCTTGCTCTTTCACCAAATATCCAGTTTCAGTACCAAATTACTAAATGCATGTTTGAATACAGCAAATCTATCTTCCCCATTGTTTTGGGGGTAATATATATAACAGTTTAAAATTAATATTTCATTTCTATGAAATAACAACATAATTTGAGCTTTGAAGAAGTCTGGCTGTTCCCCCACTCTCTGCTTATGCCCTTTGAATCATAGAGGAGATGACGAGGAATCAGCTATTCAAGCAGCTGCCTAACCTAGCAGGTCCCCTTTCATTCCATACTTTCTTTCATCTGCTCCAGTCTCTACTAGCTGCCTGAGTCTCAATGAAATTTGCCCATGTTTGTGCTACTCCCTGTGCAAATTACTTATTTTCAGCTGCATGAACTAGCAAAGTGGTTTATCAGGTACAGAGACCCTCCCCACAGATCCATTGTCTTTCCATGGTAGCACGACATGCCAGAGCATGGTTATATACACTCCTTTGGTTCAATAGTGTGTTGCTGTTACCTGTCTAAGCATCAGTTAGAGGATGTCTTTGCAATATACTGGGACAGACATGAGCTTACATTGCCTGTAGTCTTAGCCAGCGAAAGCTAAGAGCTCAAAGAGCTGTGCTCCTTCTGGTCGTACAAGCTTTGGATCAAAGCTGGCTCACATCCCCCTGGCTCACAGTGCACAATGAAGCTGTAGAACAAGCTCACTACCATAGAATGTTGTGGACACCAAGATGGACACAGTTAAAAATGGAACTGGACTCATTCTTGGAAGACATTCACTGGCCGATTACAATCAGTTAGGCTAGTCCAGATTCCACCTCCAATTCATAAAGATTATGAAGCAATACAGGTGAGGCACGACAGGAAAATGATTGCTCTGTCTTTGACACCATCTAACTACTGATGTTTCTGTTCATGCTGTATTTCTCTTTCAGGGCTGGCTGAGCATTAGCAACAAATGAAAAAGGAAAGGGGTGTGAAGGTGTATGGTCAAAAATACGTAAGTAGAGAACCAGAGCAAAACCCTGAGCAGAGCACCCCTGTACACTGATCCTTTAAGGTAGAATTCAAGGACTTTCCAGAGAGAAAAAAGGCTGAAGTTAAGGGCAGGGGGGAAACCCAACATAAAACCAACCAACCAACCAAAAAAAAAAACCCCAAAACCACATAACACCCCCTCCCAAGTTATCAGGAGCACTAAATAAAAATAGAAAGGTATATGAGTTGTAGGATCAAAAATTAGTATAGGGGAAGCTGAGCAAAGCATCAAGCGGAAACCCTGACAGCGTCTACTACTCCGTGAAAATATCCCAGGTATACAGCACCTGATGATGCTCTGCCTGCACTCAAGAGGACAAGGGAACAGAAACAGGCCACACTCATCTCTGGGATCTCTCCTAATGCCTGCTAAAGACAGAGTACTAAGCTACAGGGCTCTTTTGCCTAGGCCTGTAGCTAGGCACTTGGAAGTCTTACCTTTCCACACAGACATTAGAATCAGGTCCTCTGATTGTGGCATTAGCTGAAAGATAAAGCTTGAGATACACGGAACTTGATTTCCCTTTGTATTGGAATAAGGTCACTCTGTGTGATAACTATGACCCAGTAAGGTCTTTCTCAGACCCCCAAGAAAGGGCACAAATATGACCTAAGTATGTGTGCTGTTATTTTAATAGGAGTTTCCTCCAGGTTAAGGAAGAGACAACAGTCTCATGCAATTGCCTTAGTGAAAAGTACCGCAGCAGTGTACAGGTCACCAAGCCACTCTGGAACCAGAGAAAGAGACAAACATCTCTAATAATGCAAGCACCACTTTTCCCTCCTTTTAATGTATGGGCCCTAATGGCACCAGTAAAGCAGTCTGTGTTAGGAGCCAACGGTTATGCAAGGTGAAATCCGCATTCCTTGCGTAACAGCAGTTTACATAAGGCAGCGAGAGGCGCAGGGAGGGTGGGTGCTCCCACTGCCGCAGGCCTCATCCCGGTGCTGCCGGGCGGAGTGCGGGGCGCGCAATGGGGCGCGGAGGGGGCGCTTGGCACACCGCCCTCCCGGGCAGCCGCGGCCACGGGAATCACAGTGCGTCGTTCTCCCACTGTCTATAGGGCAGGAAAAGCGATGGCGAATTTCGCCATACATAACATTTCAGATGAACTTTATGGAAGGAAGACAGGGGCTTTCTAAGACACTCTGCCTGAAAGTGCAGGACCATCCATGGCATTTTTCACTCAGGCAGGTTGGATAAAAATAATAAAGCAGTTCCCCCCACGTGAAAGTTTAAGTTTCTGCATGAAAATAAGAACGTATGGGGTTGGATTTCTTGCCAACTGACCCTGCTTAGCACTACACACGCAACATAGAGGAGGTTTATTTGGGCTGAAAATGGCCCCTAAGAATTCCTGAACAATGTGAACAAATGCACTCCTGGCTTTGGAGGCTGCAGAGTTTCACCCACACTTGTAAAACAAAGAGAAGATGGGGATATTGCGGGGACAGGGAAGACTGCTGTTCAACACCTAGCCCAGACTTAAATAAAGTTATGTAAGGTTTGTGTAAGGTTATGTACGGTTTGTGTAAGGTTATGTCTACACCATATCTTGCATATCCCAGTTTCTGGACAGTTATGTGCTCCACCTGCAGCACAGAGATATCTGTTCTTTGGGAATGAAACTTCTGACTTGAGCGCCAAATAAGCCAGATGCAAACCCTTGTCTCAGATCATCACAAAAACCTTAATGGTCATCAAAATGTAATACAAATGCAGAACTGAATATCACTTAACGGAACTGTTTGCAATTCCATTGCAAACTTCATATGTAAACCAATTCTATTGATACAGTTTAGATTCCAGTACTGATTTTTTCAGAAATCAAATAATGCAGAATATTTTTTATTTTAGCAGTTTCCAAAGCTGACCACGGAGCTTCCCTTTGCGAGCTATAATTACACTTTTTCATTATTTATCATGCATTGTCAGTGTCTAATTTATTAGACTATTGCTTGCTGAATACTGTATTTTATGTGCATTCTGAGCAAATAAAATTCCTCTTAAAGCTAAGTAAAACAGCATTGTACAGCAGTGGTTAAAAAGTATTTCACTTGCAGATCACCTAACAGGTGTGAAATGTAACTTTCAGAAAATTCTCCATTTTATAAATCAGACTGAAAGCCTTTCAGCTCCACATACAGGTTTGTCCAATACAGTCAGAACTCTCCTTCTCACAATTTCAGAATTTTAGATACATTGTATATAATATCAGAACAAGGCAGTACTCCATCAAGGGTAAATACTTGTGAAGTCCAAGCTAAGTAGGTTTGAGACAAACTGGTTTTAAACTAACATTTTTACACTGCTGTTGTGACAAAGCAAGGCAGTTAGTAGATGCCAGCAAAGAATTTGCCAACTGGCTGGAAAGAAAGCTTTCCAAATATCCAAATGACAGCTTACAATTCCAAACAAACCACAGCATCCCATCTTGCTTGTAAACCTTTCTTGTGCAACAGAGTATTACAGTATATTCCATTTCTAAACTCATGGAAAACTGTTATTTCAGGCTTAGATTGTTAGGACTGCCCAGATACTTTCCTAGTTTATTTTTAAAGTAGTGACTGAAGTCACATTCTTTTGTAATCTTTATAGTTCCCACTTCCATTTCAGTTTTTAAGTAACCAGATTAATATTTGCACACTATATCTATGTTATTTTAGAATAACACACTACACAACAATTGTACTTGCAGGTATCCTTTCAGAAAGAAGAATGTCATTTGGCTGAAAAAAACCCCAAGAAACAGGCTTCCAAACTTACTATGAGTTCTAATGTCAGCGCAAGTAATTTTCAAAACATTTTGCATTTTATATAAGCATAGATATATCTCATATGTACATATCCTGAATAGCACAACTATCCAAGATGGAGCTTATAAAAAGTTGGTCTAATCAAATTTTCTCCTCCTTGTTGCTGCTCTCACATACTTTCTGGAATGGCCTTGAGCAGTCTCTAAAATACAGAAAATCTGCTGCTTATATTTAGAGTAGGAACCAAACTTTTAAATTTACAAATTCTAGTTTAACTTCATACTGAGAAAGACCCAATCATCTGTGTCAAGAGTTCTCAACTGGGTCTAATTCACATGCAGGACTGAACACTCATATGCCAAAATTCCTCCAAGCTTTTTGAAAAGCAACGGATAAGAAAGATGATGCTTTTTGGTTTGCTGACTTCATAAAACAGACTGATATGATTTGCTTTGTATCATTTCAATCACTTGGGGAATAATTTTCTCCGTTTTTGACTGATTACAATTTTCATCTACTGTTTTGTTTAAAAAGTTGAATCATTCTTCCTTTCTAGTAGAATTTGATAATGCAATTCAATTACATTTCACATCTGGCACAAACCTCCCCTTGAGCTTTTGGAGATGACTTTATTTAACCATGGGTTTTTTGCTGTTGGAATGTCAGCTACTCTTAAGTAAGTAAATACATGTGTGCCACGCATATCATTAACTGAACTGACTGAAGATCAGAAAAGCAAGTACTACAACTAATATTGCTTGGATGCCACTAATGGGTATGCTATAGATTGAAATACTTCATTTGATCCATTAGTTGTTTTGTTGTTATCAATATCACTGTCAGTAATATGAATCTATTTACAAAAATGAATTAAAAATCCATTAGCTTTTAAGGCACTGTTCAAATGAAAGCAATACCTTATAACTGAAACAATTTCAAGTGAGAATGAGAGACCATTCCCTAATTTTGATGAATATGCATTCCAGCTATAATCATCTCCCAGACAAGATTTGTTTATTTCTAAAAATCAGTATGAATAAAATACAGATGTATATTTAGAGTTTTCTTTATTTTATTCCATTCCTCAGGAGATGTTGACATGCAAGCATAGCTTTAAAACTTCTATTACATTTCCTTTTTTAAGTAGACTGACTGCAAAAGAGCAGTCCAAATACCATGTACACTGGAACGATCATGAGTTTACTACTGTCACCAAAGACTAATCTCTAAAGTAGGGCTTAGAGCAAGTTGAAGGAATAACAGAAATACAGAATTTAAAAAATAATGTAAAAAACCTGTAATCAGTTGTAATTTTGTGGTAAAAGGAAGGGGATAACTTTTTCTTGCAAAACAAGTTTAAAAAGAAATACATTTTTACACAGTGCAAAATTTTCCTGAGAGAACTGCTCGCTACACAGAAGATGTGAATCAAAACCCAGACGGCTTCAGAAAGTACTGACATTTAATGCAGGAATCAGAATTGAAAATAGCTCTGGAGAGACACTTGCACTACTTTCAATATGGTGTATAAAAGTATCATCTACCCCAAAACTGGACTGGCAGAAAGACCCCTTCATGGGCCACATGGCAAGTGTTTAACAAGGTGCTGACTGACATCACTGGGGTGTTCTAAGTCTAGATGCAAAGTTCAAGGCTTTATGTTTTGCAGGTGTTAATGGAAGTGCACAACATCTACTACTGAGGATATGGTATTTCACTGTTTGCAGCTTTTGAAATGTGAGAGGACTTGAAGTATTTTCTTATTACCATTTTTTATTACCATTACACTATTCTTACAATCCATCCTGACATTATTACAGGTCTTGGAACAGTATTTTCTTAATGCTTGAATTATAATAGATGCATTTACTAAGTTATGATCTCAGTTTGCCTTTAAAGGCTTCCAACTTGTTATAAAAGGAAAGCTCATTTAAATAGTCATGGTCACCTAGAACAAGTGTCTGACATCCTTATGGATTTGTACTTCAGTGCTCATAAAGTTTTTTCTTTGTTAAGGCATTTTTGAGGTCTTCTTCCTGTGTGAATTCTCTGGCCTTCACAAAAGTTTAATTCACACCGCAACATTTTCTCACTAGTGGTATACAGAGCTGACTGTTTCCA
Organism: Strigops habroptila; assembly: GCF_004027225.2. NCBI lineage: Eukaryota > Metazoa > Chordata > Aves > Psittaciformes > Psittacidae > Strigops > Strigops habroptila. The sequence goes on from NC_046358.1 coordinate 56,674,028, forward strand.
TGAAAGAAAACTGTAGAAACTCAGTTATCTTTAAGGCCGTTATTTTTTCATTGCAGTTGGTAGAAAGCCAGCAATAGCACAGGACGGAACTCTTCCAGGCTCTTGCGTCCCACAGTTAGAAGAGAGATTAAATCAAGTGTGGAGGCAAGACCTATTTGCCAAGCTGAAAAGAAGAATCCAAGAAGCCATGGGATACCCGAGTCCAGCAGGCAGGGCACAACTATGATTACAGGGCCACTAAGGAGCCCAAACTGCCAGGCAGACTCCATGATGGGAAGCAGGCAAGTTTGGGCAAGTTCAGAGAGGCAGTTGGGAAAAGGACACGGGGAACAGGCGAAAGGAAGCAAGACTAACAGATCAGCAATCAACGGCTGTACAGAATGGCCAGCAGCAACAGGTGTCCTTCACTCATATACTGTGTGGGCAGGGCAACCGTGAGTCAGACTTAGACACTTACAGTTTGTAGTTTCCCGGGTGGCAGATGGCTTGTCTGGGTGTAGCCTGGAAGCAGCTGATGAAGACATTCAGAGTTACTGTGGGAGAAACATGGACACGCAGCATAAGCTTTTTTTCCAAGCTAAGAAACAATGTCTTTTTTTTTTTTTTTTTTTTTTTGGTAGAATTATTTGTTTAAAATCAAAATTAATTAAAAAAAAAAAAAAACAAACCAAACCACAAACCTAAACATTTTGGATGTGAATCATTTTCAAATACTTTGGATTGGTACATGTCTCATACAACAGCTGTGGCCATAATTCTTATCTTTTTTATGAGTACATGAAGGTGATTGTGTTGATACTAGCTTAAGAGTCAAAATACCTGCCGCCTTTGCAACTCAGACTTCGCAAACTTTTGCAACTCTTCTTTGCAACTCAAACTTTGTATGGTTACCTACTTTCTTTTCACTTCCATTTCTTCACCAGCTGTGGGAAGAAAAGGAATTTCTGAAGCCAAAAACCTCTGAGATTTACGCATGGCACATTTTTTCCTGTACCAGGTTGGGAGGACACAGTGGGGCAGCACACTTACCACAGAAACACTGATTCTTCACACATTTTGGGAGATCTACCTCTACCCTGCTTATTACACAAATGGCCTTGTTCTTCAGTCCCTACATTCCCAGTGCTTCCCTGTGTTGTAAAGATACTTTTATATTTAAACGTCTTCAGATTAGACTCCAAGTATTGTAATCCAAATTTATCACAAACATCCCTAAACTTTTCAGCTTCAGGGCCTGGAATCTCTCAAAATTAGGCCAAATTACTTTACATATTAAGATCCTCATTCCTGCCGAGTCATGCTTGTTTTGACCTTCGGTTATTTGTCTTGAGCTCTTTATCCGGTAAGTTTATTTAAAAAAATACACCTGAACACCTAAGCCGTATAGCTACGGTGAAGGGCGGACATTGCTGAGAACTCCTGATAGCGATACACCGCCGGCAAACTTACTTATCGGGTCACATCTTTGCACCAACCTTACGACGTTCTGGTCTCGAACCAAAGTTTTCTACATTAAAGCGCTTTTTGAGAAAGAGTTTTGAAAGGAGCGCTTGCGAAGGCGGCACTCGCGGGGCGTCCCGCAGCCGAGGCGGGCTGAGGAGGGCCGAGGCGGCGCGACCCGGGTAGTTCCCTCCTACAGCGGCGAGGAGACATGTGACAGAGCGACTTCTGTCCTGAAGCCTCCGAAGGGGAAGGGGGAGAGAAGGCTTCCCTCCGATCCTCCGGCTCCCGTTGAAGCCACGGCCTCAAGGGGGAGGCGCCGTCCCTGCCCCCGCCACTCCCGCAGGTGCAGCTGCGGGAGCGAGCGAGCGGCGCCGGGCAGTGACCGCCGCGGCTGCTTCCTCCCGAAAGAAACAGCCTGCACCGCTGGGAAGGCGTCTCCTCACAGAGGTACGGACACGGCGCGCACCCCCTCGCCCCGCCCCGTCAGGGCGACCGTTAACGGCCCCCCGCGACGCTGGCCCCCCGCGCCGGGGCTGGGCGGGCGGAGAAGCCCCCCCCTCACCCCGGCGGACAGGCGGGCAGGGAGGCGGGCGGTTGTCCCTGCGGCTGGCGTGTCGCCCGGCTCGACGCTGCACCCTGTGTCCGCCGCCCCCCACCTCAGCGCCCTCCTTCCGCCTGCTCCCGGCCCCACCTGCTGCAGAGCCGCCCCGGGTCGCGATGCTGCCGCCCAGGAAGCAGCGGGCCTCCCCGGTGGGGCCGGGGGCGCGGCAGGCGGGCTTCTCCCCCCGGGGGCCGTGGCGGCCATAAAGGACCGGGGAAGGGGCGGCGCGGCGCTGCGGTACTGGGGTGGCCGGCCGGCCGGTGGGGGAATGCGGCAGAGGGGAGCGGCGGCATCTGGCGGGAGCAGCTCCTCCCTCCCGCCGCCGCCTCCTTCTCCTCCGCCGGCAGCGGCTTCTGACAGAGTCTTTCCAGCCGGCGGGAGCGCCGGTGGCGCGGCCCAGCCCTGCCCCAGCATGGCTTTCACCGGGGCACTAGGTAAGTCCCGAGGCAGGCGGCAGCGCCGTGCCGGTCCGGCCCGGGGTGGTGGTGGTGACCTTGGTCGCCGCCCTGGCAGGGACGGACCCGAGGCGTCTGTGAGTGGGGCTCCTGCGCCCCATGGCCCGGTCCGGCCCCACCTGCTCGCGGCGGCGGGATGCGGCTCTCCGCGCTGCCGGCTGGCTGTCCGTGGGGGTTTGGAGGCGGCGGCGGTTGTCGTTCTTGTTTTCATGGCGTGTGCTCATTACATATTCAAGCCCATTACATTCCTGATCAATAATTGCTTTTTGAATAGTCATTCCATCATTTTTTTTTTTTTTTAATGCAGCATGCCTCATTAGCTTTCTTCTACAAAGGTGCAGAACCGAAGAGCAACTAAGCAGTCTTTCTGTGGGAGAGGTTTAGGAAAAGAGCATTTGCTGGTTGCTGGATGGCATTCATACACCCTTCTTATCCCATTAGGATGTCTAGTTGTTGCACTCCCAGTTGCTCACCTTGGGTAAAGGACAGCACTTGTATAGAAGGATACTGGATACAAGATCCTCATCCCTTTTCCAGTTCAGGATGGCACAGTTTGCATGAGTATTGCATGAAGTGCCTCATGACTATTTTAGGTTTATTAAGCTCATTTCAGTGACATAAGCTAGCAGTGATGTGGGTAAACCTACCTTTCAAAGTGTTTTGTGCCCTAGTCTCTCATTTGCTTGAGTGGGGAACATGAGATCAGGTTCTGTAAGAAAGGAAAAAAACCCACCGTTGGTCTCGGTGAAAGATTGTACTTGGATCAGTATATTTTGACTTCACTATCTTATTGTAAAGATTTAAAATATGGTATGATTGCTCATGCAATGTATTTCCAACTGCATTTTGTTTCTGGTTATAGTTCTCTAAGAGAGTGTTAATTTATACTAGGAAAATGCTCAGCCAGTGATAAACATAAAACCAATTGATTTTCCCTGTCCTAGTCAGCTAGTACTGAAGATGTTTTGATGGCTGATTTAGAAGCAGGAGAAGCATTATAATTCCACTTTTTACTATCATTGCTAGCACTCTTATTGTGGTCAAGTAACTATACTGTTCTTGCCTGGCTGAAATGGCCAAAGAGGCCCTCGTTGCTGGGAACTGCCTGTATGGCAGTTACTGTTGCTGACAACTGTGTTCATTGAGGTCAGTGGAAAGATTCCCATGACTTCATTGAGGTTTGAAATTGAGAAACCGAATCTAAGTTTGGATGCTTATGAGACATCATACTGCATTGTCATTGAATCATTCAGCTAAATGTGTAGGTATTTTTATATTTTTTATGTAGCTATACTTGATTTTATGAAGACTTAATGCTAATTGCAAAACAAATACTCTCCAGGCAGAAAAACTGCAGAGTCAGATCCATAGCTCTTTAAAACCAGTTTCTGCTGGGGTGTGAAGTAGTTCTTACAAAATAAGAATGCAAAATAATGTAGATGATCATTACATGGCCATATTTATGGTCCATTTATGGTCCAATATATCTCTTGTCACCTTTTCATGCTGTATTTGCTTTTAGAATAAAAGCACAAGTGTTCTAAAGGCAACTCTGAAAACAGGTGGACATTAATTAGAATCTTTTAGGCTGAAAACAACAGGATCACATATCAAAAGGATCACATATCAACATCTGAAACTTGCAGCATGCCTGCAGAAATACTGTAATGGGGGCCCTGATGAGTTATGCCTGGAGCGATTAAAAACTGCCATGCTCACTTTCAGCATACATCGTTATTTAAATGAATACCATGTTATAAAATATGCGTTTTTGTAACCAAAAGATTCTGAAATGCCAGTTTTGGACCCAGACTTCACATTCTGAGAGTGCTTGGATCCATTTGTTGTGACATGTTCATTGCTATTTTTAACTTGTGTAATAAGAATTTAATCTTATTTGTTACAAGCTCCATCATACTGAAGGCATTCAAAAAGCTTTATAGTACATAATAAATAATGCTGGTCAGTAGCTTACAAGGCCTATGTTTTTTTTCCCCTCCAGAATGCTACCAGATACGTGTAAAGCCCATATCCTATCTGCTTCCCACATACATCTCAAAAGCAGGATACAAACTACTGAAAACAAATGGGGAAGAGGTGGGAGAAGTCACACCATATTTGCTCCTGTTGTGCAGCCATTTTACTTCACAGCAGTTCCATGACTTTCTTATTTGTGGAAAGGATGGAGTGAGGTAGAAATGTGCAAACTGCTCTTCTAACCTGTTTGTGGCTCTAAAATTGGTTCAAAGTCTCTGAGCAGGGCAGGCAACAGGTTGAATGTGATTTTCAAGTTCAGTGCAAGTACGTACAGCTAAGTACAAATTATATCACAAGTAATAGCCTGGCAATGCGAGTAAGTGGAATCTACTGGCAAATCTGTACTTACAGAATTTTCATGAGTATACCAAGAAGTTCCTGATTTCACAAATTGGCATGGCTGCACAAGTAAAGATTCTTAGTTGGATACCTGTGGTTATGTACTGCATACTGGTTTAAATTCTGTGTTGCTGTTCTACTTTATTCTGCTTTTGCTCTAAGCTCTTAATTTTGATAGGTGTACCATGAAAAAAAACCCAGTGTCGCACCTCTTTATTCTTCTTGTAGTTATAACTTTGTTAACTGTCTTCCTTATTAGCCGAGATGCCCAGACAATTTCCAAAGCTGAACATCTCTGAGGTTGATGAGCATGTACGACTTCTAGCAGAGAAAGTGTTTGCTAAAGTTCTCAGAGAAGAAGACAGCAAAGATGCGTTGTCACTATTCACCGTGCCTGAAGACTGCCCTATTGGGCAGAAGGAGGCCAAGGAAAGGGAACTGCAGAAGGAACTGGCAGAACAACAGTCTGCAGAAACAGCTAAAAGGTTTGTTCAGTAGTTTCTTTCTTAGTGGAAAACAGATTTTTAAAAGAGTTTGAGTTAATACTGAAATATCTGACAAATAACATCCTGCCTCTTACTACTTCAGGAGAAAGCTCAGCAGCAGGTACCATGGGCACCTGTGTGCTGTCCTCTGCTGTGCAGAAGGTGTGGGGATGAGTCCTAGGAAGGTGGGATTGGTGAGGTTGTCTCAGCTGCGTTTCCAGCAATAGCATAGATACTGCTTATGCAAGTTTAACAGACAGCATAGCTGGGTAGAAATGAACACAACCCAAAGTCTCAAGTCAGAAAAAGAAACCCTTTCTGCTCCCCCTTTATTCTAGTTTAATTTGGAAAACCAGAAAATTTTGTCACAGAGAAAATGACAGTGGTATGGTATTTCTTTTAGTCTCGGTAAAAATAGATGAAAGCGAAGACTTCACATTTAATATCAAGGGAGAAGGTGAAAAGTGGTATTGGCATAATGAGGTTATTTGTAGGTTTCCTTAACTCAGAGATAAAATCTAAGCACTATTAGTCATAAAAACACACATCGTGAATTTTCTCAGGAAAAAAAAAGTCCACCCATAAATCTAACAAAGCCAAACCTCCTGTGAAAGAGGTGGCCTCACCCTGGTGTCAGGCTGTTCCAGTATCTGAACTTCAGTGGACTGGCTGGACTATTCCCTAGAGTCACATGAGCTCAGCAGCAGTCTGACAGCAAATGGCTTGGACATGTACAGACTCTTCGAAAAGCAAGCAGACAAGGAAGCCTTTGAAAGTGATAGCTAAACACATGTACCGGGTTAGCTGCAGACAATCAGTTGGGCAATGCTCGGCATCATGTTTCTGGAACGGAAGGGAGAAGAGTTAATTCAGTTAAATTAAGGTATGACACATTGATGATACAGGCTGAGACTTCTGGTTTTGAATTGTACAAGTGGGTTTCTCAGTTGGCATGCTCATAGACATAAACAAGCACAGAAGGGAAAACTAGATGTTTTCATTCAAACAACTGTTTGGTATCTGTTTCCTCCTGAATTTGATAAGTTTCACTTCTAATTTGGGAAATTGTCGTACAGAAATATATTCTGTCAAACTGTACCTCTAGTTTTGTACCAGTTTAACTGTGGGAAGTGGGATATTGTAAGTATGTTGTTTACAAGTGGGAACAGAACAAGTATTCATCCCTGTCCTACGGGACTGAAGTGTACTTCAAGGACAGTTACATGAGTAAAACTTCTGTTGATTTCAGTTGTAGTTAATCCAGCACTGCCTTTCAGGAATTTCATACTGATTTGTAAGGTGGTTACAAGTACTTGAGAGGATGGAATTTAATCATAGGGTGTTAATTATACCAGCACTCCATGTTCTTAATCTTCAGAATTTCACATAATATGCAACTTCCAGAGTATTCCAGTATTCCTTTTTCTTTGTTAGTGGTTTTTACTACAATTTTAAGGTTTTGACATCTAGTTTATAAAACAAGGAACTATTTCCACAGTGTGAAAGAAAGTGATATCGCAGGTAGTTTTATAACATAATTACTTATTATATAAGTATTTAAAATACGTTTAAATAAATGTAAACTGAGTAAGGAAAATAAACTAAATTTTTGGAGATACTCCAAAACTTCATTTGAGGTATTACTTCACTGAGAAATACAACATGCTTTTTTAGCTGATTTATCGGAGGTACACATCTGTCACAGTTTCATCAAAATTTCATATGTAGTCATTCAGTTAAACTTGTAAGAAAAAAGATGAGCATGTAGTTATTCCTTAGGCAGTGTTTGGTGAGACTTGAGCAAAAGGCTGATATTAGTTATCAGAGTAATATAATGTAGCAGGCTTTGATACACAAGTCCATTCTGTCCCTCAGGGCACTAAATGGCTGAATTTGTAAGAAGTGAAACAAAACAAACGTAGGGCATCTTACAGGGCTCGTTAATAAATTCTGGCATATTGTATTCATATGGAGCGTAAGTGCAATTGTGTGTATCAATGTCATGCAAAATGTCAATAGAAGAAAGCTACAAGCACAAATATTTTGTGGCTGACATTTGTTCCTGTGGTATGAGAGACAGCATTTGTAAAATTTCGTAGTGGGTGATTTCTTTGCTGTAATCAGTTTTCCAGTGTATTCAGTGTTTTATACCATGTCTTATTTTATGCTTTATCCCATGAATTTGTAGGAAGAAAAGTTTCAAGATGATTCGATCCCAGTCTTTGTCATTACAAATTCCATCTCAGGAATGGAAAGCACCATTGGCCAATCCTGTTCTGTCTCCTGCAACGCCAGTTGTTCCAAGTGCTTTTATGCCAGTCCAAGTGCCATACGATGTGCCAGAGTTTCAGAGAGTTTCGATTAGCGGGGACTACTGTGCAGGGGTAAGAAACCTTTTTTTTTTCCCTTTCTGTGTTGGGGGGAGAGGGGGGAATGCCAAACCACGGGCAGCTAATGTACATGAAGTGTGACATGACAGTGTATTATGGCTCTCTGCAACAAACTGTAAATTGCTTTGTGAACACATCAATTTGTAAAACAGTTAAAGTTGAGGTCAGGTCGTTTTATACTTTTTATCTATTGGATTTAGTTTTTTATGATAAAAGCATAATCAGGCATTCAATAAATGGGTAATATACTGTAGGACGAAAAAAACCTGTATATTTTGCACATTGTATTTGGACTCTGCTTCTGTCACTGGCTTCCTGAGATCTTGGGCAAGATCCATGCTGTCCAGCCACATACTCTTACCTTTCTGGAAATGCAGTCTCCTTGTTACTGGTGTGGATTCAGTTTGTTGCTAAAACTGCTGTTCTGTTTTTGTCAGTATTTATCCTGGCTTTCCTTTCAGGTTACAGTTGATGATTATGAACAAGCTGCCAAGAGCCTGGTGAAGGCTCTTCTCATTCGAGAAAAGTATTCACGTCTTGCCTACCATCGCTTCCCAAGAACAACATCTCAGTATTTGTGTAGTATGCAAGATGAAAAATGGAAAGTTGAAGATGAAGTGTATCCAGGTGAATATCCTTGTTCTCTTTAAAATGTAGAATTAAACCCATGCACTGCTGTAGTAAAGGTAAGTTGGATTTTTGTGGTGATCTCTTCTGAGTGTCTTTGCCTCTGTAATTTATTCTGTTAGTAAGTGGTGGAGAATTACTGATGGACCTGAGTTATAAATCCTGTGTCTAATCTGAAACTTTGAAGCTGTCAAAAGCTAAAACCCCCCATACTAGATGCTCACTGATATTTTTGTTTTGTCTGTTTTTTGGTAAGGAGTATACTTGTGTAGCTCCAGGAAAAAGCTATATGGATATGGTTTAAAGTGAAGAGTAATTTCTCCTGATCTTGGCATACTGAAATTAAAGGGATTATGAGCTCATCTACATTGCAAACTGAAGCACGATACAGACATGCTAGTTAGCAAGCCCTGAGTCAGTAATTTCACAGGCATGATACACTTACCAGGTCAAGGCTGAAAGCAGTATAGTCATATTTGTTGGGCATTCTGCCCAGTTTAATAAACTCTCATCTCTCAACAAGACTTATTAGGTTGACCATATTCACCACTATAAATGTTACAAGTGATATTTGTTGCTTAGGTGGGTTGTGTCTTGAAAGCTTTGCTTGTACATTAAACAGCTGGCACTGCTAGTTTTGGATTCGTGTGTGAGGAGTAACCTTTGGTCTGTACAGATTTGCCGCTGTAGATGTGTCCATATTGTTTGCAATGTATTCTAAGCCATAAAGTGGCATTTTAAATCAAGTACCCTCTAGCTCAGTAGGATAAAGAGGGTGAATTAACATGTTTTTTCAAGCATTTGTTATGCAGAAAGAATGTAAAGAATATTCAAAACAGGAAAGATATTTTGGAACAGCTGGCAGGGATGTATTTTCAAGCTATTATTAAGTTAATTTATTTACAGTTATAATTTTTAAACTTACTCTCTCATTACATGATGTCTTAACTGGCACAAGTTTGAGATGGATAGTTACAAACTGATACCATTCTTATCTCTAATATTTATAACATACATTCAGGTGCTCTAAGTGAATAAAAGGACCAGATAATTACTTTTCTGTCTTGGCTTAACTGAACAGGTAAAAGAAGTAGTCTGATAAGTCTGAGCCCAACAGTGCAGTTCAGTTGACATAAATGTGGTTGAGGCACATCCTTTATGCTGGTTGCAGTGGTAAGATACTGGAGAAGCAGCATTGAACATTCACTAACATGAGCAACAGTGTTAAAAGTGTTCACATAAGCTGAATCTCCCAGAAGTGTGTGCGTTTACCTGATTCTCAGAAACGCCCCCCCAAAATTGTTATTTTTGTAAAGGGATTACAAAACTGCACTGAACAAATCCCAACTGTGCTTCTGGTACTTTGTGATTTTGGTCGTGATTGGAAGGCCAAGGGGAAAATTGTAGTTGTGTTTTACTATCTCTGGCTTCTACACTTCTTGGTTCTATTAAAAAAAAAAAAAAATTAAATGTAAAAATAGTCTTATTTAAAAAAAGCAAACAAAGACAGACCCTAAACACAAACAAAGAAAACCCACAAAAAACCCCAATAAAAACACAGCAAAACCAACCAACCAACCCCAAATAAACCCTACAAACCAACCACTGCCTTGGTCAGAGCGAAAAGCACCGAGTCTTAAGTTATTTCCTCCTCATTGCATTGTGGGAATGGCAGAGGTAAAGTAAGGCACAGCCTGTTCTTTTCTGACAGATGTTTCAAGATGAGAACAACTGCATTACTATGTGCTTAAATACAAACTAACAAAATTACTACAGTGAGTCACAAGGTGGAAAAAAAAATGGTGGGTATTAAGTCAACAAATGTTTTATTGTTCAAAAATCTCAACTGTACTTTCAACAATCCTAATTTAAGTACTTCTGAAAACTTATTTTGAAACTTGTGCCATCATACGTTAATAAAAAATAGTATTAAATATATTTATACATTGGTTCAGAGAACTCTAATGTATAATATTTGAAATAAGATAGGCACTTAGCTTACAGAGGGACTGCAATTAAGGCCTGTCAGAATAAAGCTGTGTTGTAACAACAGGTCTTTTACAGTAACTGAAAATGTGATTTTTAAAAGGAGAATTAAGATCTGCTAGAAATGAAGCATTATAGAAGCGGAAAGTCCTTTTTGTAATTACTTTGCCTTTTATGCAAGCTATTTTCTCTTAATGTAATGTAAATTTATTTCCAGATTTCCATTCACCCCCAGAAGAAAACGAAGATCCTTACAATCTTGATGATGCTCCAGACAATTTGGATTATGTTATCAAGATAAAAGGTGGCATTCCCTTTGTTTATGATAACAAAGAAATGATGGAACTCAATGAGCCTCGGAGTCTGCCATATCCTGACCTTGAGACATACACTCTTGACCTGAGCCACGTTCTTGCTCTAATTGCAGATGGTCCAACGTATGTTTCTTTCTTTCTTCTCTGCCCCTTCAGGCTGCTGGTTACCTTTAGTTTTAATACTTCTCGCTTTTACAATATCTAATTCCTCAGTACGCTCATTCTACAGTACTGTTTTGTTTTCCTCTTAAGCATTACTTAAAAGTAAAAAAAGCAAAATACAGACATATTTAATTTCTTTAATTTATCTACATCAACTGTGGCAAAATGAGAAGCAGTTAACAGAGAAGCAAGAAATTGGCCAAATGTTCCCATTCAAGTCAGATCTGATCCAAACTTCTTGAGGCATGGAAACTGAAACTTGAACCTTGCCTCTTTTGTTTTGGCCTGTACTGAATTTGAGGTTTTTGAACAGTTGTCTGGAATTTCTTCATGTCTGTTCTACTCCCGCTGCATGAAGAGAAACCTTGCATTTGTAGAGCATACAGAACAGCTCAGAAACCTAAATATTCAGTCTGATTTGTTCCAGATGTGAATTAACTGCTCATGTGTTGCAAAACTGATCCACGCACGCACAATCAAAATAGGTCTGAAACTTCCCAGAACCATCAAACTCCTGGGAAATCTCTAAAAACTAGAAACTTAACAACTCTAGAATAGTCACTGACACACTCGTGACAAAGCAATGTCCTTGCCCAGTACATAATGAAAACATGTACATCCAGGTTTTTCAGTTTACTTCCCAGCTGAGGACTGGAACCATCAAGGTTTCTCATGGCCTCAACACTGGGAAAGGAAAAGAATCCACCCTAGGATGGAACAAAGCAGGAACTTGACTGTGCTTCCGAACTATTTGCCCTGCCTGCCAGCGCTACAATTTCTAGTCCTGCCTTAGGGAGATCATCACTTACAGTGTGACAAGTTAGTCACACCTGATGCGTTCTTTCCCTTTGACTCTGTGTCTGACACCTGCAGCATGATCTGTCTGCCTTGTGCATTGATAGTGACAAAGCAGATGGGCTGAACAGAACTGCCCCATTCCCCAAGTGCTTTTTCAAGAGCAAAAGCCTGTATTTCTGCCAGCATTATCAGCACTGCTGCTCCAAATCAAAGCTAGTTTGATTGTGCTTTGTTTACAGTATGCAATGGGGAAACGCATTTCTAGTTTCAGTGTGTTATATTCCAAGAGTCACATACTGAGAAGATAAAGGACGAGGAAAAAGTTGAAACACAAGTCATACTGAAGACCCTTCTTTTTGCAGCTTTTGTTAACAGCCTTTATCAGGAAGCTGTAAGTAGGAAGGGCCTTGGAGGACATGTTAGAACACCCAGCACCTTTGTGAATGTAGGAGCAATTATCTACTTTCACTTCTTCAGATTAAGCTTTTGCAGGCTGATTCACACTCCCCGATAAATAAACACAAACCAAAAGGAAAAAGTCTTTCCAGTAATTCTGTTGCATAAGCTCTTTATATGGTATGGTTTCCCTGTTTGCAGCAAGTGCTTTCCTGCCATTTATGTCTATCACACATGGGGCTGCTTGGAGATCAAGAACCCATTACTCTTTAAGCTTTACTGTTCTTTAAGTGGTGAAAATCTCACCCCTACTCCTCAGTTTTTCAGTGTCTTGAATAACAGTATAACCCAACAAAGACTTCCTACAGCGGGCAAATGTGTTTTGATCAATATCACGTACAATGAGACTGTGTTTGAATTGGACTTTCAAGTCTGTGATGGGATTTATGTCCCACTGAGGAGAGACTGTCAACAATAAAGCAGAAAAAAGAAGGCTATTACATGACTAGTGCTACAAAAATATTGTAGATTCACTAAGAATTGACAGATGGTGAAGGTAAAAAACATGTCATTGGTTAAAAATAGAAAGAGAAACATAACAGAAGATGAAAGTGAAGACGAAGTAGGCAAGCAGGGACAAAACCATGATTTTTCAAAGAAAGGCAAAAGAAAATATTTTGCAAAACAAGTATTTCTACACAATATATGTGTTTTAAGGCATAAAAAAATGTAAGTGTATTGGATCATAGCTTGGCTTCTTATATTCACATTGAAAAGCAAACAAACTGGGGAGTTGTGGGTTTTTTGGTTTTGGTTGGTTTTTTTTTTTTTTTTTTTTTAAATCATATCCATAGTCTGGATTCCTGGTGGTTTGTTATGTATGAGGCGATCTGCTCTATTGGAGGTATAGTTTCAGAGTAGTAGCAATTGGTATCACATTTGATTACAGGCCTTATGGTTTCTCTGATCATCACTGCTGAAAGAACTGCATTTTATGTGATAAATACTTGGACTACTTAAAGGACGTAACACAGTTCTGTAAAGCTTGTTTGAGGTTTGGTCTGAAATCATATTAGCTATTGATTGCTAACCAGTAGGATAAGAAGAATGGATTTGTCTTGGTCTCCATATTAAAAAAAAAAAAAAAGTAATTTTTTTTACTGTCAAAACTTTCAAGTTCTTTCTGAACTTAAAATTGTAATAGTTTAAATTTGATTTTTGTGTTTTCTTTTACAGGAAAACATATTGTCATCGGAGGCTTAACTTCTTAGAATCTAAATTTAGTTTACATGAGATGTTAAATGAAATGTCGGAATTTAAAGAATTAAAGAGTAATCCCCATCGAGACTTTTATAATGTGAGAAAGGTAAGTGTGAAAAGGGTTAAAGGCATGACGTTGTTAGTAGGAGTTCCAGCAATTTTGCTTTTCTTGTGTGAGGTGTAGATGATATACATGAAGTGATGTGTGAATAGCGCTCAATTGAACTACGTTATTTTAAGAGTATTAAAATTGTTCTACATGGGAACATGCCAGGAAAATGAACTTGAATGCAAGTGGGTTAAATGGATTACACTAAATGCATCTGTTTTACTTATCCAGAATCAAAGGAGCTTAATTGTATGTAGATTGCTTAAAAGGAGTGAAAAAGAGTTAATCAAATGAAGCTCACTTGGATTATGAATAAAAATATCCACATGGAGGTTCTATTTATTTTAATTAATTCACTTGAAGTCAGTCAAGTGCCTTTTCCTGCTTTCATGTAGGTAAGTCATACTAGACTGTATTAGAACAGCTGTGTAGGTTTTGGATGAAAATTTAACTTCATATTGAAAATAAGCATTTAAATACATGTCAAAATTAAAAAGACCTCCCACAGAAACTGAACTGAGGGTTCATGCTGCCATCAGTATCTGGTAAAAAATGTCTATGAAACCTGAAATAAGTTATTTGAGTTATATTCTTAGCTGTCTCTCAGATACCACTGGGGTGTAATTAGGAGACAGGTAGGGGAATGAGGGAGCTGATTTAATTTCCTGATGTATTCACAGCCGGGGGAGCTACCTTCTCTTCAAAGCATGGAGGCACCAGTGTTAGCCTGCTTCTGTTTGCTTCCCTTTCTTGAACTTAAGAGGAAGTTAGTGGAGAGAGAAGGCTTGTTTGATAGGTGAGATTTCTTCACAAAGCAGTAATTGTTGCTGGTGTTTTTAACCACTTCAGGCCCATTTTGCGTTGTTTCTATATGCAACTGGAAGATGTAGTCCTTATGTTGTAACTTCAGGGTTTAGATCAATACTTTAATCCTTCTGTTTATGTTTTGATTAGTACTAGTACACTAAGAAGTCATTTTTGCTTTTTCCAATAGTGTCCAGTGTGCTGGCTACTGAATGTTTGCCACTGTTGTGGTAATAACGGTCAAATACAAAATCTGCTGAACACAAGTGTTTGATGGATGTACTCCTGTCTATCACAAGGCTAGAGGCAGATGGGTTGGTGGGTAAATTCTAATGAATTTCACACTTTTATCTGTTAAGTCTATGAACAAGAGGATCTATAAGCTAATTCACTTAAAGCAGGACTTAAGTGGCAGAGGCTTGACTCCTAACTTGACAGTTTGCTTGCGTAACCCTGGAGAAGATACTTACTCCATGCCACATTCAGGTAAAACATTTCACTAGCTGACAGAGACATTAATAATAAAACACATGGTGACTGAGAGGTGTGAAGGACAGAGTTGTGGATCAGGTAACTGCCTTAGACAATTAATTTAATTACTGAGAAGCTGTAATTAACAGGATTGTACTTGCTAAGTTCAGCTTTTGATTTAAAAGCAAATGTTCGATGTCTCTGAACATATCTTTATTATTTTCTAATTATTTACTATTAAATAAGCCAGTCTACAAATGGATTAATGTTGTTCAAAACCACAAAATTTCCATCACTTCCATTCTAGCAATACCCAAATTCAGGAGTGCAGCAATAAGCTTGCTCTTCTCTGCCAGAGATCATTCCTACTGCCAGTTATTGCTTGCTGCACAGAGTTAGTCTTGCTTAAAATAGTATTCTTCTGAAGCAAGCTTACAAGTAGTATTTTTATGAAGCACTCTGAAAAGTAAACTGCATTGTAGATAAAGTTCCTGCAAGTCCCCAGTTAATCTTGTTTTCCCTATGCCTTGCTAACTCATTTAATGTTTGGGTCTGTAACTTCCCCGAGGTGCTTCCTTCCTAATAACAGTATTAGCAGTGAAACTTATAATATGAAACAGATACTTCTAGGGCTTACATTTTCAGGTTGTCTCTCTGTTAGTCAATCATTAAACAATGTATACTACTCATAAGGAAAGCAAGAAATAAGATTCACCTCCCAAAAGAGTTGTTAGTGAAGTTGTCTATTACATCCCTCAGACACTAGTGTGGGAAACCTGGTACAATCCATTTGCTTACATAAAAGAGCCAACATAACTGATGGAAAATGCCCAAATTAAAACAGTTATGAATGTAGTGTCAGCATCAATCAGTGAGCATGTATTGGTGTATTTAGAAAGGTACAGGAAGCTGGCCAGCATCATTTGCTGGTGTTACAAAGGTTATTGTGTTTTGGGTTTTTTTTTCCCCCCTTCTCCCCTATTTTTCGAGGTTTTGTAGGAGTTCTTCAGTGAGTTAATCCATTCAATAAATCCCAAGATAAGGCTCCTACTAAATAAGGGAAATGCATGTGTATATCTTTCATAGTGTACTTAACCAGAATGCAACCAAAGATATGTTTTGCACTGATCAAGCTGGAACTGGAAAATTGCTTTTTAATAACCTGACAAATACCTCTATAGACAGACAAAAATCCATAGGTGGTAAAGACTGGCTAGCTCCACTTGGCTCCCCAAAGGAGGTGGACAATTGTCTGTGTAGGAGAATGCTAACTTTAGAGAAGACTCTTGAGTTTACCATCAGCAGGGCTTTCCCACCTTATCTGGCTGATGAACTGAAAACCGCAGTAAAAATAGATTCTCCACATAACTCCTGGGTTGCCTGCGTTAAGGATGAAATTAACAAGAGTGTAGCTCTGTGGCACACAAACTCAGAACTGAGTTTTAGTTTGTGTACTAGGGTGTCTTGCTGTCCAAAGCAAGTGCGTGAGGCTTTTTGAGCGGGGCTTCCAGTAGACCACTGTGCCCAACAGCCTCTGATAATTCAGAGCTGATAATTCAGTTTCTAAGCCGAAATACACCTTCAAAGTAAAGGACCAAGAGCTGTTCTTGTTATTAGGAACTTTGGTTTGTCTCAGTTGTTATTTCTAGGGGGAGGTTGTTGCTTTTTTTGTTTTTTAAAAAAAGGTGAAGCCAAGCTACTTGTTTACCTAACACGTACTTGCTGCCTTGATAACATATATCTATGTACTGTGTTTGATACAGTTTTATAAAGAAGAAGAAAATTACAGCATAAGCCTCCTTCCATATTCTTTCTCTCTTTAGCCACTATTTCAGTCTGTCAGCAAACCAAACCTGATTATTTGTCATAGCAGTGACTTTTACATGTCATATTCTTCTGCATACAGCTTCACTAGCTTAGATGCCCGGCCTTGTGTGGCTCAGGCCGGGGAGCCATCGATGGAAGAATGCAGTTTCTAGAGTGGCTTACACAGCCCTGCTGAATTGCGTGTTGCAGTAGCTGATGGCTGCTGTGACGTACCATTTGGTCTAGGTCATCGCAACTGATTATTTTTTTCTTTTAAGGTATTGGTTAGACAAAAAGGAAATAAATTCTAGCTTTTGTTTGTAACCACAGGGATGAAATACCACTTGTTACTTCTGAGAAAGGATGTTTGAGTGAGTTTATATACTTGTAAATTTTATAGATCTCACAAAATATTGAACGACATTAATAGATGTCTGGTTTTTAAACATACAATTAAAAGCCTTATGAGTGAACAGTGAATTTATACTTAAGTTCCCTGAACTTTGATTCCAAGGTTGCCCTTTTTTTTTTTTTTTCTTTTCTTCTGCCCCCTCCAATATCTATTTACGGACAGTGAATGTGAAGACTTATAGGATAGCACGGGATTCAAAGGACAGGAGTGCCTCTGTGCACCTCTGTTAGTAGTACAGGTAATGGTGCCTTACCACTGTTAACTGGCAGTAAAGCTGTACTTTGTGCTTTCAAAGCACTGTGCATACTACTTCTCCCCTCCTGTCTTGCAGAGATGCTGAGGTAAATTCTTACGTCTACCCTCAGTCTTGCAAAGTAAGCACGAAATAATGATCAGGGAAAGCCATCAATCATCATAATGCAAAAATTCTGTAGAGACCACTAAGAAAGCTTTTCCTCTATCATTTCTTTTAGTAATTAAAAGAAAAAGAAATCAGTTTTACTTCACAGCAGTGTATTTCTCTATTTGTGTGAATACAAACATTATAGGGTTTGATTCTGTGCATTTGCAATGCATACAGCTGCACCAGAAGCTGGAGATGCAGGGATTTGCATCTCCTGTCTCTCCTGGTTTCAGGGTTGCTCTGGATGCCATAAGTATGAATTAGACAAGCTCCTGAGGGGCGCTGCCTGGCTTTAGGGACTATTTCAGCTGCCAGGAGCTTTACTGTGCTACCCTCTGCTAGGGCAGAGTATTTTGTGTCTCCTGCCTCTTATGCCTTTTACAGAGCTGCGAGGAAAGAAACAAGCTCATTTTATTAAGCTGTTGCATTCTATCCGAAAAGCTAACGCGGTATGAATATATTGGTGAGCAGGGAATCCAGCAGTAGGACATGGAGTGGCTTCCCTTCAATCCAGCATTGAAGTAAAGGCTGCAGTGTCAAGTTCCTGAAGCCCAGAGCTATTGGGGTAGAAGTGTTTCTCTGTTAAAGTTCATGTGTTTGAAAATCAGGTAGCTTGCAAGTGTGGATACTACTTAACTATACACTGGATTATGCACTGGGTAAGTTTGGTATCATTAAAAGGGCTGCCCTTGGCATTTGTTTTTGCTGTATTTATCACTTTGAATGTAGAGCATATATGCCTACTTCAGTGCAAAACTATTTCTGACATGCACAGAGAAGCCCTGAGGTAGATGTTTTGTGGAGATCTGAAAGACCGTGGAAGAAAAGAGAAGCAATGCAGGAAGATGAGGGAGGCAGAGTAGCTTAGAGAAGCTGGTGCTGGCGAGACATGTTTTGGAGGGCAGTGAGAGCTCCTGCAAGCTGGAAGTTGTACACACATGTAACTATCTTGACTGAGAAGTATGAGCATTTCATCCACAAAGCCTGAGGACAGAATGGCATGGGTGATCAGGTCAGTAAGGAAGGGGCTAGCCTGAACTGAGAGGGTGCCAAGGAAGACAGCCTGGCTTCATTACATGGAGAATCACTGAGTGATCATCTTTTATTTGCAAGAAAACTGATGTCCACCATTGCTTGAATGAGGTGATGGAATTAAAAGAATTAAGGAAAGCTTTGTGTTAACAATTGTTAACTCATTTGTCAAAAAGGTGAGTTCACTGAGGGCATATTAAGTGGTCCAAGATAGGCTTCTGTCAGTCATGGTGGGGTTTTTTGTTTTTTTTTATTGACGATTAAGGTGACCTTGAATAAAAGGTTTCCTCCTGTGGCAGGGGACAATAACAGCTGCAACAGGAAATTTGGGTAAGGGCATGCAGCTGAGGTTTTTTTCTACTAAGGGGAAATTGGGCTGAAGTGGCACTGTATCAAATTTGGAAATGCAAGCAGAATGTTTGCAAATAGAACAAACAGACCTTATGGTAGAGGCTTGTTACTCATGGCCCAGAAAAGCCTCAGCTTACTTCATGTATTGTATGAAGAGCAAAATAGCAACAGCTTAAACTGGGACTGGTTTTATCTTTTGGGAGGGAGAGAGGAGGCAAAGAGGGCATTTGTCACTTACATGAACTCAATTGGTTCAAATTCTTTTAGTAGATGCCCTTCATAATAAATAACAATGAAATTAGAAACAATTTCTTAGCAAGACAGCACTTCAAATAAAGATAATAATTTTAAAATCCATAACCAAATCAGACCATATAAGCTATGTCTAAGGATTCTGTGTTTAGGTGCTTCATTTAGATAGCATTGCACCCTGAATTGTGAAAATGCACAAAAGCATACACACTGATTAACTCTGTGCTAGGGTAGGTCAAAGCTGAAGTCATTAAAACTTCCAAAAAGTTGCATTCCTTCTAAAAACAATGAAGAAAAAGCTGTGTGATACTCTTAAGACTTATTGTTACTGAAGTTGCTGCTTACCTAAAGGTCAGAATATACTGGGTAGTTAATAAAGGTAGCCAAAGTACTGCATATTCTCTGGAGAGAGCATGAAAGAGACTCCAGGAAAATCTTTTTACTCTTGGGAAATCTATTTAGGGAGACGGAGGAGGGGAAAAAAAATAAAAAGGAAAATCTTGGTTCTTGGAGAGTAAGCCTGGCGTGGTTAGCTCAGCTATAGAGCTATGCGTGATATGCTTGTGGGGACAGGGGAAGATTTCACAGGAGCTTACTGAGTTGCTGAGGCACACTTGAGAATTATTTATCAGAGGGAAGCATGACTTCAAAAGAACTGCAGTTACTGCTGTGTCATGTGATCCTTGCATACAGGCAAACAAAAGAAACAGAAGGTCTCCTGGCTGTGCGTCCTTGCCCTCCTAACAGTGGTGAATTCATGTTGATGTAAACAGAGAGGAAATGTTTTGTTTTGTTTTTTCAAGACTCATTAATTCCAGTAGCTGAGCCACCACTGGAACTAGTGCATTCTGAAATTCAGTAAACTACTCTTACTCCTGTTCCCTAACCCTGGTATTCTATGCTTATGACTTGCTTTTTCTGAATGTTTAGAGCTTATAGGGCATCTATTAACTGTTATTTCATTCTCCCACATAAGTCAACCAAGCCTAGTAGTTTGTAATATTTCACTGGTCCAGAAAGTGTTTACAGTAAACAATATTTGTTTCTAAAACAGAAGTGCACTTGGGTTCAAGTATCTATATAAGTAGCCTGAGGAGTGTAATAATATGTTAAGTGGAGCTGTTTATACTATTTTAGACACAGCATTGTTTACTGTGCATTAGTAATGTACTTCATGTTATGTACTTCAAGACAGTAATATGTCTCTTGCTTTTTTATTTAGCTGTAAAGCGTCTAGTATATTTGAACTGGGCAGCAATTAACAATTGTTTATGTTTAGGATTCAGTTTATATCCTGGTCTTTAGTTACACTATTAACATCCACATGGAGATACATTTACCTTTAGAAGGCTGCAACAAATTTTGTATGTATAAACTGAAATTGAATGACTACACGTGCCAAATAAATGAGTGGCATTTCTGTGGAGTGTATGTCATAGCATAAGTTGAGGTTTACATTGCAGGATTGTGGCTGTTACTTGTTCAGGTACTCCATGTTGTGTTTCCTACTGATCCTTAAAAGCAGAGCAGGATGTCAACTACTTATGTTGGTGAAATCTGAAATCTCCTATTCCCTTTTGTGACGTTTCTTGGGAACATTGTCAGTATTCGGGTGTTTTTTTAAACCTTTAAATGCAAACAGCAAAACTGGGTGCATTCTGACAGCTGCATTACCAGTGCTGTGCAGAAGCAAGATTATTTTTTATTTCTGCTTTGAAGCTCTTTTTTACTCTGTATAAGAAGTTAGAGCAGCCCTTTCCACTACAGTTTCACATAAGACCTCATGATCAAGTGTTAACTTATGATTCCAAACCATCACCTACCAATATCTGGGACGGTACTGCATGGTGCTTTTTAGACTTACTATCTGAACTGTTATATCATCTTGAAACTTGTATTACAAACTCATTATCTTGCTTCCTATTCCTTCTGCAGAACCATTCTGTCAGTTGGTCTTGTAAGACTTGTCTCCAGGACCAGACAGTTGGTACACAATGCAGATGTTAGTAAATGTTAGCGATTGCTTCTGACTACATCCCTGTGCTCATGGCCATCTACGTCCAGGTAGAGCCTGGGCTGGAGGAAAATGGGAAGCTTAGCAGACAGACTGCATGCAGCACTGCGGCTTCTGAGTGAGCTGCAACTGCATCTGCCAGGATTTGGCAGTCTGGCGTTGAAAGCAATTTCAGAGTCTGACAACCTGTCCCCAGGGCCATTGTGCTCATTATGTGTCAACTGTGAAATCTAATCAGAACAGTGATTTGGTTTGGTTTGGTTTTAAATTGATAGCAATTTGTTGGTAATTTCATTGTTTTACCTAGGACATGCATTAGGCTGTTTTATTGTTCAGTCAGAATTTCTCAAGGAAATTCATATCAAATGGACCCTGGAGCAGCAGCTTTGCTGCTCCATGCATTGGGTATTGCTGTGCTGGTAGGTTCGTTAAGGCCATTATCCTAGATAAGGCCTCTTCTTCCCTTTCAGGTACTTGGTCCTTGTGAACTACAATTAGTATTATCTGCCTTTTCAAACAAGAAGAAGTTGGGGACTATACCTGGTTTTCTTCTCAGTGTAGTTAAGATAATAAACCCTTGACTGCAAGCAACTGCAATGGATTCATTTTACATACCTCCTGGTGGCCCTAAGGCATTACACATACTGAAGGGAAAACTTAAGTCAACAAACAAGCCCCCAGTCTCATCAGCTGTTTCTTTGGATTGTGTTCTAATATAGGCTGCTCTAATAGATATTCAGGCTCTGAGCAAAAGCAAAGCATACCTGTGGAAACAATTTGGTTCTTGTCTTTTTCCTTCCTTCCCTTCCCTTCCCTTCCCTTCCCTTCCCTTCCCTTCCCTTCCCTTCCCTTCCCTTCCCTTCCCTTCCCTTCCCTTCCCTTCCCTTCCCTTCCCTTCCCTTCCCTTCCCTTCCCTTCCCTTCCCTTCCCTTCCCTTCCCTTCCCTTCCCTTCCCTTTTTTCTTCTTTCTTCTTTCTTCTTTCTTTCTTCTTTCTTCTTTCTTCTTTCTTCTTTCTTCTTTCTTCTTTCCTTTTTTTTCTTCTTTCCTTTTTTTCTTCTTTCTTCTTTCTTCTTCTTTTTCTTTCTTCTTTTTTCTTTCTTCTTTTTTCTTTCTTCTTTTTTCTTTCTTCTTTTTTCTTTCTTCTTTTTTCTTTCTTCTTTTTTCTTTCTTCTTTTTTCTTTCTTCTTTTTTCTTTCTTCTTTTTTCTTTCTTCTTTTTTCTTTCTTCTTTTTTCTTTCTTCTTTTTTCTTTTCTTTCTTTCTTCTTTTTTCTTTCTTCTTTTTCTTTCTTCTTTTTTTCTCTTTTTTTTTTTCTTCTTTTTTCCTAAAAATGGGGCTTCAACAAACACTGCAGGAGTACTCTCAGCCCTTCTGTGAAGCTTGCACTTCCCTTGGTGTGTGAAGAGATCTGAAGAAACTGAAAAATCTGTCAGCATTATGAGTCGCTGTATTAAACTTGGAAAAAATAGTGACAAAATTTCTCACGTGTACGTTTTGCAGTCCGAGAGACCTCAGCTGTTTTATGTGGTTGAAATAAAAAAAAAAAAAAAATTATGCTTTTGGAAATGGCTAAGAACTCCAGGTTCTTTCAGCCAGAGAGGGTGGTTATGACAACAGTCTATAACTAGGAAGGCATCGTCCTTTTATGGATGAAGTAAAGAATACTAAGGAATACTTAAGAAAGTATAAAATTTAATCTGAACCCAGGTTCTGTGATTGGCACTTATAATGTACCTTGTTTAAAAATATTTAAATAGGGAACTGTTAATTGAGGGCTGTTTCATTTATAGTTCTGCTTGTTGAATAATTCCTCCAAACCCAAAATCTCAGGGTTCTGAAACATTTTGACATACTTAGGCACTAATTCTTTTGTTACTTGGAGAATATTTTAGAAGGCTTTAGTCGTCGTTATCACTGACATAGATACTTTGCTAATTTAAGTTCATGTATATGGATGATGAGCATGAATAACTTTTTGATTTCAGGTTGATACTCATATCCATGCTGCTGCTTGCATGAACCAGAAACACTTATTAAGGTTTATTAAGCACACATATCAAACGGAGCCCGACAGGATTGTTGCAGAGAAGAAAGGCAAGAAGATGACTTTAAAGCAAGTCTTTGAAAGCCTTCACATGGACCCTTATGACCTCACTGTAGACTCTTTAGATGTCCATGCAGTAAGTCTATCAAAATGACAAAGTAAACAAGAAAAAAGCTAAGTTTAAGTGTGAAATTCTGGTTTCTACAGTTTTTGCATGGTAACTTACCAAATCAGAATTTGAACTCATGCATTACTTTGCACGTTTGACTTAAGTTACCATAGGCTTTTTCTTTTATGTGCCTTTTATTGCTAGGCAATTTAATTTACAAACTATTGTGTGTACTTAAATCCATGGTTATTTGGGTTTTTTTCGTCCTCCAGGGTCGTCAAACGTTTCATAGATTTGACAAATTCAATTCCAAGTACAATCCAGTTGGTGCCAGTGAGCTGAGGGACTTGTATTTGAAAACTGAGAACTACATTGGTGGTGAATATTTTGCTCGTATGGTCAAGGTAAATAAGTTTCAAGGTTTTCCAGCTATAGAGAAATTAAGGTTTGTAAAAGGTATGTGATGTTATAATTGTATTTAGAGCTAACACTATGGTTAAGTGATTCCAAGTACTGGGCTTGCTCTGGCAGTTCATCAGAGAAAGGCCTCTGCTAAGTCAGCCACTGCTGCTTTCTAAATCATTTTATGAGGTAGAAACTCATACACATAACCTGCATGTGAGTTCAAAGCAGTGTTGTGTACACTTTCAAATTAATGGAGAGCAGCCAAAAGTCAATTCATGGGCTTAATATTTTGTGAAGATGTAGTAGGCTAGTGATAGCTGCTAGGGAAGGAGGGGCTACGGCAATGCCTCCGCATAAAACTGTATCTACACATGTATGCACAGGCTTCAAATTAATTTCTTACAACCAAAGAATTAGTAGTTTTCATGAACTAGATGTCAGCTTTTCTTAAACATACAGAAGTGCTTGTCTAAAATCAAAAAGCCTTAAAATTGCTTACTACCATGGATTTTGGGTCAGATTCTCTATTGGTCTGCATATTTTATGTAGTCATTTACGACAATTTAAGTAGTATCATTCTGAGTTACCAATTTTAAACATATGTCTTACAAGGGTATTAGCAATAACTGCACAAGAATATTGTCCTCTAAATCTAGGTGTTACAGTTTGTAACACTCAAATGATTCTGAGATAGCTTGCCAGCAGAATATTTCAATGCCTAAAATAAAATAATGGATTAATAGACAAAAGATTTCCTTTTTATCTTTAAAGAGTGAAAATACAATTACGTCTGGTCTGAGGAAAATAGAATGATAAATATATTACTAGCTGTAAATGATCTTCAGTGTCCATATTAAAGCAAATATATTTATTACTTAATAGGAAGTAGCCCGTGAACTAGAAGAAAGTAAGTACCAGTATACAGAACCCCGCTTATCCATTTATGGACGGTCTCCAGATGAATGGCTGAACTTGGCAAAATGGTTCATTAAGCATAAAGTTTATTCCCCTAATATGCGCTGGATAATTCAGGTTCCCAGAATCTAGTAAGTAATCAGGAGCTCTTGGTAATTTTAATAGTTTGAAATCATACCAATGATTTGTTTTAATTTCTGATATTTTTTAGATGGTTTATGAGCTTTCCTGTAGTTCTATTTATAAGTAACAGCCTGGGAAATTTATTTTTGATCATTGCTGCAATTTTCCTGACAGTCTGGGGGTGGAAGACAGGAGATGGGGTTTGAATCTACTCTTTATAAAGCTATTCAAAACTACTGTGACTTAGTTGTAAGTCTAAAGATACTAAAAATCAAAAACTACAACTGGGTGAAATTAAGCTGCATTCAAAGGCAAGTTAAAACACAATTATTGATGAAAATAAGTCACCTCTTGAATTCCATAAACGAGAACTGTTATCACCGAATTTCCTCAAGATCAGTGACTAAATGACAGCAAACTTGGAAATGCAACCCTGCTTGCTGATTTACAAGCTTAAATCAGTACCAGTTTTTCTTAGGTTTTAAGCATCCTTTGGGACTTTAATAAATGGTTCTTTGTTTCTAATACATGTATTATAATACAGTCTCCCATGATAATTTTGTCAGCCTTAAAGCTGCGCTTCATGTTTGGAAATTGCACAGTTGGAATATGAGTAGAGAAAGAGCTGTCACGGTTGCATATATCCCCCAGAGTGTGTTTCTCATTAGGGAGAAAGTTTCTGTCCTTTAATTTCTTATGTAGCGATTTCTTATGTACACAGTAGAATCAACACCTTCATTAAGTCATGCACTTAATGACACACTGAAGTACTGTCCCTCTGTTCTGAGAGGCTCACTAAAGCAGAATATTCTAGTTTTGTTTGAAGTAGTTAACAACTTTGGAAAACACAATCTTTCAGGAGAGGTAATGCCTTATCTCACCTGTTAGTACTTGGATTGCTGTAAAGGAAAGGGTCACGCTTTTTGAGAGAGCATTTACCCTTGCATACTGTCTCTATTTTTGGAGTGCTCAGGAGCTCCAGCAGAGCCTGGATGAAGCAGAGTGGCAGGAAGTGAAGGAAATGGAGGACAGAGACAAGCCCTGCCCTGACATAAACTTTTAATTTCTTAAGCCTGGCAGAACTGAAGCTGTAGGATAAACTCAAATAACAACAAATGTGAAAGTGGAGGAAAAATAAAAGCAAATTAAAGAATGGTCAAAATTGTGTATTTATTCCTTTTCAGTGACATATTCAGGTCAAAAAATATTCTGCCTAGTTTTGGGAAGATGTTGGAGAACATCTTTGTACCTTTGTTTGAAGCAACAATCAATCCCAAAGACCACAAAGAATTGCACCTTTTCCTCAAATATGTAAGTATGTTTGGATTTTCTGTCTCACGTGAAACGGATCCTCTCCTACTCATAAATTTTGTTTGTCCACAGCTGTTTGCAGACACTAAGATCTTCCTCCTCCACAGATTACTTGTATTACTGTTTTAAAGCTCTCACATGCAATTTAAAAAAAGCCTGGGTAGGGTCCTGTTGTTAAATAGTTGCCATTTATTTCCCTGAAACAGCTCATCAGCTCTTTATTTGTCCTCTCCGTAATGCTCGCTATGACCAAAAGCCATTTGCATGCTTTTGTGCTGAGAGAACATAGTAATCCAGGATGTGCACCATGAGCTTGCCTCTGGGACTGGCCTTCAAAAAGGAGGCAACTGAGAGGAAGCATTGTGTAGATCCTGATGGGACTCAGAAGTGGGGATGTAGCTGCTGGGATGTGGTTAAAAGAGACATTTCCAAGTATGCCTCAGTTCAGAACTCTCAGGTTTCCTGGGAGCCTCTGGCCTTCAGCTGCTTTTCAGATAACAAAGCAGACGAGTTTAAAGGATTCTAATCTGGATCTGATGGAATCTTACAGGCGTTTGTGCACCTGGGCCTCCTGTTTGTCTCAAAAAAAAAAAAGTGTGTGTGTGTGTAAAACTGCCATCAAGAAAACACATAACTCCTGCTGCCTGCAGAGAGTGTTAGGAGGGCAGGACTGCTAGCGTAAGGAGGGAAATGAAGATGCTTTGTACAAGCAAGTCGTGAAGCAAAAGTAACATTGACATTTGCTTCTTGAAAACACTGGTTTCCGTCAGTCTCTTCTCCCACCAGGTGACTGGCTTTGACAGTGTTGATGATGAGTCCAAACATAGTGGCCATATGTTCTCTGACAAAAGCCTTAACCCTGACCTCTGGACCAGTGAGAAGAATCCCCCGTATAGCTATTATTTGTATTATATGTATGTGAACATCATGTTGCTAAACAACCTTAGAAGGTAAGTAGTCGCTTTTCTCTTTTACGAGATTCCAGAAAGCAAAATCAATAATCTTAGTCTCAGTCTAAGTCAGTGTCTATCTAGATCATATATCTGTTGAAGCAAAGGTTATCTTGAATTATTTTTAAGAGTCCAAAAGGAGCACACAAGTTATTTTGAAAATGTTAACTGCAAAATGAATTCAGATGCAATATTCAGAAATTGTAAAGGCATCGGCTAATATACTGGTTTGACACAAAACTGACTTATTGACCTTTGCTTGGATTCATAGTGGATTTCCAAATATACTGTACCTGTTGGTAGGTTGCTATCTTCTGGTAATTTAAGAGGTACAAATTTATGTTGTGAAATACTGGTTTTAGGGCTGCTGCTGTTACCAAAGATAGACAAAGGAGGACATAATTAAACTGCATTTAAACTGCAATTAGACTGTATATCTAGCTAACTTACTTTAGCATGCTTGTTGACTCATTCAGTTTTAGTACCTTTGAGACCAATGTCTAGGCAAGTAATGCAGAGAGGTATGATACTGAATGTGAGATCATGACTATAAAAGCAGATTTTGGCATCAGGCTCAATAAAGCCTGAAATTCAACATCAGGTTATGTTCCCGACTTTGTGGCTGACTCACTGAGTGATCTGCACAACTGACTCAAATTGAGGCACAGTGGGGTATCCACTGATATTACAGTGTCATCACTTACCTTGCAAGGATTTGGTTCATTATTATTTATAAAATACTTTGAGATTTTCTTCTAGGAGGTGCACAGACTTGTCATTTTCACAGGTCTTATTCAAGTTAACATTTAAAATGTTATTTCTTCTCTCCCACTGTTACCTCAAGCATTTCTTTCTTGACCACCCAATAGAATCAAAACTCATAATAAAAACATCGAATGGAAAGGACACAGGACAGCAGGTGATATCCAAGTCATCCCTTTCATCACACATCTCTTTTTTTACCTCAAAATCATTTCAACTACTGTTTGAAAATCTCCCTAGGTAATAATTAAATATTCTGTACAGCTAGGTGAGATAATGACACAATTCGTCAGCAATGACACAATGAGTCAGTAAAACTGTTCACCCTGTTAAACTTACTATTTGAGGCACCACAGCTAGACCCCTACAAGACTGTTTTATACTTTTGGTAGCATTAGCAAATTCAGCAAGGGTGGATTACATCCTTGCATACATTTTCAGGAGAAATGTGACTAAACTTCCATCCTAGAAATTCCTCATTACTTTAGTGGTCCTTGTTGAAATTCTTTGCTTTGAACATATCTAAATCTCTAAATACTTAGTTGTCTGCACTGAATAATAGGGTCCATTATAACCTAAAACCCAGCATAATTTTTAATACAGATAATAAAAATAAAATAGTTCTAGAATTTATAGTGTGAAGTCTAGTATAACACCTAACACTCCTGTGCAACTGAGGCTGTGGCTTTATGCTACACTTACCATGGTGAGATGGCAGGTTGTCACTGCACTACGTAGTGTTGGCTAACTCTTGGCAATGTGCTGCCACTGCTTCCCTCATTTTGAATCTAGGAGTTACGCAGCCATAGGTTGCATCAGTTCATTTAGCTTTCCATCCCCTAGTTCCCGCAGCTGAAAACAGTTTGATAACTGATCACCCAGTATTAAACAATTGCTAAATGAGATGTAACTGGGGAAGGAAAGACGGAAGACACAAATATGTTAGGTAATGGCAGGGGCTTGGGTGTAGGGACCTGCCCCTTTCAACAGCAGCCTGATTAGATGTCACATCAAACTGTATGAGAATGTGTAACTTCTTTTAATTCCCAAATTAATGATAATTATATGCAAAATAGATGAAAAACAGTGCATTAACAGTGCAAATTTGTTAGTGGAACTTGCTTTTAATCTCCTTAGGGAAAGAGGCATGTGTACTTTTCTGTTTCGACCGCACTGTGGAGAAGCTGGGTCTATCACACACCTTGTATCAGCCTTTCTGACAGCAGACAACATTTCTCATGGATTGCTATTGAAGAAGGTAACCTAAACTAATTGCTATCTGCTTAGACATCAGTTACTTGTTCAAACAGCAGTCACCAAATTGATTTTATCTGGGCAGCCCCAAAATCAATTTTCTTAGCAAGGTACAAGTAACTCTTCACTCTGATCAGAAATCCCACCTGGAGTGTTCAGCTCTGGGACCCCCAGCATAAGAAGGACGTGGACCTGCTGGAGCAAGTCCTGAGGAGATGATGAGAGGGTTGCAGCACTCCTATGAAGACATGCTGAGAGGGTTGGACTTGTTCAGCTTGGAGATGAGGAGGTTCAGGGGAGACCTTCGAGCAGCCTTCCAGTGCCTAAAGAGGCCAACAAGAAATCTGGAAAGGGACATTTTACAAGGGAATGTAGTGACAGAACAAGGGGTAATGGCTTTAAACTGAAAGAGAGTAAATTTAGACTAGATGTTAGGAGGAAGCTCTTCAGTGTGAGGGTGAGTGAGACACTGGAACAGGTTGTCCAGAGAAGCTGTGGCTGCCCCATCCTTGGCAGTGTTCAAGGCCAGGCTGGACAGGGCTTTGAGCAACCTGGTCTAGTGGAAGGTGTCCCTGCCTGTGGCAGATGGTTGGAACTAGATGATCTTTAAAGGTCCCTTCCAACCTAAACCATTGTGTGATTCTATGAAATAAATAAGCTCAGCTGAATTTTCTGTTTCAGCTACAAAACCAAGCTTTTCCGAAGTGAGTATTTTAAAGCTATGTCTTTACAGAGAAGATCAACTGTTCAGATATGTCAAGGACTTGACAGCAGCTGCAAGCAGAGCAAATTACGTGGAAAAAAAATGCCTAGACTTGTTGCTACTTCCTTAAGGAAAGCTCTAGTTCCTTCTGCAGAGGGACAAAGGTCATTTTCCCTGAGTGGCATCCCTGTACTTCAGGGTTCATTCAGAAATTCATTAAGGTTATGATTATTTACATCTAGAGTAACTGGGATCACTTGATCAAGAAATTTAACGTAGCTGTATAGCACAGTAATGTTTTATTTACAGCTTGCTGCTTGTGACAGGACAAACGTTATCATTCCTGGTGTATCAGTTAATGAAAACCATCACACAAGTCATCTCCAGGCCACTGTCCTGTAATTAAAATAATTGGTCAGTGGGTGGCAGACTTGCACTGAGTTTATTGTAATTTTTTGGAAAGCATTCTCTTCTAAATTGGGTTTTCTGGTTTATGCTGTAAAATTCTCTTTTGACATATCCAAGAAAAAAGAAAAATCTTGCCTAAAATAATATCTGACGTTATGCTCAGAACCAGTAATTCCTAAAATTAGAACCAGACAGAATAGTACCAAGGCTGTATGTGACCAAAGCATTCTTCTCTTCACTCTCTTCTGCTTAGCCTGGTGTGATAACCTGGCATAGCAGATGATGA
This sequence comes from Strigops habroptila, assembly GCF_004027225.2. Taxonomy (NCBI): domain Eukaryota; kingdom Metazoa; phylum Chordata; class Aves; order Psittaciformes; family Psittacidae; genus Strigops; species Strigops habroptila. The sequence goes on from NC_046358.1 coordinate 56,704,245, forward strand.
TAACAATAAATAATGACAATGATAATAATAATGGCACTTACTAGGTTCACAGGTTGGTTAAGTAAAAAATAGCAATAAAGATGAGGTGACTACAAATGATTTATATTATGTGCAACAGCCACACATCACGTATGATAAATTTAAACCTTTTCTGCACCTAAAATTTACCTATTGGACTGCAGTTTTGAAAAAATAAACTGCTTAGCAGTTCTTACGTATCTGTTTCCTGTGACTTTCAGGTTTTGGGAGAAGGTATGCAGTTAGTATTAAATGCAGTGCCCTGCATAGTCGTATACACTTATTAATCTACAGTAATATTAGTCACAGTATTTTTAAAAGGATGACATATATGTTGAAGAATGTAGATTATTTTTATAAAAATCAGTAACATCTAAAATTCAGACTTTAAAATGCTTTCTAAATAAGTCAGAGTTTAGTGTCAACCAAATTTTCTGGGTCTTATTCCTCCCTCCATAACGCAGTTTCTGTTTTATCCAAGGGAAATCCTTCCTTTTTTTCATTAGCCCTTAGTACCATTAAATGCTGATTGTGTTTTGTTTTGCAGAGTCCTGTCCTCCAGTATCTTTATTATCTTGCACAAATACCCATTGCTATGTCCCCACTTAGTAACAACAGCCTATTCCTGGAGTACTCAAAAAATCCACTACGGGAATTTCTACATAAGGGACTTCATGTCTCTCTCTCCACGGATGATCCTATGCAGTTTCATTATACAAAGGTAAGAACAAGAAGCACTTGTCTTTGAATTTGGCAACAGTACCACATAGACCCAGAATGACCTGAAAGCTATTTTATATCGTTGCTTAGGATATCAAGTTTCATGTCTTTTAGTCACTTCATTCATTATCCTTCCTCATTCTCAGTCTACTCACTGTTAGGTTTCAGAGGGAAATGTCTGATTTCCTAATTATGTTTCTTTTGTACTCTTGCCTCTCCAGTGTTGGCTGTTGAAGTATAGAATGAAGGATGAGGCTGAAGGGAGGTTTGAGCCTTCATAAACAATCCTCTAGAGTGCCAGGAAAGTCCAGTTTCCTTACTAATAAATCTGGGGAAGTACATTACAAAAACACAATGTGGAACCTCTGAAGATGACAGCTGTTTGCTCAGTGAACAGATTCTTGCCTTTGGGTGGCCTGGCAGGACAGAACTGCCTGGTCATTGGTTCTGATGCCCCTGTTTTGTGGTTGGCACTGACTTGAGTCATGTTGTGCTTTAGAGTGGCCTGTACATTGCTCAATTGTCTTGACTTGTGAGGACAAGCTGAGCTCTGGTGTGCCTCACCCAGGCTTCTGGCCCATGACATGTCTCTGCTAGAAAAGACAAGAGAGCTTCTGTGGGGGCTTTTGCATGGATGTAACGCAGCACGAGCCAAGTTACACATAGTGTGGAAGACCCTAAGCTGTGACAGCCCACTAGTCACACCCAACCTCCTTGTGTGGAAGGTCAGAAGTGAGAAATTGGCCGGCTATCTGTCTATGTAGATATTTGTTAAAGAGTTATGAGACTAGATCCTCCAAGGTGTTTATATACCCTGGGATCTCATTTGAAATGCCTCTAAGGATCCTGACTGCAGGCTACAATTTCTTAGCCTAAGATAACTGGATACCCCGTGCCTATTACTTAACAGTTGTCCTTGGGAAATGTGAAATAAACAATGCTTTTTATTAGTAACTGTGATGTTAAAATCTTAAACCCTCTAATTTTTCACAGCTATCTAAAGAGCATATATGAATTTCTTTAATAATGAGTACATATCTCCATATACATCCTATTTACATCTAACTTAATATTAAACATATTTTGGTGATACAGGAAGCTCTCATGGAAGAATATGCTATTGCAGCCCAGGTGTGGAAACTAAGTACCTGTGACTTGTGTGAAATAGCAAGAAACAGCGTACTACAGAGTGGATTGTCAGATAAGGTAATTATGGCTGAAAAAATCCCTTTTTGTGAGTATCAGGGCAAGTAGGAACTGAGAAGTCAGTAGTCTGAAAATTGACTAGTAGGTGCTTCTGTGATGTATTTGCATACATCCCTATTCTCTTTTCCAGAAATGTTCACAAAGTATCTGCTATGCAGTCTTACATTTTAACAAGTATTACCATTACATTTTTTCCTCATTAGCTTTGTTTTGGAATTCCCAAAACATGCAGAGACCAGGTGCCTGTTTAGACTCAGTTCTGCCTCCAGTCCCAAACCTTTAATTATTTGGGTGATATGCCTCTGCCAGCAATTTCATACATCATGTCTTGCATTGAGTAAAAACAAACTGTCTGTCAAAATCAAGATGTGTTTGCTAAGAAGGGAGTACTACAGAAAATATTCTGGTTTAGGCAGCCAGTCAGATTAGATTAAATTCCCTTTTGGCTTGAAAATTCTATACATCCATGGTTTTCTCTAGGACTTACTTTAGAGCATCTTTTCTCTCACTTCTGTGTCATTTTTTAAAACATTGCCTCCAAGGAGGTGGTATGTGAACGGGCTTTATGACTATATTCTGCTGTTTCTTCCAATATTTTTTAGTGACAACTACAAATTTTCCTCCTGTGCAATATTTAACTAACAAAAGAAATCTAAGCCTCTTTTTGACCTCTGACATGAAAAGTGGAGTAGTAAAGACCAAACACTAGCACAGAGGGTTTTAGCAAGCGAGACTGAATGCATTGCTGAGTAATTATATATGTAACTTTGGCCTTAAAATATCCAGAATTGGTTAAGACTCTGAGGCAAAGTTCAGTGGCCAGCTAGTTGAAGGTACTCTTTTCACTTTCACTGGAGTCATTCAGCTAACAAATACTCAGTTAGACAATAAATCAAATCAGTTGAACTGACTTCTTCCTTTTTATGTTTAATCCCACTCACAGGAAAAACAGAAATTCTTAGGGGCGAATTACTGTAAAGAAGGGCCTGAAGGAAATGACATTCGAAAAACAAATGTAGCACAGATCCGGATGGCCTTCAGGTACGAGACACTGTGCAATGAACTTAGTTTCCTGTCTGATGCTATGAGAACAGAAGAGATTTCTACTCTGACAAAGTAATTACAAACTCAAAGAAACCAGAACATATCACTCCTAAGTAGGATAAACTGCTAATTAACATTGAATCGTCTTTGATGCTGTCAAGACATAACTGAACAGTACAGAAAGAAAAGATTATCTATGGAAGGTAAACAGTGTTTGCCATTATTTTTTAATGCATTATTCTCATTGCAAAAACTTCAGTTTTTTTCAACATTAGGCTTTGTAAGATGGCTGTAAATACTAAATGCAAACTCAGATTCATGTAATATTTGTTTCATGCTGTCTTAACTGTACACTATATTGTAGCTTGGAAAACAACAGAGAATATTCGTAGCGCATCTGTGATATGCACCTTAGGATTCTGCAGATGTGGAACAGTACACATGCACCTGGTTTTGTCCTGCTATTCTCAGCATCAGTCATGGCATTTAGCACTTGTAAGTTTAACCCTTTATCATTAGCAGTTTGTATGGGGTGCATAATTTTGAGGCTAGCCTTTCGTTCTGGAAGGTGTTCTGACACAGTTTTTATCTTAATGTTTCAGCAGTTAGACTGGAAAACAAGAAAAACCAAAATCAGGTAGTCTTGTTTAATGACTAATTACGTCCTGTTGTCATGTAGGATGTCTGTGAAGAACAGCAGATTAATGCTTTTTAATCTAGTAAGTAGAAAACATGGTGTCAAAATCATCACTATTGTACATTGTAATAATAAGTCTAATTATATCATGAAAACTTTGCCTTGAAAGGTGAGAACACTTTTTTATTGCTTTGTAATGGGAATATGTGGATATGCCAGTTCAAATTACTCAGAAATTTATGCAGATAATTTTGGTTGCATGTAAAGAGAAATTTTTTACTTGAACAAAGGAAGTGTTCTTATGAATCAGTGGTAGAAACTCCAGACGTGGGTTCTGGTCCTACTTCTGACATCTTTTTTACACATTTGCATTAGTTCGTATTTTAGTCAGTTAGAGTTGAATGAGAAGTCAAACTGTCTATTTGTACAGAAGCTAGCCCACTTGAAAGAGGGCATTTCAAATCATGTTAAACTTTTTATTTATGATGGAGTGGCTAGTAAAATACAGCTACTGGAATATTTATCACTTTCACTCTTTTTTCTATTTGTTCATCCTTCTTAAGACACAGTACTAGACATTCAGAAAAGAGTAAAGATTATAACATGATGATAGCATCTATATGTACTGTGGAAGCTGCATGTAGTTTCACACCCAAAAAGACTTGAGGCTAGGGGCAGCAGAGGATGCTGATGCCTTTAAGTCCAACATTACACTTCTTGAGACCGAGAGTCCCTAAGCTAGGATAACAAGCCTACGGTTAGAGCCTTTGGGATCTCATATAATACAGAGGGAGGTTAGGCAGCTTTGGAGAGTAATTGAAAATTCATGCACAAAAAAGACAAATAATGAATACTAACCCATCAAGCCTCACTAAACCTAGAACCCTGTATGTTTTACATCAGACTACTTGTGCCACTTTTATTTCTTAGGCCAGGCCCTTCCTCCAGGGTTTGGGCATCTACATCCTTCCTTTCAAGAGCTGATCAGGTCTCATTTTCCCTTGTAAATGCAGCCAGAAGTAGCAGTGGTGACATGACCAGTAGCAATTGATTCATAAATGGCGTAAATGTATATAAGCATTGAAGACATACGCTCTCCCTTCAGGCTGTGGCACTTCAAAGCAATACCTACAAGGACACTTTTCAAATGTACCTGCTGCCCTGAATGGTGATTGCAGGGAAATGGCACCAAAGTAAGGGAAGGAGGAATTCCCTATCACCTCCTATAGCTGTGCAGCCCTGTAAGAGCCCCACAAGAGAGACTAAACCTAAAGATCTTTAGGAAGCAGCCTGAAAGTAAGCCTGCTCCAAGGGAGACCAAGGCACAGGAAGAGAGTTCTGGCCATCCAGTCATTATTACAGTGTGTCATGCATTGGGACTGCAGTGATTGCAGACATTGTTAATCTAAAATATGGTGGCATATTGACAGGTGGTGGGAGACTTCAGCTCTTCAGCAACCTAGCCTAATGTCTGCAGTGTTCAACTGCTGCCAGACTTTGTACTCCTTGTGCAGCTAAAAAACTGTGCTACAGCGAAACTGTGCTACACTGTTCAACTGTACAATAATGCAATGGTCCAAAGTTCTTAAGTCAACACCACCTATTGGCTTCACTGTTCTTAGCAGTGAAGCATAAGTTCATGTGCTAATACGCATTCAGAAGCATATTAGTTCATATGCTAATATGCATTCATAATGCATTATCAGGATTGGTGAATGTAATTTTCTTAGGACAAAGTGTGGTTAGGACAAACAGTGGTTCAAGTATTTTAGCTACATAAAATGCAGACGCCTTGTTTTCATTAGTACAACTTACTAATCAGTTGTTATCAACATAACATTACCTGAGAAAAGCATCTCTGTCCAGGTGAAATAAGCAACATGCTTGAAGAATCTGAACTGTAAGTATTTTTATCTGACAAACATTATTGTACTTAGGTTGTTTCGCCTTAAGACTGCTACTAGTGTTGCTTTCGTTGTCACTTAGATCTCTTACTTAGTTTTCTTAATATTATACCAAATTTGTGTATGTTTAATACCTTTTCATCTTTCCTTACCTCAAACTCAACAAGTTCTAATATGTCTGTAGCTCTTATTAAAGAAAAAAACCCAAACTGGATTTGAATATAGTTAATGGACAGTAATTAGGATTTTGACAATAATAACAATAACACACAAATGGCCATGAACACATACACTGCTTTCTGGGCTTCCATGTGTGCTGCTTTTCAGGATAAGTTGAGCTAATAGTGCTGCATTTAGGGAAAGAAACCTGACATCCTTTCAAGCTTCCATAACTACACTTCTTTTGGTCATCTTTTAATTAGGCAAAAGTTACTGATTCTCAAGTTCAGTTTTTAAAATTCAGCTGCCTTTTTTTTTTTTCCAAGTTGCACTTCTCTTCTGATGTATGGCTGTTCAAAATAACCTTGCAGTCTGAGGATATGTTTGTAATGAAGGGCAGATCCAGTGTGAATTACTGTCGTAAACGTTTACCCAAATGCAAGACAGGGCAGTTGCTGATTCCCCCTGCCGCCACAGTGTTGAGACCAAACCTGGTTACATCACAGCTTGCGTTTTACTCAAACAGAAAGGGACTTGGAAGAACATCATTGTAGGTGGTGACTGGGGTGGGTGTTGCTTCAGAATGGGAGAATATCCTATCTTCTCATCATCTGATTGGTGTTAAGGTTCAAACATTATTCAAGACTTCCTTAAATGTTAGCTTAGAGCATTCTATACTTTCATCTAAAATGGTTCATTATGGTTATTTGATGTTTACAACATATCTATCCGAACAGTTTCTAGCGATGCTCTTCTGTTATATTCCTTTAGCAAACTTCAGGCATTTGCTGTGCTGCTGGGTTATACAAGTTTTTTTCTCACATCAGAGCCACCTTATCTTCTCCTATAATTTTTTTCTTTACTTGTCACTAAACCTTTCTGTTCTATTTGCCTAATTAAAATCTAAGTCTGAAAAAGGTGGGTGGGGGGAGGGATATCTGTAAAAACTGCTTTTTCTTTCTGTGCCTGGGTTAAGTCATGTTTATCTTTTGCCTTTTGTGGAAGCATTAAACATTACACTAATAAATAAATTATAAAATAATACGGTATGTTTTTTGTCTGTGTATACCTCTCAATAAAATTGTAGCTGCTGCAAATCTCTGCATTTAGGCAGAACTAATCCTCTTAGCAGTACAGAAGACCAAACCAAAATTAAGGACTACCACAGCATGAAAACTGGAAAAAAAAACCAAACCCAAAACCCCACAACCAACAACAAAACCCTAGTGAAGATAGATAGAGAAGATAATAAGCAATATTTAGGAGGAGGAGCTAAAAGCTCAGCTGACTTAAAGCAATTCAATGTTATAAAAAAACAACTGTTCTGATTTGTGCCAGTAGAAGACTTGGCATAAAGTCCTGAAGTGAAACTATAGTGTAGGGCTGCCCCACTGTCTCTTGGTGCCCTGGTTCCGTGCTCATTCCAACTGGGCATCAGGATAGGGCATGTGGCTGTGGCACCTCTTCCTGATCCTGGAGCCTCACCTTGCTCTTAACAAGAATCAAACCACCTGAATTTGGTAGCAGCAGAACAGTTCTGACAGTCACAGCTGAAACAGTTTAAGCAGTACACAGGACTGCTTTATCTGACAAAACACAACTAAGAGCCAACAAGTGACAAATTGAAATAGTATCAATATGGACATTCTGCTACAGTCAAGATGACTTTTGAGGAAAAAAAAGTTTAACACAAGTTATTTTCTTCAGTAGAAGATGTAATAACAATTTTAGATGGCAATGTGTCTCTTTCTGTACAGAAACCCTTCATTTTTGTACACAAGCAGCACTCATGAAGCATGGGAGTACAGATTCATCTGTAAATGAAGAATGTGTATTTCCTACCTATACCTCAAAGCACTAAATATCAATGTTAAGCAGCACAGAGAAAAGTGTATATATAATAGTGAAACAGGAACACTGCTAACTCATTAATCATTAACCATGACTAGCATGTATGTACCATCTCACATGAAAAATGTTTTTTGGAAGGTCTATTAAAGTGGGTTGGAACCACATTAGCATGGAAGCATAGATTGTTGTATCAAACCCCTATTTTGTTCCACATACATACAATCAAATTCCAGAAGGGCAGGCTTCTGACTAATTTAAGCTTAATTCATACCACCACCTTGTATTTTCAAATAGCACTTTGAACCAAAGAAGAGGGCTCATTTAATTACCTGTTGGATGGTATTCAACCCACCAGATAGATATGCACTGGGAAAAGTTCCATCCAAGTTCTCAAAACTGTCGGCTTTTTGTTTGTTTGTTTTTAAATTTCAGGCCTACAAAACCTATGCCTCCTATTCAGTATTTTAACCTTGATAGTTAGGTTATTGAGGTAAGCAATCACATGCTAACTGACATTGCGACAGCTCAGATACAAAAGTAGAATGTGTCATTAGATCCCTCAGACATAACATTCCTTGGAACATGACTAGTTCACAGCAAAACCCATTATCTAGTGATCCTACACCACAGCTACTGGAAAAAAACCCTACTGTCTCACTCAAGTTAATTTCAGCTATGCATAGCAACAGGAAAAGAGTGTTTAATCTTTACAGTATGTTGCCCATGATAAATTCTAGAACCTTAAAACCAAACATCTGAAGACACGACAATTAAAAAAACCCAGTTTTGAAATTACTGATTTTTAAGACACACTTCTAAGAAAGCAGAAGTCTATTCACCCACTTAAAACAGGTGAGGATAAAACATTATGGTAAGTTATCTTCAAGAATGGTTTAACAACAGAAAAAGAATTAATTACTGTAATATTAGTGATATTAGAGCACGTGTATTTAGTGGATACAAAACTAAAGAATTATGTGTATGCAGTATTAAGAATTAAGGCCAGACAGGTTAACGTACAACTCCCATTTACACCCAGCATCTTTAAGGCTTTCCAAGAAGGCTACTGTTCCAGGATTCAGCAGGACACAAAGCACAGAGAACCATGGCCAAGATGTTCCGTCTAAAAATAATGCATTTGGCACATACAGCTGCGGGGGGGGGGGGGCATATTTGACAGCTCAGTTCAAACCTATAGCACAGAGATCTCACTGGCTGCCTTGTGTTTCCAAAACTGGCATTAGTATGGATTAGAAAACCTTTATAATTACAGACAGAATTCTCTTCAAAGGAAAGATATGCCAGTTAAATATGCCATTTCCCACTAAAAAAAGAAACATGCACATTATATTAGTAAGGTGTCTAAACTTGAAACCTAGTAAATACCAACATTTGTCAATTCCTCAAGTACACCTACCTCCTGGTGTCTCTGTCAACTGGTAAGGCTTCCAATTTTAATTTGCTCATCTGTTATAATGAATTCCTCTCCCATTTTTCACTTGGCTTCGAAGGATCCAAACAGATAAACCAAGTAACTAGACAAAGGAAACAGTTATAGTAATTATATACTTCAGTTATTATTTAAAACCAGGTAAAATCTGAGAATATTCCAAACCTTAGCATCCTTAAGGTTTAAAATACTCTGAGAAACATGCTGGAATAACTTGGGGAAAAAGTGAATCACACTTCTCTGAGGAAAAAAAGAAAAAATCCTTTCCCAAAAGAAACCCACTCCTCACTACTGTCCTTTAAAGTAGAGCTCTTTGTTTAACTTTTCCCATCCCTGCATAATGTTCCTATTTGTTTTGACAAAAGAAAAATTGGAGAATCAGAGTGGGTCTTTTCTGCAGATCTGCATTTAAGCTACCTTGTTAGTACGACACTGCAACGTTTAAGAGACATCTGACTCACAACGGCATCTTTTTAACCACAGCACCTGTACAATGGAATTGTATTTAGATTAATAGTCACTATTCAGACTTTTGTGGTATTAAAGCCAAGAGATTCCTTAAGCTTAAAAGAACATTTCTTCCAAAGTAACTTGCACCATTCATACACAAAGTTTAATATACTGGAATGTCCCTAGCTATTAATACAATCTAAAATGTTTAAATTACAATTTCACATTACAACGGTAAGAAATCACTTAACACAAGAAAGTTTAGTTTGTTCTAATGCCCCCACCAACAGCTATTCGTAGTAATTAACATTTCAAGGACTAGTTTCTGGAGCCCATTGCCATATCTGGGCCAATGTCATTCCTTTACCATTTCCAAAACTGTTTGCTAAATGTAGCACTTCAGACTAAGCAATACCAACCAGTATCAAATTACTAGTTTTTCAGTGTTAAGACTGAATCCCATGTTACATACAGTACATATATTTTACAAGGCACACATTACAGTACCTATATCACAGTAGTATGAATTACAGCAACTTAATTAAAAAAAGCTGTACAGAATACAAAGTTTATTTTTTCACTATTTAAATAATTTTTGCCCTAGAGTATATTGTAATTGCAAGTGTTACTATGCTGCAATTAACAACCTGTTTGCATCATTACAAAATTACATTTTAAGAAGTTCATGTAAGTTCTCAGCAGAAAGTCAACTTATAAAATCTCAGTTCAGAAGTATAATTCTTGAAATACTTGAAAAGTAAAGTTAGCTTGAAGCTTTAATTTAGATGCTCTTTCTGTTCCAGTGATACAAAAAGTTTAAAAAATTCAAAGGTTATTTTAAAGTTCTGAACATGGACTAATGCAAGCTCAAAAAGCAAAAAGAAACCAAACCAGTATGTGATTAGGAGTATTTGCAAATATTTTAGTGGAAAATCCCTGACCATTAACAATTTTTAGTTGTTGTCTATATGCAACCAAACAGTCCGCACATTTTCTTAAGAACACCTCATGATATCAAAGGATTAACAAAGGAAAAAAAATTAGTTCTAAGCTATATACATTCATAAACATATTTTTTCAATAATACAGATTTACACACTAAGCCCTACTGGCTTTTACATGATACATACAAGAGTCCGTTGCTTATCTGTCTTAATGATCAATTTGACAACTGTGCCATAAGCCAAGCTCAAATGGGTACCATATGCAACACACATTCCTTAACAAATAAAGTATAATAGACAAATTACCAAGATCTTGCCCCCAATGTAATTAAATTATTTTGTAGCCAACTATGGAAAAACAACCCAAATGTGCATATCCACATGTGTACATGCCTTTTAGTTCAGAACCTGTCTGTGATAAAAGGCCCCAGCCTTATGGCGTCATCAAATTTTAACAAGTATGGTAATTAAAAATGCAGTCTTACAGTAAGCAAAATTTATGCTGATATTCCCTCGAATGCTACACTTGAGTATTTCTCACTCAATTGCCTCAAGAGACTAGTATTTGTTAATATATGTATATTAAAAAAAAATAAATCATTTCGTTCTCTACAATAGCAGTTGATTTCCATAGCACTATTTATGCACAAAAGGCTGCAGATGGGTTTCCTGAATACTAACAATTTATTTTAGACTGTCTAAACTCAGCACTTTAAAGATTTTGTTCTGTTAGACACAGAAATACTGTTGCACTCCAGTTGTGATGTCCCTTTTCCCAAGTTGCACATGCACATCTCACTGCAAGCAACATTATTAAAGAAGTTTCTTCTCTGCTACATAAAAGCATATTGCACTTGTAGATATAAAGCACAGCAACCTTACTTAGATCAGCTTATAACTGATTTCATCCCTTCAAAAACTCAAAAGCAGCAGATAAAACCACAGCATCCGACTAAACTAGACCTTAACCACTAATTCAAATAATGGCATTCTCTTTAGATATGCCTGATGTTTAAAACTAATTTTGGCTGTTCTTTATCAAAAACTATAGAGGAACTGATTTACTTTTTTTAGGATTGTGTATGAAACTGTGTTTCCAAGCTAATAATACTATGCTAAACATTATATTTAAACAAATATCCTAGGAGATAATCTTGGTAGAAGAATAAAGAGAAGTGCACAAGTACATTTACAGAGCTGCCTACACTCTCCAAAATGGATTTAAAATACTACTACAACTCCTAACAGATCAGATTGATATCAGTATCTGTAAACTCTAAAAGCAGCAATAGCTGGCTACTAAAGAACAGGCAGTGGGACATCTTTGAGGTACAGAAGTAAAATTTCAAATTAATAATCACTAGTGCTAACTCATCATCTTTATTCACATTTGTCATGAAACTAAAAGTGAGTGCTTTTAAGGATAAGAACTGTGAGGTCAAGCCATCTGACATGGTTCATCTTCTGTAGCAATACACTGTGATGTTCAAACAGCAGTTAGCAGTTGTAGTTGTGCTGTTATAAATTGCTTCATCTAGTAGTCAAACTGTTAATATCAAAAGTTGTTGTTAAAAGAAACTCTGTTAATGATCAAAGAATTTACTGAAAGTACAGATTAATACTTAAGACTGCCCACACATAGAGTGGCTCATATACCCTCTGTTTTAAAAGAACAGCGTAGATGCACAGCAGCCAAGAAGTGAAGCAAGAGACAGACTGTGGAAGAACAGCAACGAGAGGTAAAAACAGATGTTTGTGAAAACGAAAGCTTCAAGTGCTTCTGCTATTATCAGCTTGTGGCCAGTGTCAGGGTCTGTGAGGCTGGCCAACCTCATCTACCATGTTAAGTATGTAAGTAGCGATATCGTCTTCAGTAGGTGCATCTGAGACCACCCAAGAATCACTTGCTCCAGCCACTTGCCGACGGCAGACAGGACAGCTTCTGTGGCGATCACTCCTGTTAGAAAGCCAGAGAAATGAGTATTTTTCATTGACGGTCTCTTCCTGGCCCCAAAAAGCCAAAAGAGCCCCCAGACAAAACCAACACAACCCAATGGAAACTTTAAGAATGACCAGGTTAGCTGGACTAGACCACCTATATGTATTTTTTTGTTTGAAAACTTTTTTTTTGGTGAGGAAGACTGGCCAACAATTCTGAATGTACCTCCATTCTTTAAGTGATAAATTTGGAGCCGTATTACTCATAATCAAGTTTGCTCAGGTTAAACAGAATGCATCTAGCTACCTGTCCAGAAAGTTTAAACAGAAATCTAAATTAATCTAAGTTAATTCTTCTCATCTTTAGATATTCAGCTGAGGTCCTTCAGAAACCAGTCCCCATAAGCTTCCTATATAAAGACAAAAAGGAACCCTTTTCCCGGGTCATTCAGCCCACTGAAGTTTAGTTGATCCCTTAGAGTGCCATCTCCTTCAGTGACTAACTCAGGGGTCCCAAATAATTATGCTTCTGAGCTGGAAGCCTCTGTTGTCTGCCTAGATCAAGAAGAGATGAACCTTAAAAATTGAGTACTAAAAAAAGAATGGTGTAACTGCAACTTCGTTAAGATTCATTAGCTGATTCACTAGCCAAAGTAGAATAATCCACTCTCCACCAGGTTGCTAACCTAAGCCCTGTATTGCTGATAGATGTTCAAATATTTTCCCTGAAAAGAGAGATGACAAGTTACACTCTGAGATCCAGCAATTTTTACTACCTTTTTTTCTTGTGGGAGGATGGTGTTTTAAGAGTAACTTCCTTGACAAGCCTTTGAAAAGGCCACAGAACAAATTTTTACGCACAAATTATGTGACTTAAATGTAAAATCATAATCATTAACTAGTCAAAAAAAGCCTTTACATGAAAATATCTGTATCACCTAATGTTAGATTGCCAGAACACCTGCCTAATCCTTGTAGGTCTTCTCCATAGACAGAGAAGAGCTATGCTCTTCCATAAAGCAATTTTCTTTTCAGTTTTCCAACAACCAGTGCATCAGACTGATGCAGAAGCTGAAAAGCTGTTCAGTTTACTATGAAGCTGAAAATAATATTGTAAGATACATGTTACACATAAATTTGAAGGCATTGCTATTGAGAGGAAATCTTTTCTTGGGAAATATATTTAAATGAGTAAATTGTATGTGATTTCAAGAGAAAGCATAATATATGGGGAAAAAAATACCTTTGGTATAGTTATTTCCAAAATAAACAATAAGACAGTCCAACTTCCCTTCATATTTGCATACTCTTACAAACTACTGATTTTTGCCTTAAAAAGAAGCTTTTAATGAGGTTTTGTGAAGCGTAACATGCTGGCATCAGCATATACCCTGTCTTCTCTAGTTTTCAAGCAAGAATATAATTTTACAAGAATAGAGGTAAGAAATTACATAACAAATGCTGAAAAGCACTTTCACATTTCTTTTCCAAAAGGAAATTCTTCATAAGGTGTTTACAAATTCTGAAATCCTTTCTTCCTTCTGCTACAGTCTGATTTTACTCAAGCTTGTTATGTATCATACGTATCACTATCTTGTAAGTATCTTCAGACATGGATTGTATGGGAACTAAGGAATCGGTCAGACCAAACGGAAACATGTCAGATAACCAGTACATACTATAAAATAATGAATATCCTTAATATGTATTACCATTTATCAATGCATTTCTGGCAGAAACTGTGAGTACATGGTAAGATTAAATCAGCACGCCCATCCATGCAGATGCAACATTCCTCTTCATCTGTCAACTGTTTAACCCTGCAGAAGAGAAGACAGTTTTTTCTCCCACATAACCAGTAGGTTTTATATCTATGCCCTAGTGACTACACTAGTTACTAGATTTTTCATAATAATTAATGGACAGAAAGGAACACCTGTGCTTATCTTCAAGGAACATGTAATTTTGTGAATGGACTAGTTACATCATCCCAGTCTGTCAGACATAGCCTAAGCTACCAACAAACAGTAAATGAACTAAACAAATCAGAATATGCATTTGTTTTTCGTCTCATGTGGTGCTTTCGGTGTTGCAATGGGTGATGCAAATCCTTTTTCATACCAACAAGGAAATGTGAGAAGTAATGGTTAAACATCACATGACTGGGCAAAAGAACAGAAACACTGTTTATGTCGAAGGCAGATCTGCCTTCCTTTCACGGAGTGTCAGGCTGAACTATTTCATAATGAAGTTTGTCAAATTTCTGTGCGCTGGCTTATACCTTAGATAAAAACGCACGTTGAGAGGATCACTAGAACGTATGTTCACCCATTTCACATGCCATCAGCTAAACTGCTCCTTAGACTGAAAAGGCTGGGTTTAGGTTATAATACAGTCCACATGGTTGTTCCTTCAAATTAGAACTCTCTCTCAATTTGACTGTTACCACAGCATTTCCAGATAAGCTTTTAGGTGGTGTTAGGGAACAGGAAAAAAAGTTTAAAAATTAGATCACTCCCTAGGACAGACATTTTCAATTTATCTGTCTTCATTTTTTTCCCAAATAATAGATATCCGTATCTAAAGTTCCTAGCAGGAGTATCTCACACATTTGCATTATCAAGATTGCCAAGCATGAAAATGTTCAGAGAATCCTCAGCTTTCACTGACCTAACTAGACATGTAAAGTTCTCTAATTTTATAGTCATAGCTCACTTCCAAGTCAGCCAAGTAAGTGTTCTGAATTTTTCAGGTCTTACAAAATTCCTAATTCTGGAATCCCTTCTGTGACTTGGGGTACAAAGGTAGCACTCTAGAAAGAATGGCAGAGACAGTCCACCTTACCTACTACTGACCGGACTGCTTTTGCTTAGAAATCTTGGGAGCTTGTCAAATATAGAGGAATTTTTTAACTGCAGAGATTACCCAGCCAACAGACAGCAATTAACATGCTTTTGTTTTATTCTTCAGTAGGTCCTTGGGGTTTCCTTGTCAACTTGCTCTTTGAGAAATTAGTTTAGAATGCTAGATTCTTTTTTTGTAGAATTACAGATGGTGATTTGCATACAGTGAGGAAACAGTCTGAAAAACCATTCCGATTAGCTCACTATGTTCTTTGGAGTTGTTCCCTTTCATTTCCCTTCCCCATGAAACTCTGAGTACTAACCTTTGATAACACTTCAATTTGAGACTTGCTGGTATGTATACAAGCAATGATAGTTAGATGCCCTATTTATAGTTTCTGGAACCTATGATTTAGCCATATGACTAAATTTCTTAAAAAATGGTAAAATACAAGAGTGACAAACTAAGGAAATGCTTGTCTCTTCGTTATCAGAAAGCATAAAACACGGATATTTTTGAATGCTCCAAATAGGAAGTGGGTGTTCTAGAGAATGAGGATATTATTCCGGTGGAAGAAGTTAAGATAAGAAGAAGAATGAAACAGATAATATTTGCTATTTTTGGACAGTGATGGCTAGCTCTCACAGAGCTGAAAAATGTCTCAAGGTGAGAAGAATTTAGGCAAATGGGAAGACATCACGGAAAACCAGAGTATTTCCTCAGTGTAAAATACTTCAAGGTGCTTCAGCCTGTATTTTGTTTAATGACTTGAAAAACTTGGGTAAGATACAAGCTCACCAAATTCCAGCATATTACCAGCATATTAGAACATTATACTCTATTTCTCTTGTTGTTATTTGTCACTAATACTATCTCAAGTGATGAAGTTTACAAACAGAAAGGATGCTCATCTCCCCCATATTAAAAGTCTCAAATTGAAAAAGAAACTCACCTAGGAAATCTCCTATCTATTCACTGACTTTAGCAATAGATAAAGTTATTTTGCATAAGCATCTGTGGGTTTTTTGTTTGAAGTAAAAAGCCATTTCCAGATACACCTGTGTTCTAGGATAACCATGTATCTTTGAGAAAGAGCAGGAAAATACATTTTCCAAACATGTTCACAATTTGCTACCTAATTCTAGCATTTTAATAACTCAGAACAGACAATACTTTATTTGTTCCCAAACAAGAGAAACAGGAAATTAAAAGAACACATTCTGCAATCCACTGACAGAAAAAACAGTGGGCTCTATCTGTAGAATGGCAACACAGCCAGTCCCTTTCTCATTCTAACAGCTGGAGTGTGACATTCTAAAGACAGTTAACTAGCTCAGCAACTTCCCCTGTTAAAATACCTGGCTACCAGCTCTTCATTGGTTGATATAGAGAACTATACCATTTACTACTTTTTCTTGTGAAACCTTTATCTCAGTTAAAACTGAATTAGAACTTTGAACTAATTCAGAAAGTTAAAAGTAAGGAATTACTGGTAGTGACATTTCCACATAGGGAAAGGGTGACAAGCTTACTGCTGTTCCATTCAGTTTGAACTGAAGTTATTGCAGGTGTTGACCTCAATCTTTCACTTTTCCTCTAGTTAACAAAGCAGGATGTCAACATGTGTAAGACAGTTCACATTTTTCCAGTCTTGCAAGTTAAATTATTACTATAACTTATGAGTGTCTAGTGGCAACAGATGGGAACTTTCACATGCCAAAACGTGAAAGAGGAAGAGAAAGTTTAAGTGGAACAATAACAAAATCTGTTTAAACAAACACTGTCAACCCCCCTAAATTTGTAGCTGCAGCTGATTCCATTTCCTCCTGTTTCCTTATTCAGGAGGTTCAACATATATCATGTTTATATTAGAATTAATCATTAAAATGGTTGTTCTGAAGCTAAGGAATGGTAGCACCAACAGCACTTCATTCAAGTGCACTATAGCTTTCCTGGTACGAGAGAAGGCATGCTATTCATGTCTGTGGTGATACAAGGTCT
The DNA here is from genome assembly GCF_004027225.2 of Strigops habroptila. Taxonomy (NCBI): domain Eukaryota; kingdom Metazoa; phylum Chordata; class Aves; order Psittaciformes; family Psittacidae; genus Strigops; species Strigops habroptila. The sequence continues at coordinate 56,721,411 of NC_046358.1, forward strand.
GCATCTGCCAAGAGCATGTGGTTTTGATCATTAGGTGTTAGTAGCTCAAGTTTAAACACAAATCCCAAAATATTTCTGTTGTAACTGTGGTCAGAAGCTAGAGTATATCAAAATACCTTCCCATCCAGAAGCTAGCCTGACAAGATGACACAGACATCAAACTCTCAGCAGCTTCTTCAGAAGTACCACTCTGCGCGAGAACTCCTGCTGCTTGACTGGTGATGTCTTTATAAAGTTGAATGAACTGATACAAGTTCAAGATTCTGGAAGCTTCTACGACGCCACTTGTTTTATTTATCTTAAGATATAAGAATTGTTTACAATTATATATCAGATTTTTACATGGCATTGCTCAAAATTCTTTTACTGCACTGCAATTCTCATGGCAGTAGCCACCTTCCAAAGTGTCCATCACTACACTAGCGAATTGCAGTCTGCCTCAATAAAGTTGAGACCTGCAAACACAGTTGTTTTATCATAAGGAATACCACAGTTAGGACTACATTTTTAAGGCAAGATAATTACCATCACTACTCAAATGAATTAAATTATGAATAGGGACCTAATGCCTAACAAATGGACTAAACTTAGAACAAAGGAGAGAATAATCAGCCATTTCATATTTGAACTTAAAATACCCTACAATGATGGCTGCCTTAATGAAAACCAAGAGCAAACAGAAAATTACAAACTGTCAGTTTCAAACCAAGTTTGAGAGTTGGCTTGCTTGAAACTTGCATGTTAAGGTTGCTCAGGACCATTTAAGGATGTTACTTGATAAGATATAGAGGGGAATAATCTCCCCATTAAAAAGAGCAAACTTAGTTTGAAGACCATGACAAAACTTACTCAGTTAAACACTTAATTTTTAGATTGGTTTTCTAAGGAATAAGAATACATACAGTTACACTAGCTCAACTAATAATGCTTGGAATTGCTGATTAACTTTTACTATCAAACTATATAGTTCCCAGTTTGTTGTAGTATTTCATTATCATGACCTGACCTCACAAGTAATCAGAATTCCTAACTAATGGGCTGCATTGGAAGATATTCCTTTAAACTCAGTTACAAACATGTTTTTGTTAACCTGCTTTTTGCAGAAATGTAAGACTTCAGACTTAATTTACCTCAAACAGTATCCTTGAATACATCATCTGTATATACTCAATATACACTATATATATAAAATATATAATATTTAAAATGTATGTAGCAGGTCTTGGATTTTACCAGTAAAGGTGATAATCCTCAAATACTCGTACGAACCCCCCTCACCAAATTAAAATTTTCAACAATCTTACTTTAGTGCATATTATCCGAACGACCACCTTCCAGAAAGCAGAAGAATCAGAACCAGGCTGCACTTCAAATAACAGATGTTTGTCTTGTCCAGAAGCCAATTTTGCAGTACTGAAATAAAGAATCATCTGGTTTGCACCACATGCTAGACATGCAAAGATCAGCAACCTTAGCTACTGTGGTATTATTTATTGTTCACCTATGTGTTATCGTTTAAGAGATTTTTATCAATATTGTCCAGAGACATGAAATTAATGACCTTAGCATGTCATTGAATATAAAATACGGTCCATTTCATTTTAAATTGCACAGTAAATTTCAGAAAATGATGTGCAAGTCTTTTGATCCAGTATCAGCAAATATCCTTTATAGATATTTTATATGCTTTCACTGCTTATTATAGTAATCATACAATCTTGTAGTCCAATCTAAAAAGGTTATTTCCTTACCATGTATGTAAAAAAAGCAGGCAAGTACCAAGAGATGCAGATGAGGTGTGTTTTTGTTAGTATATATTAACAATGAAGCAGTCAAGTGAAAGCTTCAGATGACCCTGAGAGTTTTGGGGGTTTTGTTGGTTTTTTTTTTTAATGGAACACAGACACAAAAGTCTATTCTATAAGAAGGAGAACAAACTATGTTACATTCAGGCTGAAGTAAGCACTAGAAGAAATAAAAAAACCCCTTGAGTAACAATGATATTTTGGAGTTAATCATACTGAGATATTCTTAGATTCTCAGGCAAAACATAAAGTAATGTCCTTCAAAATCTATTTATGTGTCTACCCAGAAGACACCTGTCTGTTCTTGAAGGTCATTCATAAAAGTATGACAGTCTACAAGACAATTTCTAAACTGAATACAAATTCACATTATAGTTAAATGTCAAACATGACTGAAAGCCATACACTGCAAAGCCCTTTATCAGCATGTATGTTTCCACTTCCTATAATTTTATATTAAAAATATTGGGTAAAAATGACAACTCTGCATTTTTTTTCATTTCTTTTTACCATCAATGTGGCAGTCAAACAAAATTCACACTCTGAAAAATCTTACTTATGCAGCCTTTTGTTTGGGATTATCTTGGTCACTGGATTCACATAGTAAGACATGCCTCATGTTTAATGAGGAACAGCACTGCCTGTCCACAGAGGTGGAAAAGATGGTCACAAATGGTTCTGTCTCAGGTTTACCTGCCTGCTGTAGCTGAATTGTCTTTATAGAGCTCACATTGCTACTTCCTATGAAAGGTCATGGGCAGAGAGGAAGCAGCACTGAATCTTTACATGGCTGGTGGAGGGGAAAGATTAAGGGAGACAGGTAACACTAACAAAAAGATACTGCTAAATGTCTACCTCTTGCGAACTAAGAGAGAAGCAACACTGGCTGGAAGAAGAGTACTGGAGAAAAAGTAAATTTCTGAAGGAGAAATGGCTTGGTTTTGAAGCCTAATTACAACCAGTACAGACACTTTAAAAGCTGCAGGAGACATTTCAAAACAAGATGGCCAGTCCTGACTTAGCCAGCTCAGAGGGATATATTGCATACAAGGTCTCTGTAAAACATGAAAAAAAACAAAGAAAACAAAGTAAGGCTTACACATCATTAAGTTCAGCTACTCTTCCCAGAAACTCTTCATACGTTAGGAAACCACTTTCTTGAACCAAAGAGGCATGCTTTGCTACTTTTTCTGGCAACTTGTTAATTACAGTTTGTGTGTGGTTTGAAATTTGTTGACCCATGGTGAAGTTCTTCACCTCAGTTCCGTAGAACGAAGTTCTCATTCACTTGTAGAGTCTCTGCTAAAAATATTTTAGAGAGTTACATTTGTGTGTTTTACAAATGGCTACTCTCTTTCTTTTAGTGTAAGAGTTTAACTACCCACTACACAGTCTAATTATTCTACAGTAACAGAACCTGAACAGTCAAAGCGGAACACTTAGAACAGACTGGAATGTGGCATTAACAGCTTACAAAAGAAGTATTATTTTGATTACAGCAATACTTAAAGTGAGTATGCTCACTTTTATGAAGATTCTTCAGCAACTCCAATGTGCACATATAAATAAATCCGGTGGAATGGAAAATAAAATCTTAAGATGACAATGGTAGTTTATATCAATTTTTGGTTTTCCTAAATATTCGTGCATGTGAAATTCAGAATGTCTACAAATAAGCATATCAATGTTTGTTTATGCACAGACATTACATTAGGAATTAGCTTTCTTACATCAGACTGACACTGGCAGATCAAAAGAACTCTCACAGCATTCTTAAACTGGTAAGCCAATGAATGGCATCAGTATAAATCAATTTAGAAATCTCCCTATCTGCACAAACCACCACTCAAATTCAGGATGTATTGCAGAATTGACTCGCTCAAACCTCTGCAACTTCAACTCGTTTTACCCTTCCCTTACACTCGTATCGTCTTCCCCAAAAGTCTGCATAAGGATCTATCCTATGTCTTCTGACTCTTTATCCATTTTTTTCCCTTGAACCCCCTCATTTGGCATTTCTCCAAAATTCCTCCTGGCTCTTTGTCTCAAAATGGCAGAGGCATGCAAATTAATTCTGTTTGTACAGAGTTCATCGTTTGTAATGCAAACCAAACCAGTAGTTTCACACCATTTTAAGACTTCTAAAGACAGATGTCTGCAATGGCAAGCTAACTGCAGAATATCAACCTTAACTTAAACATTGAATATCTGACATTAGGTACATTACAAACACTTCACAAGAGAGACATTATAGAAAAACAGAACTTCATCCTGCATGTACATATATATAGCTGCATTTGGGCATAAAACTGTCCACGAACATGGTCTACAGCTATCAAGATCTTGTCCTGGTGTAAGAAAAACACAGCACACATGAAGTGAGTTTATATCAGAACATGCTACAAACTGTTCTGGTATGTCACACAAGAGAATAAACTTCCAATTTAATGTTTGAATTTTGACCAAATTCTGTTCTCAGACACCTGTATTCCCACTCAAGTGACTTTTCTCCTTCCAAACTGCCCTCCAATCACCTCCTCTCCACTATCTGGGCCTTGTGTTTGCTGAGCATACACCCAAAAGATACACTTGACTCACAACCTCTCCGCAGCATAATCTCTCACTCGTTGAACACAGCTCGAACCCTTATCTTCTGGTTTCTGTGTGCTTCCTGTGGCTGAAATGCCGCCCTCCTGCGGAAGCCAAGTGCCATGTGTGAGTCTACCGAACTAATAAGATCCTACCACAGAAAAGTTTGGCCAAAAAAACCCCTGCAAACATGCTTGCAAAGTGTTTCCTTTGGTGCAATCCTCAAGATCAGCAATATCCAAAGCTATACACAGATAAATGGGGTGTACCATGAGGCCTCTCCGTAAGGAGGGGACAAGGATGTGGGCGCTGCCGACCGCCCCCAACGGCCGGGGCACGACACCTGCCTTCACCTCAGAGCTTAACCGCATTCAACGGCCGCGCCCGAGACGGCCCGCGCGCACAAGCCCACCTGCGTCACGCCCGCACCCGCCACCTCCCTGCGTTTCGTACGGTAACCCCCTAAGCGACCCTTCCCGCCCCGACGGACGCGGCAGCGAGGCCCGGCTGAGGGGGGCGGCCGGGCTTTGCTCTGAACAAAAAGCACCCAACAGCTTCGCCCGACCCGGGCCTCGCGCTTCCCCCAGGGCGCCGTGGCTGCGGCCTGCGGACGAAGGGGGCCCCACCAACAAACCTCACCCCAGCGCCCCAGCATCCTGCTCGCCGCCGCCCCACGGGCACCGCAGCGAGGCCGCGCCCCACCGCGACCCGACCGTCGGCTCCCGGCGCAGGCGCAAGGGACGGCGACGGCGGCTGCTGGCGCGGGTCGGTGACGCCAGCGCGCGGTTCGCGCAGTTGCCGAGACATAGCGGACGCCGCGGTGGGGGCGAGGCGCGGGGCCCGCCCCGCAGGGATCCTCGGCAGTCGCAGGCCGGGGAGAAGAGAGGAGGGAAGGAGAGAGGAGAGGGAGAGGGAGAGGGAGAGGGAGAGGGAGAGGGAGAGGCGGCATTGCCGGGGCCGTGCCAGCCGTTCTCGGCGCTACCCGGGCTGGAAGAGCATGGCGCGCAGGGGAGTTGGCGGTCGCGCTGCGGTTGAGCGGAGCAGAGCCCGGCTGAGCATCCTTTCCGTTGTGCAGTGGGGATGGTGTACAGAGCTGTTTCATTGTGAGAAAAGCCCCATAATTGCTTGACTAATCAACACGAGGTAACTTGCTGCAAACGGGCCTTGCTGTGTCCTCAGCAGGTTGCTTTTCAGTACTGCACAGCTCAGCGTTCCCATCTTCTGAGGGGACATAAGACTGCCTGTACTATCTACTCTTTTCTGTGAGCTCTAATAAATAACAGTTTAAGTGATACTTCTTGGGGTCTGAGTGCCTACCGTGGTGGGATCACCACAGGCCAGCTACTGCTACTACTATTGTAACTACTACTACTCCCTGCTGTAACGGGTGAGGAAGAGAGCACCCGTCAACGTGGAGGATGTGGGAGCTGGATGCATGCAGCAAAGGTCAGTGCTCACTGACCTTTTTGCAAAATGACCCAACACCCATAAATAATAACAAGCTGTTAAGGAACAGAAATCCTAGAACATCCTCTAGGTCAGCAGCATCCTGATGCTTGAGGGTTTAATTCTAGAGGTTTGTTGTTTTGGTTTTTGTTATTTTTTTAATTTAAAGAGGAGAAAAGGAGTAGTACTTCCCCTTCCTGCCCGTGTCTGTTCACACACAGACAAACGCACTTCCCATGACAAAGGCAACCCTGTATTCCAGACAGGGACTGGGTTGGACTGGGAACCTTGCTGTATTTCCTGTAGGCTAACCACCCCTTTCGCCTAAGGTCAGCAAACATCTGTAACCTCGGTGTGGGAATGTGAGCAGTGTTACTGTCAAATGGCTAATGCAAACTGTGATCTCCTGCTAGGGGGAATGAATTATTTGTCCAAGACAGTTAAGCATAGTGCCATTTCTGAGATGTCAAGGAACTTCATAGCTGTTGAGAATGTGTCGTAAAAAAAGCATGACACTTGAGAGAAGTCAGAAACTTAAGAGAAATTCTTCATTAATTTTCTGCTACTACTGGTTAATGGTTTGGTTTTTTTATCACTTTCTGTCTAGGACTTAAGTAAACGTTTCCTGTGTGCTTTGTAGTGGTACATCTCTTGCAATTCTATTAAACACTAAGCAAGAATGTTTTGTACTCTAATGCAAATGTGACTGAGTAGTACTCATTATATACAGAGAATATCAAATGCAGTATGTGTTGATTAGTCCTTACAGCTGCCTTTTACTACTTACGGAAAAGTGTAATAGGTTCCTTTTAGCCTTTGTAGTGTTGGCATAAATCGTCTGTTAGAAAGGAGGGGCAGATCAAACTGTGTGCATGGGCCAGGTGTCGGTGTGAAGGTTGGGAGGATAGCTAGCTAAGTTTTTAAGGTACATGATAAAACAAGACATTTACAGGTTAAGGCAATATCCTATTATATCAGCTAACATAGATTTTTTTTAGAAAGTAAACACTACAGGGTGAGGAGGGAAACACCTTATTTAGATCTAAAATAGAAGCAACAAACTTCCAGCTGGAGTGGAACTAGAGAACAATTTTTTGCATTTCTTTAGGTGTGAATAGACAATCTGAGAGAAGAGGAAGTTCATACCTTCTGGATTCTACCTGGATCAGGGGTAATATTAGCAGTATCGATCAAGAGAAGTGATAATTGTCTCTTGGTGGAGGGGAAAAGAATAAACAGGTAATGTTTAATATCTAAAACATGGAAAAGAGCTAGAAGAGAAATTGTTACAAAAAAGTCCAAAATTACCTGGAATCCACTAGTGCTGCCTGTGTCCTTAAGCCCGTTTGCTATTCTGACACCATCATATCAAATGTTGGCTGTGGCCCTTCGTGGCGGCCTTATTCCTGCTGTCTACTCTGACTGCCCATACAGCACACAGCACTTTCATTCAGGTTGCCAAGAGAGATACATGGCATTACTGCAGTATTTTGCAAGGAGAGGCATTACTTAACTGAGTGGGAAGGCTGTATCTAGTGTTTTCCTCTGTTGCACATTCTCTTGCTGAAATTCTATTGTTGGACATCTGAAATTAGCATTTCTTAGAGCTGTACCAACTCAGTCTTTCTGTAGTGTTATGGCTTTAATGGCAGTGGTAGACTGTGTATCAACAGAGGCTAGACTTTTGGAGCCATGAAATATTTATGAGCTATCAAAAAAAAAAAAGGGGGGAAAGAAAAAAGAAAGATCCACTATTAGCCATACAGTATAACTCACTATCTGGTATCTAGTGGAATATATAACCACAGGGCAATTTTTAAATTTCTCTGAATAAAAAATAGTTCATAACCCAGTATCCTACACTACAGAAAAGACAATATAGGTGAGCAGTTCTATTACTGTTTTATTTAAGACTGTGTTTTTCAGGCGGCTGGATCTAAAAAGAAACTTTCTTTCCCATAATAACCTCCTTCACATATAAATAGAAATTAACCAAACCATTTATTCAAGAAAATATTTGATAAATTGCTAGTATTGTTCTATTATAACAACCAATTATTTCTGTAACATTAAGGTTATCTGAGCTCTTTTTACTGTGAGACAGTTTTAATGAGAATAAACTTTCCAGACAAACATATCTACCTTACTTTAATTTTTTATGAAGTACTGTAAACGTCCCATACCACTGGAGATCTTTATTATGAAAGCCACACTTAAATCTACATAGAAGATCTTAAATATAACTGTTGAGATACAGTTAAAGTTTCCCCCCCAACAAATACCTGATGCAGAAGAATGATACAGGTTTTAATAAATAAAACAGTAAATTATGATATGATGAAGATATCTAAGAAAGTTATTCATTGCTGTATGTATATAAACATTGGCATCTTTGTACCCTTGGGTATTTGCATGACTGTGGGTAGGTTGTTTGATATTTTTACTCACTTGTAAACAGACTTCTTCTGTTTGTAAACAGACTTTTTAAAAAAGGTATGCAACTACTTAATGGAATTAAGCTAATTGACATTACGTTAGCAGAGATCCTCCAGCCAGATAAAAAAATCCCTCTTTTCATTACATATTGAACTGAATTCTGTGCAAATAGTTAACATATTGCATGTCATTAATATCATATTCCTAATTACTTCTTTATTAAAGATGAAAAATGAGCTGCATCATGGATTTTTTATTTCAAGTAAATAATATTCCATGTTCTTCTGCAACAGTATTTACAGCTAAAGATGTAATTATAAAAAAAACCCCAGGTTTTCATATGTTAAGATAGAGAAAAGATGAGTATTTACAATCACCCATGTTGAAAAGCATTGTGAAGTTCAGTGCACTTCGTTTTATACTTCTGTCAAGAAGTGTACATTCTTCCACTTAAACTTCTGCTTCTAGACATTGTACTGTGGCTTCAGGCTTGGTTTTAGACTCTTCTGTGTTTTTACCATTCTTCTTCGTTTCCTTCTCAGCAGCTTTGTCATTTGACTTAGCCTCTTTAAGAGCAGTTGTTTCAACCATTTCTTTTTGCTGATTCTTGTTTGAAAACGGGAAGGTTTTCTTGTACCTTTGGATAAAAAAAAAAGGATAGTAAAGCAGAAACACTGACATAGTTTAATAGTATCACTCAAGAAATAAAGTGAAAAATATCTAGAATTAACTTTCTTTGCCTTACTGAAGCAAAAGTCTCATAGAGAATAGTGGCATGCTAGATCATTGTGCTTTTTCAAGCAGTGTGCTTTTTAAAGCAATATTTTTGTATTTTTTTAAAAAACAGACAACGTATATTAAGGATTCATGGTACGTAACAATAGAGCTATCTGGGCTAGAATGTGAGAAATGCACACAGCTTTCTGATACGATTTAATGATGCACTGTGTTGAAAATATTTACACATGACAAATGAACTCCACAATTTTTTTTTCTGAACACAGTCATAGTCCAAGAATAAAAAATTTTACCTTGAGTCTGACATAGAAAGAAACAAGAAGAAAACTGCATGAACAGACTTGTATACTTGTATACAAACAGACAGACACTTCAGTGTTGCTGTTTGGCACACTTGGTTTCACACTAGGTATGATTGACTAATCAAAAATAGGCAATATTTGTCTTTGGTTCCTTTTCTAAGGCAGGGAATGGCAACACAACAATAAACTTTATCTGCATAATAACAGGGTTTAAGATTTTGTTCTTTGTGCTACACTGTTATGTCATTATCATTAGTTCTCTGCTCTTTACCTATATATTTAAAATATTCACTGGTTGTACTCTAGGAGTTAACGCAGTCCAAGAGAAAAAAAAAAAAAAAGACAAAAAAGACAGACAAAGACTTACTTTTTGATATAGCAGACTGCTAGAACAACTGAAATAATGAAGAAGATGACTGCCAGTACAAGAAGTGCAGTAGGGATACCTAGAGATAAAAGTAGGGTAGGCACAGAGTTTTTATATGTACTTAATTCTGACTTTCTAAAGGCTCATGAGCACAAATCCAGATTCTTCTAAAAACAGCCTAGAGTAAGAAGTACATAAACATCAACTCAAGAATAGAGGCATTAGGAATCTCACAAGGTTAGTTATACTCCAGCTTATTTTTTTCAAAAGACTAAAACCAGGTATTTAGGTAATCCCTGACAGATGTTTGTCTAACCTGCTCATTGGAGGGTTTTTACAACTTGCCCAGAAAACACATTTTTACAGTTAGAATGGTTTTTCTCATATTTAGCCAATTTTTCAGTGGTTGTATATTAGAACTACTTATTCACACCCCACATCTCAAGAACACCTCCATATTTGGAGAATAACAGTTCTTAAAACTTTCTTGGCTGCTTCTGTTTTTTAAGAGCCTGCTGAGTTTTCCATTACTCTGAGCACATGGTGTTTGCTAATACATTTCTCAGAAATGTATTCATCCCGAATCCCATTAACCAGAATGAGCTTGCACCATTTCATATGAAAGTATTAACAAAAAGTATAAGATCTTACTTCTACTTTGAAATTATTTAAAGATCCTCTGTCTTATAAGCATTGCTTTTGCAAAACCCTAAGACTCATATTCTGTGGATGCTGGAGTAACAAACAAAAATAACAGTAAACGGTTTTGCTACTAACATCTACAAAAAGTAGCTCTTCTGATTAAATAGCTACCATAAATAGCCTTTACCTCCAAAGACAACAGCATCATTCTTAAAGGCAGCATGGGAAGTATAGTTAGGAGAGTCAATTGGTGAGTATTCCTCTGGCATTTTTGTAGTAGTCCCCTCGGTTGGTAATACAGTTTCAGTTATACATATTACACGAAATTTTATATTTTTCAGGGTTTGTTCTGTCTCAGTCACATTGGGCACTGCTGTGATGTTCTCAGTCAAATCGAAGCCTGAAGATGCAGTTAAGTCCGTTCGTGCACTTGATGAAGGTAGCATGGTTGTAGTTGGATCTGGTATACATGAGTTTATCTGAACATCTGCAGCAGGGAAAAGAAATATATAGGAGTTGTGTTGGATGTTAGTTTTGTACTTACTGTACACACGTTTATTGAAATTGTTCCTCAGTCATTCCCTTCTGGAAATTATTATTTACTTATTCACAAAAGCCTTACCCAAATCAGGCACGCTTATTTCAAACTGTGGCTACAACCCAGATTACCCACATTTTATAATTACTCACATAGTTAAACACCTTTTTGAGCAAGTGCAATGCGCATTTTATAAATGCATACCAAGAACAAGATTCCTTAAAAAAGTACTTAGAATAATAACGCATATAAAAAACAACAGGATGACCTCCTGCAGAGCAGGAGCTTTAACTAAAGATCCAAGATTAAAAAATATTTCTATTATGTTATATGTATGTATGTTCAAAACATATGCATGCACTGTTGATACTTGGAAAACTACTTCAACTTAATGGGACAAAAGTAGCCCATAAAACTTTCGGGTAAACCAGGCACCAGCATGAGATAAAAAAGTGACACAATTCTGATAGGGGCTAGAAAGAAACGAACTTCAGGCACACTCTGAAATTAAGTCATTTAAATGGTGCGGATGTTGTCGATGTAGAAATATGAGTGCAAGTGGACTTTTGCATGTAAATGAAAAAGCTGAGTTCTGAATCAGGCTCATTTGAAAATGTGAACTTCACTTTTCTAGTGAAGTTTTCTATATTCTGTAAAGCTATAAAAATTTCACTAAGGTAACAAGCAGATTACAACATAAATAACAGGGAAATGACGTAGGTACTGTTCTCCACATGAATCCCCATGGGAAGCCTGATGACGCAGTTACATTCACAGAATAAAAAGCTAAATTGCTTTTTACTTTTTCCACTACAGTTTTCAAGTGATTTTGGCATTTCTTTGGCATGAAGAAAAATTGACAGAAAAAGCTTCTGCCAAATATTTTTTGGTAAGAAATGCCTAGAAGAGGCACCAGTTAGGCAAATAAGATAAAGTGCAGAATCAACCTGATGTTAAATATACATTATTTTCTAACCATTCAGTAAACTTAACTTTCTTCACATACTGTAATAGTAAACAAAGCAAATATTTAGGAATTCCTTAGCATTAGCCAAGCTACCTGGCATTTCTGATGCAGAATGACACGTATTTCATACACTGAAACACCATGTTGCATAGAAACAGAAAAAATAACAGTATCAATAGGAGCAGCTTCTTTTAGAGGATGTTGCCATAGTACTAATTCACCTATGCATTTATCAATAGAAGCTATGGACTTTCTATAGAGAAAAACTAAGTTAGCCCAATCCTGTCATTTTTAACTTTACAGGTCAGGTGATAAATCAGTATTTAACGGTGCTTTCTCTCTGTAGTGCTTTGTTAGCAGTCAGACACTTCATAAGCCAACTACTTGTATTACCTACCTTCATTCACTAAAATGGCTCAGGATCATGAAAAAAGTCCCACTGGGGAAGGCATGGCCTTTTCCCTAAGAGCTTTATCCTCAGTCTCGTAAGCTCCAATGTTCACAGTCACTAGACACTTAGATCTTTATATCATTTCATGGGCATATCTTGCATATCTGTCTTTCTCCACTCTTTCCAACTCTTGTTCATGTATCTTTCCTGAAAAATTTCAGGATTTTTTACATAATCTTTTGCTCTTGTTATCTAAAAGTCATTGGCAAGGTCTAGGGACTGATAAGAAATAATTGCCTGAACCTGTATATATGGTCTAATTACTGGGATAGTTGTTACGTAACCATAGATACGGGACACTAGCAGGAACACAATGCCTCTAGTTAAATACTTCGTTTTGGTTAATACCACACAAGTCATTAAGGAAAATACTGATCTGTTGTGCTGAGAAGATCTAACTTAAATCAAGGCCCAAGTTCCATTGTTGTGTCTTCAATCAGGGAATAGACAGTCAAGAACAAGGGGGAAGGACAGGTCCTTTCACACATGGGATGATGCATATTAAAGGAAGCTGTTTGACTATACCGACAATAGATTGGGAACCTAGTTCTGTCGTCTCTTGGCTGTTCTACCTCATATTTTAATTTAATTTAATGGATAAATTTCTGTTAATCCTAAAACATTCAGCTTTTCCTGAAGTATTCCTCTGTTAGTCTTTTTGCAAGAAAACACACACCACACACAGACACCATGGATAAAGATTTGATTTACTATTGTTCAAATTAATGTGCCTAAATAATCAAAACATATTAAGGGCATTGTCTTGACGTTACAGAATGGTAAAAGTAACTCTTCTTCAAGAGCTTTCATGGCAGCACCAAATTATTAATTTGGATTAACTGAAGTGACTATTTTGTATTTCTTGAAAGCTACAGAGCTAAGTACAGCTTGACAACATTTAAGATTAGGGGTAAGGGCCAACAAATTATAAGAACTTGTTATGATTTTTTTCATGCAGATACTAAAAAATAATAGAACCCAAACCAACACACAAAAAATGTAGTTGTCATGCTTACATACCTGAGGAATTGAAGCAGTAAACCATAAATGTTTTGAAGGGTTCAGCATACCATGGCACTAGTCCAACATTGCCCTTGCCACATTTCTTGTTGGATGTTATTCGAGGAATGACAACCAATCCATCTTTCACCCATCCATAGCTACAATGACAAGATCAGTCCTTTAAATATTAGATTTATCGCCAGCCTCAGATGCGTGTAGGTGTTCGCTAAAGGTAACAAGACACTAACAGATGTCATATACCTGCACGTTTCAAAGCCATGTTTCAGAGCCTTTTCAACTTGGTCTCTACTTGCCAATTGTAGATTCAGTTGATTACATGCATTACTTGCTTCTGAGAAATTCACTTTTTCCTCAAGATAAATTCCTACACCTTTGATCCTGCAAGGTGAAAGAATGGAACCTGTAATTCAGACATAAATATTCAAGGTTAGTATCTGAATATTAACATTTATTCCTCCTGAAGAATTTAAGATTACATTAAACTGAACTGAACACTGTTAAAAGTTTCTAGCTTGAAGATAGTAGAAAACAAATTTCTAGCAAAAGAAGACATACCTTAGAACATATTTTCTTAACACAATAATCTAGAGTTTTAAAGAGGTTTGGCTGTTGCTAGACTAAAGGCATGAACAGTTGGCATTTGAGTCATTACCTGGAGTCAGTTTCTTACTAAAGGCACTCTTATTTGTCATATATATTCATGCAAAATGGAAAGAGTAATTATACAAGGGGTTTTTTCCTTTTTTTTTTTTTTTAATTGAAATGATGAAACTAACAGTTGCACTGTGGCGCTGATTCTGTCAGTACACCATTCCTACCAGTATGAGTTCTATCAAAGAGATTCAACATAATTTTTAATGGAATTAATATACCAGTAAGAAAATACACCTATAAAGATTTATCATTCATATGTTCCTTATGGCTCCTAAACTTTCTTTTTCTTCCTAGCTGGCATGATGCATCCACCCTTCAGTCACTGTAAAGTGTTTAATTTACTGAATGCTTGGCAGGCAGCAGGAAAAGAGGGGGTAGGCCAGGTGAATTTATGACAATTTTCCCCATGTTTCCTCCATAGGCAGTTCATCCAGCTTTTTTAGATAGCCACAGCGGGCACACTGTTTCTGACATGTGCACCAGGAAATGCAGACCTTAGGTCTGATTACATCTGCTCTACTTCTTTAGTCTGTGTTAAGGACATAGGATAGAATTTAGGATTTGACATACACAAGGAGAAAGGATATTATTCTTTTGCCTCCATATTTCACCAGGAGCTTATACTGGAAAACAGATTATTTTTTTTTGTTTTTGGAGTTACATACAGTAATTGCCATATTAAATGATTCAACATTTAATTGCAAACATTTCAGATAACCAACAGCCACAGGTGTTACTTCCTTGTTCAATATGCTTTTCAGACTGTGTGCACACCAGGTGTGTACACTAATGAATAATTCATAAAAATCTATGCATCAGAATACAGGCAATCCACAAACTCTCAAGGCAGGATGAAGTGATGCCTGAGATTCACCAAGACTTCTTAGCAACAGAGGTTAAATTGAATTTTATGAATGAAAAGATAGAACTAGCAGCCAAGCCACTCCCATGATGAGAAGGGGATAGAAAGATGACTAAGCTTGTGTGGAGTGCTCAAAGTAAGACAAGCTTTTCACTCTTGCTCCCATGGGGTGTGGTAGATTTGGAAATGGTTTCTGGCAAGAGATGCATCTCTACCGTCCTTGCATTTAGTTTAATTGGACTTAAATTTTTGGAAGAGCAATCATTGAATTATTAGATGGATTTATCTCAGCAGTGATGAAGGGTGTGGCCTCCCATTAACACTTCTAGGTATGGTGTAGGTCGTCACATGGCAGGTGAGCCACTGAACACTTGAACGCTCTCCATAGCCAAATCATGGCTGCATCCAGCCCTGACTTGAGCATAAGACAAGCCCAAACATGCTGCGTGAGGATGCAGAGAAACCACATTGCACAATAAAGATGTGTCTTTAGGTATCAAGGACCTCAAGTCTACCCAGATAGTCCCATTGTGAATCATCCTCATGCTGTCAAATTTCTTTTTTCAGTCTGCCTGTCTTCATGAATGTCCTCTTGCATCTCTTCATTGTGGCCAAACTAGTCTTGTGCAGTGAGGTCAAACACTGGAGCAGGCTTCATAAAGAGATGGTCAATGCCCCAAGCCTGTCAGTGTTTAAGAGGCTTTTTGGACAATGCCCTTAACATGCTGTAACTTGTTCAGCCCTGAATTGGTCAAGCAGTTGAACTAGATGATCATGGTAGGTCCCTTCCAGCTGAAATAGTCTATTCTATTCTAGGTGTTCCAGTGTTAAGTTTTCTTGATTTCTTTTTGCTAACAGTCAACTCTCCAGGTTCTCATGAGAATCATTTCTGTTTTCCTGAATAACTCCCTATCTTAGCTGCTGAGGCACATCCCGCAATTCCTCTTAATTTCCAAGACACCATTCCTCCTCTAGGGTTTATGCTTAATTACTACTTTTCATGCTCAGACTTCCCTCTTATCGCTTACTTTGCCAGTTATTTTCCTATCTTCAGATTTGAGCCAATATAGCTATTAAAAAATGTAATGTTGAGAATGGAAGTTTCTCAATGACCAACTTCACAAATTTCAAATAAAGTTGAGCAGCTGAATGAATGGAATTTTCTGAAACCTGAGAAGGTTCCCTAGATACTTGTAAACTGTTGCAATCTTTAGTTATTCAAACATATACAAATATTTTTACATGAGAATTGCACGATACATAATAATTGCATTATTACATAGCAAAACTTTAGTACCATAAAATTAAATTTTAAGTGATAAGAAAAGAGACTGTAGGACATGAACCAAAACTGACCTTGGAATTTGCTAAGCCTTTTTAAAAAAAACCAGTGAAGTAAAATAAATGTTTTGGAAAAGTTACCAGTTTCAATCTAAATTCTAGGTGGTTTTACAGTGCGAAAAAGAAGTCCAGAAAGAGAACAATAGCCTCTTCAAGTCTTTTTATTTCTTCTTAACTCACCTCTGAACTCTGTTCTAAAGATGGCTGAGTTTGTATGAGAGAGAGACTAATCCTTGAGAAGCATATCATCCTTTTCGGTCCACAAGCTGCACACAGCTATATTTTAAGCTTTGCTCCTTTTAGTTAACCTACAAATAACAGGACATTCTCCTCCGTATTTTGATCTTGTGTGAAAAATAAGTTTTATTGAGAAAGGTGGGAAGACCTAGACAGAAGAATCTTACAAGATGACAAAATTGTCATAGGACAGGAAGAAAAGGGATTTTTGTAGGCTGTGGCTATTGGCTCTATTGTGCATTAGTTCTCTTGCTTTTTTTGGGAAGCTGTTGTTTCTATCACTTTGTCTTGCATCAGGCCCTCACTCTCATTTATTCAAGACTTTCCTTTGGCTGCTGATGTCAGGGAACAGCAAGAATGAGGCTGTTCCGCAAGGAAAGAGGAGTCAGGAGCTGAAGGCGACCACAGCACAGGCAGGAACAGTGCTCTCACTGATCAGGGCACAGTCCCACAGTACCTGAACAGCGGTGACAGTGGCAGGTTTCACTGGCCCCAGAGAGAGCAAGAGAGAGCAAGAGAGCAAGAGAATGAATCAGATGCAGGGGTCATCTGGAAAGTCCATCCTGGAGATAAGGCTACAATTTCAACAGGACTCGAGTTGAGCATCTGATTCACTCAGTCCAGGTTTCCTTCAGAAGCCTTTTAGCAGATTAGAAAAGAAATTGACTGCAACAATGGTGTATGCCCTTTTACACAGGTAGAACAAGCATTTACTCCTTGCAAATTACAGTGGAACATCTGGAAACATCTGATGTACATTGAGTTATCTGAAGATATCCTAGTAGCCTCTGCTGTTAGAACAAATTGCATCAACTGTGGAGTCTGAAGGAGAAGACATTCGAATTTTACTAACATATAGAAGAAAGTATTATATGACCTTGATTGAAAAAAAAAAGGTTCATATAATAATGTTTGAGGGTTGTCTAAGAACTGTGTGATAAAGTTGATGTTGGCAATTCCCTATGCTTTCAAACAAATAGTTTAGACAAAATAGGAACTTTTGTACTGTATAAACTAGAGACAGGTGAGGCTGGCGTGGAGATGAACGACAAGATCCCTGCCACACGTGTCCTTCAATCTTGCAAATCAAGACAGTGTCAGGATGTTGCCAAATTGGAGAAAACCGCTTTGCTTTAAGGATGGCATTTTAGCAGAGACACGCAGAATTAGTTTCATGCATGTTTCGCTCTTTGAGGACTGTACAAAACTGTTTGCTCTTGTATTTTAAATACAAAATAAAACCACATTTCAATAGATCTGAACTTAATCCTAAATTCAATACCAAATCTTTAAAACAAGCACTTCTGTAGCATTTATACCATAATGCTACAGCATTTAGACAGTAACTAAATTCGACTAACAATGAAAGTTCCCCTATATGCTAGAGTAGTTTTCATTGCACTGTATTCTCAAAACCCTGTGGTTTCCTGTGCCAGAAACACGTTTACACACACTCTTTTTCCCCCATTTTTGTTTGCAAATCTAGCTACTTTTTTTCCAAGTACTTTACTGTTCAACTAGGAGACTTAAAAAAGTGGAAATTTACATACCTGTTATGAAGTAATTTTGAGCCATGAATGTTGTAACCCAGATGAAAAACACTGCAGAGGTAACTCCAAAATAAGTTGCCATTGTCACCAACTCGTAAAATTAAGAAATTCAAGGTGATTTGTCTCCTCTGCTGAGAAAAGCTAAGGTGTTGATACTGTCAGATCACCTTTGAGATGACTTCTTGAAAGCGACTTCAGCTGTCGCTGCACTGCTTTGTAGAAAGAAATGTCAGAGCAAATGTGTGACTGTCCCACTCAAAGGTGAGGTCACTTAGTGGAAATCCCTAATCACCCTTTACACTTTCTTTCATGTAGGGCTTGCTGGAAAATTTAACTACTGCTGACTCAGAAAACACAGCTGAGGAAGGGAGATAAGACTGTTAGACTGCTAAGTCAGTAAATGCTTTGAAAGAACTTTTTCTGTTGCTACTTTTTCCTGTTTTACTGATTAACAGCTCATTACTCATGTTGTCTATTCATCTGGTAAATAAACCAAATTCTCTATTGTATCACTGCATGCCAGGCAGGAGTTTTCTTTTGAAATTGAAAAGGCATCCATTCCCCCATATCCTATGTGTCTTGATGTAGTACTTCTACATTCCTTTGAGTTCCAATGCAAAAATAGGTACCATAACACAGAGATAATATGATACCTATTCTTGAACAGATTTGGAGATACACTACCATAAATGGGGTTCCTGCTGCCTTTTGTGAAGTTGAAACAAATAGGGATTCCAGTAGCCTCATTCAAAATACAGATGATCCTTATAGCTGTAAAAGAAAACCTTCAGGAAGTCTTAGCAAATAAACTCAGGGTTTTTTTGCAGAGATTCCAACAAACACAGAGCAGGAATGGAGTTCAAGAGATCAGTTAGTTCCCTTTATTGTCAGTGGGATCAGCTGTATTTAGGTTATTCCTGACAGATGTTTGTTTAACCTGTTCTTAAAGACTTCCAGTGTCAAATTCCTAACGTGTCCTCAAACGCTCTGTTCCAGTGCTTCACTCTACTGTTAAAAGGTGTTCCCTAGTCTAAACTGACTTACCCATACCGTGGTATAAACCTATCACTTCTTTCCCTGTTGGAAATGGACAAGGAAACCAGTTTATTCCCTTACTTTTCATAACAATCGTATATTTTTAAATAGTTACGCCTCTGCTCCCACTTTTCTTTCAGCTAAGAAACCCCAGCTTGCTCACTCTTTCTCTCTAGCTGAGGCCTTGCCAATGCTAAGTACTGATTAATAAATTACTTTTCTTGCTTATACAGTTCAGAATGGTGTGAGCCTTTTTTTTGCAACAGAATGATTTTGTTACATCATGTTCAGTTTGTGATTCAGTAAACTTCTAGGTGTATGATATCCCCAGACTGTTTTCAAGGTCCTGTAAACACAAGTGTAACAGTAGCTACCTCTTTAAACTGTGGTTTGCATTGTAGAAAGTTCCTGCTTCCTGTATTAAGATAGTATTAGTTTTATATGGGCACAGACCCAATCTCTTACAGCAGCATATAACATGGTTATGGGTATACTAATAACCTAGACAGGCATCTACAGGGCCCATTGGAGGATGCTGTGGGTTAATGAAATGATGTCTCTTTAAGCAATAATAAATGAAAATTGGGTTGTGTTTGGGCTGCAGTTTGTAACTGAATGGTGATAAAGCTCTTTGAGGTCTTAAGACAAATTTCTTGCTCCAATTTCTAGTCACTCCTTTATTGTGTTATACTTACCTGCCTCTACAAAGTGATGGCAATCTGAAATACTGTAATCAGACTTACTCTCATTGAAGCAAGTTCCGAGTGGATTCACTTGCATTTACAAATAGGAGCAGAAACTAATAGTTATTCTGTGGCTTTCATAGACTACTAGATGGTGTCTGTAAAACATTGAGAACATTAAACAAAATCTTACCGTCTCCATGCTTACCTTGAACTGCTAAGTATTTCCTACCATGAAATCAAAAGCTGAGTCCTACCAAGTTTTAACACTTTTTGCCTATTATCCTCACTGTCACAAAGTTCCTTTAGTCAAATTCTGTCCATGCTATTGATGTTTAGTAGGCTTTTTAGCTGCAAAAATGAGATAAACACCTTTGTAATACCAAACAAAAATATAAGCTCCTTCCTGTGGATTTGTAAGAGCAAACTACAGATTAGGAGAGGGAGAAAAGAATTTTAGAACGATGAAGTGGTACTAAAATAAACTTTTTTTTCTTTTTTTGTGTCAGTTTCTTCTTTTTTATATTTCCGCTGTTCCAAAACTGTGTGGAAGAATCAGTTACCTGGACTGTAACAGTACAAAAGGTCTTTAACCTGTTTGTAGGTCTTCATCATAACTTGAATGGTGAAAAAAGATAATTAAACATTCAGTATAAGGCTGCATTTGACCTAAATACTTAGAGTAACCCATAATGAAAATTCCCAGCATCTCATGCCAGCATGTTTTAAAACGCTGATGGGGGTTGCTAAACAGAAAAGTTTTGATATGGGAGAACAGACCTTACTGTTCTCTACAGTAATTTCTAAAGGAACTTTGAAGCCTGAACAAAAGGAGAGGAAGCAAACACAGAAATGTTTATGTGGAAATACAAGTATCAGGGTGTTTTCCTGGTAACAGTAATTCTTTTCAAGGTGGTCACTGTCCCAGAGTTTTTCTCCCTGACACAGACCATAGAGATTCAGAAGTGACATTTCTGTTCTTTCTGGAAATAGAGCATTGTCTCCTTCCCTCTGGTATGGCAGTTCAGCTCCCCACAAAGCCCAGGCTCCCCAGACCTCTCAAGCCTACAGGAAGACAAAACAAAGAATCCTAACCTTTCACTCAGCCTCCTTTGGATACAGATTTCCCTTGTGGCTTTCCATGTTCAACCTCCTCAGTGACAGGCAGCGTCCCTCATAAGCAGGAGTTAATCTCTCCCCAGGATATTTCAGTTTCCTCTCTCATCTTTCTAGGGTCTGACAAGGATGACCCTGCTTACAGACACTTTCTCTATTGAAACAGGAGTTTGCTTGCTTCATCTACATAATCGTCCTGAAGAACTGAAAGACTAAGAACAAGACCTTTGTATGTGTAACGTGGCACTACACTATGCAGTATAGACAAGGCAGTATGTATTTTATAAGAACATAGCCATTAATATTCAGATAGAGCAAATGTAAAAACCAAATCCTTAAAGTAGCATCATTGAGGACTTTGAAACCATACTTTTATTTCAAAACTCAAGTATGTGATACTATACAGTACAATACCAGCACACTTGTGCAAAATCTTACAATATTACAAATTTAAATATGATACACAAAAATAGTGCCCTTTTAAAATTCCTTTTACTAGAAACATCTGTGCTGTGCAGGAAGAACAATAAACGTGTCTTGTTAAAGCAGAAAAATAAATATTGCACCTCAAGAAAACTATTTCAGTGTTAACAGCATAAATAATAGATCTATTTCTTGTTATCTGATGTGATCTTTCAACACAGAAGAGATTGGGGTTTTTTTTCCAGATAAAGCAAACTAATATCCAACAGATAAAATTACATTTAGAATAGTTTTTGAGCTCAGTCTAGTTTCTTATTAAAAAAGGTGTCTTCATTAACTAACTGAAAAATATAAGCAAAAGTATTTAATGTGCTGTTAGTCATTGTGGTTCATTATTACTAGTGGACAGTTTGCTCAAAGTAGTTATAAAAAGAACAACTTTTTTTTTTTTAAATAAACCTTATCTTCATCTTTTCATCCCTATTAAAATCCCTTGACTTTTTCAGTGCATTCCCCACAATAACTAAAAACTGTGGATAAATTATACTTGCCTTAGACATGCAAGTAGTTCAGTTCAAATCAGTACAACTACTTACAGAAATCTGCCCTTGTGCATTAAGTCCACAAAAAGTCAGTGTGCTGAATTTCAAGACAGGATGGAGACCTTATTCACCCACTGACCAAAAAACCCTTAGCCCACGCTTAACATGAAGCAGTTCAAGTGTCCTGTTGATATCAATAACTTTCTAAATTTCCTTACAATAATGTGTTGGACCCACATCAATGGAGATGTAAATCAGAGCAAATTAATTTAATTATAGGCACTGTTAATTATTTTTACTCATTACCGTCCAACATTTCCACAATCACATAATCAAATTTGTGCCATAATTTTTGGCACAGGGGACTCTGAATCTTCAGGACTATTTACGTTCAATTTTTATTGCCTTACTATCAATGCTATTTGTAAAGACTATCAAGTTAAAGAAGCTGATTTTAATAAAGAAGTATTCAAAGAGCAACTGACAAGTTTCTTTAAATACTGAAAGTATGTGAAATGTCACAGTAGTTCTTCATAGTCAGGTATTCTAACTGAACCAAACAGATACCAAGTAATTTACAAGAAACCTTCTTCTTATTCTTTACCAATTATAGTTTTAGACCAAATGACACTTGCCCATTATCCTTTTTGAACTTTCTTAAGCACACTCCTCAACAATATGTACTTTAAAATAAAAAACAAACCTCCCAACTGCTTATAGAGCTCACCCTTCCCCACCCCCAAAAAAAAAAAAAAAAAAAAAGTGGTGGTGGCTGCTTTGCTTTTTTTTTTAACTTCTTACTAATTTTTCTTTTCTTTCTCCATATAAATGTCTCTTAATAAATATGGCTAAAGATATAAAGAATGAAATTCATCAGCAGGATATTTGTTACTAGTGCCAGATATGTGAGTTAAATTTCTGAGTTAGAAACCTGTTTTCTTTGATAACTTGAGGTTCAGTGTTTACACCAACAGACAATACTAACTGCATCTGAACTGAAATAACAGTACTTCATAACACACTTATCCTTCAGTTGTAAACAGACTTCTTAATTAGTCAGAAAATGGCAGAAGAATGCAAGACACAAGTGCAATCAGGTATCAAACTGATTTTGATATTGTGGTTACATTCAAGCATACAGTTATGGAAAGACAAACATAGTTCATCTTCAATCAGAAGTGACCAATGTTCAGCAGGTACATATGGTATACCTTTAGTGACATGCATTTTGGTCTCAGCCCTTTCATATATTGATTTGACAGTATCAGCTGTGCCACCTAGACACATTTTGTTGTGTATCCCATTTTAAAAAAAAGTGGTGGTCCCATTCTTAAAGTATATCATAAAACACATTTATGCATGTACTTAGTTTTCCATTTAAATAATTATACAGATAATTCCTCTTATAAAATAACTTTATCAGCAAGGCATTTAGTCTGATAATACAACCATAACCTCCCATAAAAGAGCTTCTATTTCTACCTGCCCAATAATCATGAATAAGGAAGCTGATTAAACTCTTGAAACTTAAAGGACTTAAATGCCATTAGTACTTCAACAATCACTAATAAATTCGGGAAATGCAAAGCACTAACTGCAAATGGAGGTTTTATGATTTTCTTCAAAATCATAGCAGAGATGTCACTGTCCTGTGCAAACCATTCTTTTAAATGTCTTGCTGATGGCTGATCATTGCCACAACCTTATCATGATTCAGTATTCCTTTATTTGTATCAGTCATTTACAACAAAAGGACAGATACGATTATTTATCAGATTGTCATTTTGGTAAGGTATGTTCACACTGTATCCCCAAACTTGATGGTATGGAGTAACTCTCTTGTCTAACAGACCACATTTAACAGCTATAAGGATGACTAAGCACTACCTCTAACAACAGTGTTCTAATATGCATACTTGCTCAAGTACCATAAGTACGTGGTTGTTCCTTTATTATTCAGTGCGTTGCTCTTGTTGAAATCCTGAGTTCCACCAGGAATATTGATGGGCAGCAGAACAGCTAGCCTTCCCTTCAGGTCCCTCTGATTTTTCATCACAGGAGTTGTATGAATGGTAGATTCCCAACACCACAGCAAAAATTATTATTGCAGCCACTATCAGCCATACCACATTCCAGTGTTTAGACAGTTTGGGGTACAGTATATGTAAATAATTAATGATGACTTCAAGTCTGCTGTAAAATGAAAAGAAAACTGTTACATATTAATCATATGCAAATTTATTATCTTAAGCTTTTCAGTTCAAGAAGTTTCGTAGATGTATGGATAGATGTATGATGCACCACTTTTCTTCCAAATACAAACACCTTGTCAAAGAAGAATCAGACTATTAAGTTCTTTTAAGAAGAGCTGTACACTCAGATATGGTGATATTTGCAAGACAGCTGAAGACCATAAACTTG
This sequence comes from Strigops habroptila, assembly GCF_004027225.2. Classification (NCBI taxonomy): domain Eukaryota; kingdom Metazoa; phylum Chordata; class Aves; order Psittaciformes; family Psittacidae; genus Strigops; species Strigops habroptila. The sequence goes on from NC_046358.1 coordinate 56,745,579, forward strand.
ATTTCTATTTCTCCCACCTGTCAGCTGGCAAATCTCAGAGCTTGATATGATGTAAAATTCTGCACTGTTCATAGCTTGCTCAACTAAACTCAACATTAGAACATGTTGTAAACATTTCTTCCTAAGAGTTTCTTGACTACTGAGATGGCCACCTTTCTGAACATGGCTGAAATCTCAAATTAACAGATGTTTATAACCGTAATGGTTATGGAATGGAAATTAATTCTTCTGGATCAGGTATGGATCTCTACCTTAGCCTGGGATTGGACATATTACTTGCTTTGGCTAGCATGCAATGCCTCTCTAATGCAAAAGTCTCATTGCTTTTAAAATGAAGGACATGGCAGGTGTATTGAAATGGGTGGTAGAACCACTGAGGAAACTCAATAATTAACTGTAAGAAAAGCTGAAAATTTCGGAAAAGTTTTCTAGTTAGGCATCAATTGCTTCAGGTAAGACAACAAGCAGATGATTCAGATAGAGAACATTGGGTACAGATGAATGCAATGAATGTCATTGCTGAAAGGCAGGAACTCCAGCATAATACTGTTGTGCTGCATCTACACAGCTTGCAGAGGGAGCAAGCACCTGCCTGTCCAAGCCAAAGCAAGCCCAACATAGCTGAGGAGCTTGTCTTAATCTGTATTCACCTTGTAGATATACTGAAAGACTAATCTGTGAAGACCCTTTGGGAATGACATATGGCACAAATACAGGCATCAGATTCCTGAATTACAACTTTTGTGAGACTACACATGCCTACTGAGGATACATTCTGGCATCTAAAGAAATTTTGTGGAATATTTTTTACTTCAAATCAAAACCAAACCCCATCAAGGTGAAGCATATTGATGTCAACACAATTTTAGCTGAAATATCAAAAGTTTTGCATTTTGCAACTATGTTATTTATCTCAGAATATGCATTACTGTGAAAACACTGTTATTTCAAGTATAGTTCTCTACACCGGAAGAAAGCATGTTAAGATAATAGTACAAAACACTTCATTGGGTGCCACAAATAAAAAAAAGTGGCCTCTCTTGCATGGACATATTACACCACTGTTTTACCTGCTTTTCAGGGTTTTTATTTCATGTTCATTTTCACTTTCTTCATGTTCATCAGGACTTTCTTTTGGTGTCTCTTCATCTTCTTCCTTCAGTTCCTGAAGTTCTTTGGTTTTCTTCAAGCCTTCCTGATAACTTTAACACACGGAATATTTTTCTTAGTCTAGCACACTGTATAAGCCTGTTCTTATGTAATGAAAAATTATCTTCATGTTTTGTCACTTGCCGTAAAACACAACTAGCAGTCTTGCAGCACTTGGGCAAGAGTAAAAATTAGCTGAAGAACATAAGTATGTCACGCAGACAGCCACCCTTCCTTAACAGAGAATTACCTCTGTTACCAAACTTGTCATCTTGAAAAAGAAAGAGCTTATAGTCCTCAGCAGAGCTCAACTTCTCTGTTTTGTAAAGGAGTTGGTAAGTATTTCTGTATTATTTTACAATAATTTTGAACACCCTCTAGATAGTTTTGTTTCCTGCAGAATAAATGGAAATCAATGCTAAAGATAGATGGCTTGTTGGATTCTGCAGATGATCAAAATTTTTATCTTACTCCTCACGTATTACAAAGTTCTTTGCTTGACATTCAGAAACAGATGCCAAAGCTGTGTAAAACAGCTTTTTGTGCCCCAAAACATGATGTGTAAAGCACTCCGTGACTCAGACAACACAGATTTACTCTAAGGGTTGATACTTACTCTTTACTGATTTCCATGTAAACTTTTCAGAATAAACATTTTAGAAAGTTGTTTTGGATTATGCTATCATGAAGCTGAACACTACTGACAAAAGAACACCCACCCAATTCAGAATCTCTGATATAACTGCCCTCCCACAGTCTGGCTAACATTAATAATGGATGAAAGTGAACTGCTACTATGCAAATGCAGTGAGTGAAGTTCACTTGCGTTATTTCCCACGTTTCTTCAATTATGACTATATTCTAGGAGCTCACATTTATTGCCACCCATTTTGCATTTAAAATTACATTATAATCTCATAGCACATATTTACAGATTTAGTGCACATAAAATATTCACACCCTTTGTTATATGCTTCCTCTTCTATCTTGGCTTTAGTTTCAGGATTGATCTCTTCCAACCCACTCTGTGTCAGCACAGAAGTAGAGGTTTCACAGTCAGGCTCTCCATTACTCTTTCCACTGCCAAGACAAAAGAAACAGTCACATAGTAAATAACACCAGTGAAATATATTTTATTTGTAGTATACTACCAACCAAGAACAAACACACATGATTTTGTGACTTGTGATTTTTCTTCTTTAATGTACATTGGAGAAATGAAATGCCTTTCAAACAAGAAAAATTAAACACTAAGCAATATTTTAGTTTCAAAATGTTGTAATTTAAGAACAGTAATTAATATGTTTCTAACATATTAGAACTTGCATTTTGTTTCTTCTTTAAAAAAAGACAAGAGCATTTGTTTCCTGGCTTATCCATGGCATTTATTTGCTATTCTTGAAAACATTTCCCTCAACTTTATAAAAATCATCTTAGAAATTGTAGCCTATTATTTTCAGAAGAAAATAATAGAAATAATACCAAATACTAATTTAACAAAGCATTTTTCTTATGTGCCTTTTAGGTACTCCCCTCTGCTGACTTTAGACACTGAACCGATGTACAGGTTAAAAAAATACAAACACATGCGAGCATTTGTCACAGAAACTTTTCCTAAGTGAAAGCCATGAGAATTTAGCCTGAAGATAAGCCATTGGATATTACTTTCTCTCTGCAATGCTCACCTGTCCTTATTTATTTAAGGCTGGGACAAAGAGTTTAAGTAAGTGATTCAGACATGACTTAGCAAATCTATTGAAGTCAGTGTTTAATAAGCTCAACAGTGGATCCCATTTCAACTTCTAGAATCTAACCCTTTTTGTAGGCTTTATTTTTCTGGCACTAAAATCAATGGCAGAATAATACATCCTGACTGACACTATCTGTGGGCAATTGATTTTCTCTCAAGAAGTCATATTCACGTTATTTTCACTTGGACTTTAAACAAATCTTGAGTATAAGCTTGAACTGCTTAAATATACAAAACTCTGATGAACTATGTAATTTTACACTACTATAGCAGCTGGCTCATGCATACAAACTTATGCCAAACTTGAATTTAAAGTTCTATTACTTGATAACATGATTTGTTTTCTTAAGATCCAGGAAGAGATATTGGTAAGTTTTTTTGGTTTTTGGGGGAGTATTGGTTTTGGTGTGGTGGTTTTTTTGTTGTTTGGTTGGTTGGTTTGTTTTGTTTTTCAGAATTTCTATACAGTTTCAAAGATGGTCTAAATCTCACAGAGTTCTGTTGATTTCTAACAATTAGTGCCATAGTTCACTGGTTTTGTTTTTCCAACTGTTACATATTTTCATTCTTAGTAAAGCACAGAGATAAAATAAAGACATAAGATAAATTTTGTCCTGCCTCAGCACTAATCTAAAATATGTGAAATTCAATATTCTGTACTGATGTGAGATCTAAATATTTTAAAGCTTTTAATTTGCATATTTAAAGCATCCTAACAAACTTTAATTTAAATTAGTATTGCAGATATTTTATTGTGATATTGTAAACAGTCTAAACAACCAAAGTAGTAGTAGTAGTAACAACAACAACAAAAATCAGTGTGATGTTTTCGTAAGTTTTACTTCTGAAATGTCAGCAAGCAACTTCCTTAGAATGTGCAATATTTCCTGAAAGAGATAAATATTTGGAAAAGTGCCTGACAATTTTTTTTTTGTTGCTTTCTAGGCGGATTGTACATACACGGGTTTGCAAATGCAACAGTACCTGTCTCCATAACAGTAACTGTTTACAAAGACCTTGTAGAACAGCTTAGGTGTGCCTTCCTGTTCTCATCCCAGTCTCACATGTTTTTCTATTGCCCACCTTTTTATTCTACTACTGCAGGGGCTTTATATTTCAATAACTTGTGTAAAATTAAATTACAGGTCTACATGAATTTCAGCTGGAAGAAGTTGAAAGTTCTTTCCAGAAATGTGTATATGTGTGTGCTTTCTGGCAGAGCAATTATCTGCTTGCTTTGTTCATGTAACTGTTATTTTGCTCTGAAAGTAGTACTATTTAAACCCATGGAATGACTCTTGGAACTATTATGGAAAATGGATAACTACAGCACACCTTAATCTAGTCTGGACATCTACACTAGTGGTAAGTGATATAGAGTCAAAATGGCAACTGTTTTAATGAAAAATATTTTTGCAATTTATAAGTACTAGAAAATATATACATATAGAGGCATTTGCTTGTTACCAGGCTAAAAAAAAATCCCCTCTTTTGTATCTCTATTTTTTAATTTTAAAATGCAAACATCTCTGCCTGTTATAACTAAAGTCTCAGGATGTTAAAACTAAAATCTCAAACCTAATGCTTTAATTTAGCTGAATGTTTATTTTATACTAAAAAAGAATTCCTAGTCAATAATAATTGTTTTGACTTCTGCAGTATTTTGATGATCTAATATTATGATAAATTGTACTGTTGAATTTTGTATATTATGTTTATTCATGTAAATTTAAAAACCTACATGACACTGGATAGCATAGTATTTCAGAATACGATTCTTACCAGCTAGAACATGTTGAAAAGGCAAGGGCAGAACACAAACTTCTATTACTGGGATAGTCAAGTTAATGAATATTCATACTCAGGATTGGTGATGGCCAACTATAGGTACAGCATTAATTTGTTCCAGGAAATATATTTTAAAAAAACCCAAAACCCCACAATCCAGCCACATGCATTTTATGTCATATTCTTAATTTGTCAAGTTCTGAAGACAGGCCTACTCGAAAGTGTAAATGCATGATCTTCTGCTGCATTTTTTACTTGATAAGTTTTAATGATCATAGCAAGCTCAGTATAGTTCTGAGGTACTGCCTGTAAACTCTTTGAACATGAAAAGAACAATATGACGGTGACATAGTAAAACACATTTACCAGACCATGAATCAAACTAAACCAATATTGTGTTGCTGATTTCAGTACCTTGGTATAACTTCTATTCAGAAAGATAGAAATTATATCATTTTAATTTCATACTAGGATTTAATGAGATGACTTAGACAAAACTCACTTTTCTAAAAGTGCTGGCAGAACAGGAGTAGACGTTAGATTGCTTCTTCCGTTACTAGGTGATTCAGACTGTAAGTGAAAAACAGCAATAAATGTTACATTAATTTCAAATGAGTCTTCAATAAAATGACAATGTGCTGCTTAGGTTTTCTTCCCACACCCAAGGGCAAGAGCTCTTAATATGGAGCTTCTAAATTACTCCCACTAATGTGAGTAAAGAGTAGACTTGCACGCTATAAAGAATTTTCTGTGACATTCCTTTCCATCTTGTTTATTTTTCCCAAGAAAAGTCTTTCGTCATATATTTGATAACAGTAAAATTACTCTATTTGCTTCTCTCCATATTGTCCTAGGAACATTAATTTGCTAGCTGAGTTTTCAATGGAAAATTTTAAACAAAACTAAATCATAATAAATCATGGTAAACAAGCACACTTCATTTCTGAAACAAATGAACCTGAGTACATAATACCTAAATAGCACAAACAGATTGTTTCCTTAAAACTTAAAACCACGATGGATTTAGCTTCTCCACAAAACTCCTCATTTAATAGCCCTACATTTTAAACAGAAATTTTTTTTTCTGATGCGCTATCATAGCTCATCTCTGAACAGTTAGTATGCCTTGGAGTTTTCCATCAAAGTATTTATCTAGAAATTAATTTATTAAAATTTTATAAACAAAAAATCAAGACAGAGGCTGATAGTTCCACTATAGTTCCATCACAGAACATCTAAATTTGTACCACATGTATTTCTGTGCATTAATTACATGTTTTTCTGTTTAGTGGACTTTTTGGCAATGAAGAGAAGCAGTTCAACCATCTTCTATGCTTTCTAGTTAAAACCTCTCTCATACAGCAGATAACTATATTTACTACTCCTCTCCAGTATGTTACTACAGATTAAAAGGCAAATTGCCTCAACTTATGTCTAACGCTTCTGAATCACCAGCTGGTCTTATTTGGCTCTATGTCCAAAGGGATTATTTATGGAGGTAGTTTCCAAAGGCATATGTTCCCTACATAATAGGAATTATCTTTGTCCATCCCCTTCACGAGGATGGAGTCAAAACAAGTTAAACCAATGAAAGGGCTTACTTTTTTTTTTTTTTTTTAGTAACTATGACTTTGTCCTATGCAAAAGTGGTTTAAACAAAAAGCAGTATCTTTAAAATAGGGTTTACTTACCTGGGATGGCACTGAAGGTAAAGGTGAAGCTGTTGGTGACTGACCAGGAATGTTTAAGGAGTTAAATTTAGGAACAACAGCAACACTGACTCTCCTCCGAGGCATATTCTGTGAGAAACAATTTATTTTTTTTTTTAATCATAAAACAAGATAGACTGAAGAACAATTCCACAAGTTAACAGGGGTGGCAAAGAGGTAGGTTAATGTGCGTTGGGGAAAGGAGAGTTAGAAGCAAAACTAAGATAAATGGCTGTAACAGCTGTAGTTTTCCTCAAAACTTCCTCTAGTACTGACTGGTACGGCAAGTGCTTAGTGTGAAATGAGGTGTTGTACAGGGATGCTACTCTTTTCCTTCCACACTGAAGGCCCAGTCTAAGTCATACAACAGATACGTTCTGAGTTGATATTGTCAGTTCTTATTAGAGGCTATTATCATGGTTAAACCAGAAGTATAATAATATGGGAAAAAGTGCCAGTGTCGCAATGACCAGATAATAATGGTTACACATGAAACTATTGTCTTGTTATGTACCCATTATGATATGCTGTACCCACAATTATTTCTAAACCTACAAATTATAACATCCGTTCCCTCTGCAAAAGAACAGAGCCTTCTCCCCCACCCTTGAGTTGTTCGTTGTCTATCTAGCATCATGCAACATTGCTTACATTTCCCAAAGACCATGGAAATTCTTTATATGATAAACACGCGCTAGCTGTACACAATATATTCTAGCTGAAGTACAGATCATATAAGTTTTTGCTGTCATTAGGTAAATAGGCAATTGTTCCATCCAATGGTGTACGCCTAGTAAAATCTATGTTTCCAACCGAGTAAAAAAATCCAAGTACTTACAGCATCTAACGACTTTGTGTTATTGCATATCCAAACGCTTTAAGATTCTGCTCTAGATATCTTTACAGGAAAGGAGTTAAACACAGACTTAGTAAATATATAGAAGGAGTTACCTACTTCACGATCCCAGTTCTAGACAAAACCAATATGCCTGTTCATTAATGACAGAGGTTTATCCAATGTGCTCCTGAAAAACTATACTGGGGAGCCTGCAGCCATGTTAGGCAGTCCATCCTAGTGTTTTGGGGTATGATCGTGGAATCCCAAATCACTTAGTAAGTTTTGTGTTCACCTTCTTCACTGAGGAACTAGAATAAAGCACAGGACCTATGCCATTCTCTGCACAGGTATGTGGCCTGGAATACAATTATTCTTAAATAAATAGGTCCCTTTATTATTTATGGTTCCACAGCAACCATTATCATTATTGCACTTGATTAAAGTATGATTAAAGTCATACTTAATCATGTATCCAAAATTACTAAGCACTTGCATGAACAATATTGAATGTTTACCAGTGCTATGTTTTGAACACAGCCTATGAAAGTAAGTGTATGTAGACAAAGAAATTTCACTACATAAAATGCATTTTCTTAATATTATAGAAATACCTTTCCAACTGTAAGAGACATGGATCTAGATGAACGAGGTACTCCATCTTCTGCAAAAAAACAGTAGATAAAGAACAGTCTTACACTATATGGGTATCTATATAAATAATAATCATAAAGCCCTTGCTTGTATTTCAAACTCTGATGTAGTATACGTATACAAGGTCTGTACTGACTGCATATTTATCTGTCATTCAGTTCTGGTCTCAATTACATCTGCACAAGAAATTTGAAATAATTGCAGAAAAATGAACCATTACTATCTTTCCTATGTTTTGCCTCCATATACAACTTCTTGTAAAAGAAAATACTCATATTTCAGTTTCCAGCAAACTAGGAAAGAAACTGTTAGAAAAAGAAAAAAACTTTTTAATAATGAAATTCTGCCATCATCCCTCATCTAGAGACAGTTGCGTTAAAACTGTGCAAGCTACATGTATGTACAAGAGGCCAACAAAAATGTCATTGGATTGCATCAGAATTTGCTAAGTGATAGGGATTTTCAATTACTGTACTATAGCGTGAAGTATGGTTTTTATGAAATATTTTAGTAGTTACATCTATAACTTTTTGAAATCTACTCCTGTAGATCAGAACTTCATGAACAGGTTTCACAATACTTCACTTTTTTACATTAATAGCAGCAACACTTTTCTGTATAGAGGCGAGACAAACCCTTAAATGTTTAATTTTTTTTACCAGATGCCCCATAGCTTCTGCTAGAATTCTGATTGGCAAGCTTCTTGAACTCCATTAGTTCAGCATGATCTTTTTCATATGTTCTTTTCAGATTTTCCACATACTGCATCATTACTTCAGTTGCCTTTGACATACGCTTCTCCTAAGGAAGAAAAGAGGGGAATACTCAGATAACCTCTACACTTCTCAAACAAATTATTTGCCTCTGTGCATGCTCCCTGTCAGGGCTAAATCTGGAATAGCTGTTAAAGAAATATTTGGTATTTCTTAAAGAAATATATGGTACCTCCATGTCTGAAAATTCTGAAGCTAATTAAACACAAATGTACGTGCGTTCATATATATCCACAGAATATTATAATTTGTTTTGTCCTATATTTCTACATTCTGTCTGTGTGCCTATCTTATTAGTTACGTTGTATAGGTACATTTGTTTTCAAACCCTCAAAGGCCTTAGTCACTGGCATCAGTCTAGTTTCTTCCGAGGGCACAGGCAAGAGTCTGGAATCTGGGAGGATATTGCTGTGTTCTCATTTATACTTGCTCTGTTCTTACTATAGCTGCCTAAGTTATTGCCAAAGGCAGGTGACTGAACTAGATGAGCTTTTTGACCCAGAAAAGTTTTCTTATTCATGCTGCACTGATGTTAAATAAGTTTCTTGTGATGCAGCTATAGTTCTGAATAATATATATGCTCCTATTGCACACATGTTAAATAGCTTCATGGGCAATCTTCTTTTTGAATTCTATTTCCAGACTGAAATGGTGTCTTCTCTGACATTATAATAAATGTCTTTCATCTTTGAAAATGGCAAATAAAATTCAAAAAGCTAATATAACCTCCAGCTATGACTGAAAAAGAGAAAGAGTGAACACATGCAGCCAGGGTATGTGTTAGACACCAGGGTGTTCTTACCTGGCGAACAGCTCCAACCATCTCAGCACGACTAGATAATCTAGCAGCTAAACGCCGCAGAACAGCAATATCCTCCAATAGCTTCTGGTAAGCTTCTCTGTGTTCATAATGATGCCATAAGTGAGCTGAAGACTGAAGTGAAAACACAGAAGCTTTATCATCATATCTTACCACTTTTAGTTCAGATGAAGTAGCCTGAGCCACAGAAGCAGGGTAGAGGTGTCTAGGCAGAACTACACATGGACTACAAATTAGTCCCAGAGGAGTTCCATCACTATTACCATAGATAACCTAGATAGTGCTGCTACTCTGTGCCAGAACACAGAACACAGCTTCGCTGCATGCTGCAGGCAGACCTTTCAAGGAGTTAAAGAGGGCTAAACACATTTGCAATACTTTTCCTTTTGAAATTAATGATGAATCATGCCTGGCTACCTGTGAACTTTACAAATGCCAAGGTTATTTGAATTATTAATTACAAATGATTGCCAAAACACAAAGAACATTTTAATTCGCTCAAGGTGTTAATAACCCAAGGTGTTAAAGCGGCCATTCATGTTCTCTCAGTTCCATGATACTTCACTTATTTAGAAAATAAGAAATTATAGTCTCAAAAATTTCAAATGTAAGAGAGTAATAAAAAATAATATGGCCTGTAAATCAAATGGCAACTGTAAGACCCATGAAGGCATAAAGGAATCTGTTTGAGAAAAACATGCACAAAATTTCAAGTTTTCAGGTTTTTCTTGGCAACTGTAACTTGCTTGTTTTCTCGAACAAATCTGAAGTTTGTGTAAATCGGCTTTCTCTTGAAGTTGGGTTTTTTAATAAAACATCAATTATCCTAAGACTGATTAAAAAAAATCATAAAGACTTGAAACACTGTCATTGAGCCATATAACATGCCTGTTCTACAGAAATGAAGATAACCTTGTACTGAGATTGGAACAAGTCTAGGTCTAATATTATACAGATTATACAGAAGCCACCACTTAATTTAATTGCTTGTTAGTTTATTCCATTGTATAGAACAAAAGCTTTCATATGAATGGCAGTTTCTACTTTCTTATAAACTATGTAAAAAAGCTTGTAAAAGCCAGACTGTAGCGTGTGAACTGCACAAAGGAGGAAAAAGCTAATCATATCTGTCGCATGCTGGCAACGTGATCTTGGTGCCTAATTAGGGATTCTTAAGAGATATACACATCAAGTCTAACAGACTTTTTTCAGTCTGAAACCCCTGATTTAGTAGGTTGTTTCTGCTTGCTCTCTAACCAGAGAACAGAGTGAAGAGCAGCAAACATTAAAATTCCAACACCCCCCCCCCCCGAACAATAATCTGGAAATGCAGATTTGAAAAGATATAAATATTTTTTGAAAAAATGTAATTATTTTCCAGATGAAAAGATGTAAATATTACAATCTTTTTTTAATTACATCCTTTCTTACCTGATGATGTTCTTGAGAAAGAAAATGGGAGAATCATGTTCTCCTATTTCTCAAAAGTATGGCAGCACCTCCTTGTAATATGCAAATTGGGTCTACAGGTATTTCATTTACCATCATGGTATCTAAGCATCCCTTCCTATTTGCACAAAAACGTGTGCAGCACATAAATTGACACATCTCAAAAACATATTTGTCATTTCAGTTAGAAAATCCAGAGAAAGCTGGCAAGAAGGACTGAAAACTATTGCTGATAAAAGAACATCAGGGACAGCTGGAATTAAAGCGTAATAAGGCCCGTAACCTGATCCTGAGGTTGCATGTATTCCTTAAGTAATTCTTGCTGTCTCCTTTCCTGTATCGCCTTCTATTATCTGCAGTTAAGAGGTCTTTCAAGCCACAATTCTCAGGACTTAGGCTTCAGGTCATTTCATTATCTCCCCTAACTAGACACCTCAAATTTAGTGCTAAAGAAGGTCTTGCCCAGGAGAGCATGGATCAGTGTTCAAACTGCGGTTCCAAACACTCTTAGCTTTGTCACGGGCTTATTCCAAGTAGTTAACAGCAAATTCAAAGTATTTATTCCTGAAATCTGCTAGACATAGGGCAACATCCTCCATGCATTTCCAGCAACAGTGGCCCGCTGGCAAAATGCTCTCTCTTGTGCAGAGTGCTATGCAGATCACGGGAAGGATCTCAGGCAGCAGAAAACAAAGTTCTGGGGCTGAATTTACAATAGGCATAAGCAAACCTAGCCACACATATTTCAAATGTGTGCGTACTTTTATGAACGCTGTAGATGGAAGAATTATTTTCTTACCGTAATGGCTGCTTTAAAGCTTTCCAGTTCCTTCTCAGCATTCTCTTCAGTAAGATTTCTCTCTCTCTCTGCTTGGTTAATTCTAGATTCCAAGGTATAACTATCATTTCTAAAGGCCAAGGAAAGTTGTACAAATACATTCTGTTTGGATTAAAAAAAAGCATTTTTAAATAAGCATCACAGTAATGTCATTTTCTGTAACAACTTACAAGGTATGTATTTAAGAAACTTTGGTGCTTAAACAAGTATTGAAAGAGAAAATTTAAAATATTTTTTAAATTAGTTTTTTTTCAAAAATCACTTCTCTTTACTACTTCTAAAATATGAATAAATATTCAACAGGCGCTGCTGCCTCTTTTCTGAATGTTTTTCTAGATCAGTAGAGCAGACAGACACAATGAAGGAAGTAGCCTACCAGAAGTATCAGAATCACAATGGATCTGTTTTCTAGCTGGACTTCCTCCAGGGGTCCCCAAGGTTTTTAAACAGATAGTCTGTGCAAAGGAAGTCCAGGGATGAGCTCACCATTAGCATTGTTTTACCTAAGGGATAAACACCTACCACTGAAGCCAGCAAAAGGTTAAGTGCTAACATTTTTATTCTCTTGCCCTCTACTGTTAAATATTGTTTCTTCCTTCACCAGATGTATTATTTCTTAGGATAAATACTTTGCAAAGCACAAGGCACCAACAGTTTCATTAGATTGCAGCTATGTAAATACAGATCTTTTTCTTGTCTGGTATGTGGAAAAAAAGAAGAAACAAAGCCAGCAAGCTAAAGAGCAACCTACAAAGAAAAAAGTGAAAATTATGTAAACTAATTGCAAGATGTCATCAAAAACTGCCTCAAAGCTTCTACTGGCCAATACAAAAATGCAATTAAACTCATTTAATTTCTGGTCTCATTTAATTTCTGGTCTCATTTAATCTCTGGTCTCATTTAATCTCTTTTTTTTTACTACTTTATGTATATTACAATAATTTCCGTAATGAATTGTGTTTCACTATGAAGAATGCACAAACGAGTGTTTTGTTTATTCCTACTCTAAGTTTTTACAGTTTATATTGCCTCCGACAATTGCTCATATTTCACAGAATTGTTATTTTGATTGTGCTCAATATGTTTTTTTTCTGAGAAACATTTTTAGGAAATAAAAATCCCATTATCTGGCTCAGGTAACAACCTTTAGGCTTACAGTAACCACTTGAAATTGAGGCGTATGTCTAAAATAATGAGTTTAAGAACATACTTACCTCAACTTCTTTTTCAGTAAGTGGAGGAGAGCTAGGAATAAAAGCAAGCAAAAATCACATTTTAATTACTTTTGTCTCTAAAAACAGAGCTATTCTAATATTTAATCAAAACCAAAAGAAAAAAGAAAAACACCCTCCCCCTAAATATTTTATGGTTTCTTTTGGTGAAATCAGTATTTAATTAATTAAATTGTACTTGTTATGGATAAACCCCATGTTGTGTGGGGTTTTTTTTTTTAAGCACAGCAGAGTATCTCCTGAGTATTGGCAAAAGCATACCCAAGTTTCTGGCCACCACAAATACTGCTATCATCTGCACTGCATTGTGATAAATTGAGAGTACAAGGGCAAGACAGAAATTACCCTTTTGGAGTTGTGGGTGACTTAATATGCTACACTTTGGATTATTATCTTTACCCGTTTTCCTTCCATTAACAAATAATCACAGATGGGCAGAATTCAAAGCCCAGCTCACTGTTTACTGAACTATTCTGTTTTGGCTGCTAATTTTGTTAGACGTTAGCTAACAATTATTCTGACACTGACAACATTTATGTTTGAGTTTTACGAGTTTTGCACCCCAAGAATGATTACTGACTATATAAAAACTAGAAAAAGTTACCAAAATGCAGTTTCATATAATACTATATATATGTATAAAAAAAATAATTAAAATGAGATAGACAACATTATATTGCAAGATTTCACTTAAAGGCAGTCATCCTTAGTGTTTGAATTTACAAGTTCTTATTCCCTGTAATTGCTCCGAAACTTCAGAGGCTATTCAGTTTTATACAACTGAATAGAGATGAGAAACATCTGAAGGAAATGACAGAAACTGTAAATACAAATTCTAGTGGATGCCAGTGGATACCTATCATGCACTGTACAGGCATGATACTGTCAGAAAATTCATAAAATCATAAGAATAGAATCATAGAATGTTAGGCTTGGAAAGGACCTTAAGATCATCTAGTTCCAACCCCTGTGCCATGGACGCGGATGCCTCACCATGTTGCCCAAGGCTCTGTCTAACCTGGCCTTGAACACTGCCAGGGATGGAGCATTTACCACTTCTTTGGGCAACCTGTTCCAGTGCCTCACCACCCTCACAGTAAAGAACTTCTTCCTTATATCTAACCTGAACTTCCCCTGTTTAAGTTTAAACCCATTACCCCTTGTCCTATTGCTACAGTCCCTGATGAAGAGTCCCTTCCTTGTACACTCCCTTCAGATACTGGAAGGCTGCTATGAGGTCTCCACGCAGCCTTCTCTTCTCCAGGCTGAACAGCCCCAACTTTCTCAGCCCATCTTTATACGGGAAGTGCTCCAGCCCCCTTATCATCCTCGTGGCCCTCCTCTGGTCTTGCTCCGACACCTTCATGTCCTTCTTACGTTAAGGACAGCAGAACTGCACACAGTACTCCAAGTAGGGTCTCACAAGAGCAGAGTAGAGGGGCAGAAACACCTCCTTTGACCTCCTGGTCACGCTTCTTTTGATTGCAGACCAGCACACGGTTGGCTTTCTGGGCTGTGAGTGCATGCTGAAGCTGGCTCATGTTCAGTTTCTCATTGACCAACACCCCCAAGTCCTTCTCCTCAGGGCTGCTCTGAATCGCTTCTCTGCCCAACCTGTAGCAGTGCCTAGGATTGCCCTGAGCCAGGTGTGGGACCTTGCACTTGGCTTAGTTGAACTTCATGAGGTTGTTATTGGCCCACCTCTCTCAAGCATGTCAAGGTCCCTCCGGATGGCATCCCTTCCCTCCAGTGTATCAACCAAACCACACAGCTTAATGTCATCAGCAAACTTGCTGAGGGTGCACTCAATCCACTGTCCATGTCGCCGACAAAGATGTTGAACAGGATCAGTCCCAACACCAATCCCTGAGGGACACCACTCGTTACCCATCTCCAGCTGGACACTGAGCTCTTGACCGCAACTCTCTGCATGCGGGCATCCAGCCAATTCTTTATCCACCCAGTGGTCCATCTATCAAATTGATGTCTCTCCAGTTTAGAGACAAGGATGTCGTGCGGGACAGTGTCGAACGCTTTGCACAAGTCCAGGTAGATAACGTTAACTGCTCTGCCCCTATCCATCAGTTCCGTAGTTCCATCATAGGAGACCACCAAATTGGTCAGGCAGGCTTTCCCCTTAGTGAAGCCATGTTGGCAGTCACCAACCACCTCGTTGTTTTTCATGTGCCGTAGCATGCTTTCCAGGAAAATCTGCTCCATGATCCTGCCAGGCACAGATGTGAGAACTGTCTGGTCTGTAATTTCCTGGGTCTTTCATTTCCCCTTCTTGAAAATGGGGGTTATATTTCCTTGTTTCCAATTGTCAGGACCTTCACCTGACTGCCATGATTTTTCAAATATGATGGACAGTTAATTAAACTAAGTTTAAATTTAAATACTACTGTAATATTCATTGCATCATTAAACTCAAATATAGAAATCAATGCATCTGGCATCACTGAGCAGCAGATTTTTCTCATTGTATAGGATGACGATATGTAGAGCAGTGACTAGAAGAAAGGAGCCCAGTATGTTCCCTGTGTTGGAAAACCATTCTGTGCCTAAAGTATTATTATTCATATCACTTAGTGTTATTCTAGGATGAAGCCTACTAGAAGGAATAGTCCTAGAAAAAAGTTTGAGCATCTGCATGTGTCATATAACACAGCACAGAATGGTAAAATTCATGTCTTGCCTTTTACCGGGAATGTTCTGAGAAATTTATTTTAAGAATGAGAAGTAATGTGTGTATTTATTCAATAGGTTAAGCTAATTGATTAAAGAATATTACCTGAAAAACAGAAGATTTGTGTATTATCTGATCCTCAAAGCCAGTTCAGCATTTACCTATTTTGTACTTAGCTATGAAATTGTTTTTCTTTTCAGTACTTGATTACAACGAAGCAATGGTCTCTTAGAACTTCTTCACCTCACACATCCATTTATACAACAGTTCCTTCACAACAAATGTTATATATTTATTCCAGCTGCACAGAGAACACTTACTAACTGCTTCAAATGATTGAAGGCCTCTGGTATTTATAGTATAAAAACATATGGGTGAATTTAGGAATAGTTTTGGCCAAATATGTTTGGAATTGTTTTAATGATTAATAAATAAATAAACAAAAACAGACAAAAAAAAAAAAAAGCTTGTTTCTTTTACTTCTCTCAAAAAAATGGTTTATGCAGAAATATGGAAGCAGCTTAGCTTTATTCTAATGCAATACAAAATAAAATATGGTCAGTGTCTTGCACAGCAAAAGATCAGGGAATTTGCAAAATAAACTCAAATTCCCTGAAAAATTGTCACCTGCAGAAAAACTGCAGAATTCTTCCCTGCCCAAATTTTACCATTGAAAAGCATTATCTGACCTGATTATTTTTCTGAGGGAAAGAAACAGTAACATTTTCAACACAAATTTATATCTGCAGCAGCAATCCTGAAAACCAGGAGTGGACAGACCAGTGGAAAAAATCTGTATAAAAATGTAGTTGTAGCATGCAAGTTAGGCTTCAGACTTTTTATGCAGAACTTACAAATTAATTTTAAAAGTTGGCCAGTTACTGAAAGTTCGTGCACTCCCCAAATATTTCTGAAAAATCTCTGTTGCACATTTTCAGTCGCTACTTATATGGATCCCCTATGAATGGAACTCCATAAAGGGTGTTCACTGGAAACCATTAGTGTGCCTTCCCCCAGATGATGTCCTTCTACTTCTAATGAGCTTTTACCTTCCCGGAAGTGATTTGTGCACTCGTAGTTTTCGCAGCAATACATCAGGAATGCTGGGCATGACATCAGAGCTATTCTTTGTCTCGTCCTCTTCAGTGGGGGAAGGGAGAGGTGAAGGGCCTAAAGACATTTTCAGATAAAAACCTTTTTATGTTATTTGAAAAGTCATGCATTAACTATTAATAGGCAGTATATCAGAGCCAGATAGGACCTTTTAGCCTGTGTCATTTTAAAGTCAATGAGGCTTTCACCTCAGCTCTACTGAGAGCAAAGTGACAAGAAAAGGTCCATCCCTTCTTGCAGAATGATAGTTCCTTTATTGCATATGGTGATACATCACTCACCTCTCCTCTAATCCCTGTCTTCCTTTCAAGCACTGGCAACAAAAGTAATCAGTACAATTGTCATCCTTTATGAAGAAAGACTGAACTAATAAGTGCTCTGACAGTTTCTAATGCACTGAAAAATAATTATTTTATTAATATTTTTCCTAGAATTCAAATGGAACCCAAATTCCATTACTGGAACATCTAACCTAACATTTTACATTTGTGCTTTACCAGTACAGTTACATAATTTCTGGAATATTTTAGATTAGATTTTTTTAATAGAGTACTGTAATTTTCTAAGACTTTAAATGCTACCTGCCAAGATGAAGTCTAGTACTATACTACAGATTTTTGTGGACAGTTTACAGTGATGAATCCACAACATGTATTTGTTTGCAGTGCATGTTCACTGAAACAGGATATAAAAGTTATAATTACATTTTCTACTTCTGTCACTTTCAGGAGGACCAAGATACAGCTAATACATTTTGGGGGGTTTTTTTAATTCATGGTACTTAATTTTTTTTAAATTTTATTTAATTTCATATATAGTAATTCCTTACGTTCTTCTGTCTTGCCAGAACTTAGTGAAGGACTCTCCAATAGGAAAGTCAGGTTTCTCAGTCTGAATCTCAGGCTTGGGAAGGTATCTTTGTACAGCTCTTTTGATGTTTCGCATAACAGAAAGATTCTTAAATTTGCAAAACAAATTGTGTGACAAAGTTCAAGTTTTATAAATGTGGAGAGTGTTAAAAAGAAAGACAGAAAAGAATGGGAGATTCTTTCTAGCTGCATTTTAGTTCCATGCGTAAAAAATTCAGTATTTACTTAAGAACAGTCACGTCTGTCCCCATAAAAAGCCAGCCTGACACCAAAATGTCTCCACATCTAATATATCCCACTTATCTAAACTTCTGTAGATGAAAAGTCGTGTTTACTCAGATGATCACAATAACTTGGCATTGAGAGCAAAACATGATGGAGCCAGTATATTTGATTCATAGTAGTAATAATGAAGTATCTGGCTATTTCCTATTGTTTAAGCAAAATTACTACTCCAGTTAAAAATTACAAGGTGGCTTTTATGACAATGTAAGCAAGTAAGTCTCCCTAACAAATGAACTAAGGATTTGACCCCTCACTTAATTTTCCCACCAAGGAAAAGGAGTTGACTCTTAATGTTCTGGCTATCATTTAGATAAGTTACTAGACTTTAAAAAAGCTTGTGAGGCTCATGAGATCTTGGTTGAAAAGCTGGATAAAATAATGCTTAGCTTTTCATAACAGTTTCCTCAAAAGTTTCAAATCTGCCAAAATTATGTAACAGGCTGGTAAAGTGGCACCTGGTTTACATTTAAACACAGCCTGCTAAATAATTTCTGGGAAACGATAAATTAGCATAGTGACAGGAATAATATTACCATACCTAAGAATTCAAAGATATAATTACTAAATATGGGAAGAAGACAAGAAGTCTCTTTTAATATTGTTTCATTCAGACTCAAGATGAGTCTGTTTCCAGAGATAACATGAAATGGAATATCTCTGTCTTCTCCCTGTGTGACAGAAACTCTAAGGCCTTATGAAACAGCCCCAAAGCATATCTATGAATTAGCAAAATGAACAGTATTAGGAAAAATGGAAATTGTCTTTGGATCATATCTTGGATAATTGGGTTCAGCTCCTTTCATATTAATCATCTCCATTTCATTTAACATGGCCTTAGAAACACTCTGAACACAGAAGTAGTTTAGTTCTGACTTAACTACTTCCAAACAAACATACAGGTTTGGTTTAAATATTTTCAACTGATCACTCAAACCTACTGCTATTTAGTTCTTCCAGTTGTTGAATTGTCCTCAGGATTATATCTTTGCTCTTTATTTCTATTCTGAATCTTTTCAGATGCAGCATACAGGCATCAAATCTCATTTGCTTGTGTTAGATTTGAAAAAACATCTGGTTCCAGATTTCTGTTTCCTCATTTATGTGTAGAGGTTTTGGCCTTTTTCTTATTAAAAATCATACTAATTGAGCTAAAAAAACCCCTACTCCCATTTATTGCAAGGTGTATTTTTGCAATCGTTCAATCACATTTATGTCTCCTCTCTGGCCTTACTCTTGCCTATCCACATTGATGCAGAGCTGTGGACCAAAAGTGGACATGCCATTTCAATATTTGCCACACATATAGTAGAATAATAAAGCAGGAATAAAGCATTCCATCTCTTACTTATTCTTTCATGGATCAAATTCCCCTTTATGGCCAGAATATCTTGCAGAGGTCACACCCATTGAATCCATCACTGCTGAAACTTTTTTGAGAATGTGGCTGAAACTTGAGACAGTCCTCCGTCTATCAAATACAAGTTAGACTCTGTTCCACACATGCATCTTTTAATTTGGTTGTAACAATACCTACAGTATCTTCTTGCCTCAGATCATCAAGAAATTCAGGTACTTCTACTACTAGTCTCTCTTATTCATCATTTACTACCCTTCTCCATGACTGCTTCATTGCACAATTATTGCAACTGAAGAAAAATGCTTTTTTTTTTCTTCCATATTAGTCAGTTATAAAAATCAGTGTATAACAGACACTCATTCCAGCTTTTATGATACTGCACCTTTTTCCTGTTCAGCAGCTTCACTAAGCTCAGGAAGTTTAAGTCCAACTAAATTTTGATTTCTCATCAAAATATGCTCCTGTTAAGAAAAACAGTAACATTTCTAAGTAACTTTACTAGAAATCTCAATTTAAATATCCCTGCCATGTGAACACTAAATATAACATTTATTTCAGTTAATAAACAGAATGAGGATATTTATATTGTTATAGTCACATGCTACCTTGCATGGACACATACATTCACCAACACAGTACCTTAAATATTACATATTTCAAATTTCATACATGCGTTCTTTAGAAAAATTCCTGGTCATGCAGACAGAGATGTGCAACAGGTGCCCCTTACTCAAGGAGAAAATCAGAGTTTTGGTAAATGAGAGTTTTAGTAAATAACAGCAAAAAAAGCAATTTCAGATATAGCCACAGCAATAATTAAGTATCCTAGAAAGGAGAAAGATTTGAGAAAACCAGATATATAAGACTTTAGAACTTTGACTCACTCAGAATTTATTCGCACTGAAGCTTGGTATGCTACAGCTGCACGCTAATACTTCACTGTTACTGTATCCTGCTTCTATTCCTTACAGGTAAAGAAGAGTGTACTCATCTTCTGATTTTCTACTTTAATATTCTCAAATATGTTTAAAATACACAAACACCTGCTTTTGCTAATAAGTAGGCAATTCCTACCAAAGACAGAGTTCAAATCTCACCTAACCAGAATCATGTATAATGTATTATTTTTCTGATTCTAAATATTATTTGTGCTTAACACCTTCTAGGACTTTCAAAATTATATGGCTCAAGTATCTCTATAATCAAGACTTCCAGTACACTTATGCTAAGAATATGTGTGTGATATAAATAGGAAAACATGAACAACTAAGCTATCATTTCCAAGCAATACACTGGGAATGAATTAACCAAAGTACAGAATTTGAGGTCCTCACCTGTCAGCCTTATGTTCATCTTAAAGTATTAACTACTGGAAGTCAAAGAAAATAGTCTTATTAGGTTGTTAAGTAAAGTAACTACTACAATTTTTTTTCCCCTTTCAAAGTAATTTTTGCTATACATATGGTGGTTGCTTTATGATGGTGGGTTATCATTTCATTTCTACTTTTTTCAATACACTGGTTAATTATTAGGGTTTAATTCTTAATTTTTACCAATCATTTAGACATTTTTTAACAATGAATTACTTTATAGATTTCGCAGTCCAAGTCTACCCTTCAGACACATTTGCACGATGTAAGAATTAGGAACAGTAAGCCTGGCCAATCTTCACCTGCCCTTGCTCTCAGACGCCCAGTTTTACAACCCTGGACACTGAGACATTTTCTGAGAATGTTCCAATAAGCAAAAAATCATACCAAAACAATTTCGTGTCCCGAGACTTGCAAATGTAATGCTATTGCAAAAGCTAGTATTCTTGAAATACAGGACTGCTGCCCTTAGAAGGGAGAATACCAACCAATAAAGGACTCAAAACCACTCAGCTGAAAAAAGGAAGTGATTTTTAAATCCAAAGAAAGTTTACAAATAGTTTATGATACGCAGAGACTTTGTAAGCACTTAAACAAGAGCAGAGTAACTGTCTCCAAACTTCAGTTAAAAGATTTCTGCTCATACACAGGTCTCATCCCACTCATACAGAAACTGTCAATTACTCAGTATACTGTGGGAGCCTGTGAATTGGAGAACAATTGTGAAGGATCAGAAAAAGCATATTACAGGCAAACAAAGGAAGTAAAAGAGCATAAGAGACACTTCTAAAAAGAATGCCGTTACATCTTAAGGAAGGAAAAATTTTTCAGATCTAAAATACTCTTTTGAAATCAAAATAGATCACTTTAGTCCCAAGTACATTTTACAAATGACATGATTGTTAATCAACTATTTCTTGTTTATAGGTCATGTAGACGATGCAAATATGAGATGT
Source organism: Strigops habroptila (assembly GCF_004027225.2). Taxonomy (NCBI): domain Eukaryota; kingdom Metazoa; phylum Chordata; class Aves; order Psittaciformes; family Psittacidae; genus Strigops; species Strigops habroptila. Next base: position 56,767,212 of record NC_046358.1, read on the forward strand.
ATTGTGGTTTAGACTCACCTTTCTGTCACAATGAAAGCAATTACTGCTTTATTGACACCAATACTATATTTTTTTCTTCTGGGGGCCAAAACCTGCATGTGGAAGAGCATATGCACATGCATGTGCATATATATGTGCACATATATGTGCACGTCGACAATATCACAATGCAGGTGATGCGTATTTAAAGACAACTAAGAAATGGAACAATTCCATGGAATTTAGCTACAGGTTACAATTTACTAAAGTTGCAAAGTAAAAACATGATACAATTCTGTATTAATTTTGCTAAAACTGTTTCCCATTACATTACTGTATGTTTCTTGCAATGATAAAAATAATGCTAAGCAAATCGAAAGTTTAGTAAAATAGGAAAATAACTTTAAAACAGGATATGACTGATGATTGGGACTCACCTCTCTGAGCTTTGTCAATTTCTGCATTCGAACTGGTTGAACTTGGATTTGAAGGTCTTTGAATGCTTTTAACTGATTGCTGGATTTGTTACCAACAACAAAGCTTTTATCTTCTTCAGATGGTAATTTTAAGGGTGTTTTATCTTTCTGTCCAGGCTCCAAGCTATCCCATGATACAGCCCGTAGTAGAGGAGGACGCAGTCCACACAGTTTAAATTCTGGTTTAAATGAAACTTTATGGTCTCTCATTTCTTGAACATGAATTTTTAGCTTTGAGTCTATATTTCCTGATCCTGGTAGATGCATTCTTAAAGGAATATCATTTTCTTTTGCTTTCTTGAGGAACGATTTTCCAAATTCATTTTCACAAACATTCATGCAAGTATTAAGAGACATTCTGCCACCATCACCACCTGAAGGGGAGCATTTAGGTAAGGTATCCATGTGTTTACATGGATCGAAGTTTTCTTTTTGTTCTGAGAGCTTCTCTTTGGAGTTTTCAAAACCAGCAGAACGAGGAATCAACCTTCCCTGAGAAATCTTTCTTTGATCATTCTGCCTTCGATCAATTAGTCCTTTTGCAGCATTCTGAAAGTAGAGGGACACACATAAAACAGAGAAACAAGTGCAAATTTCTCTTTTCTCTGCCCAAGGACAGAATTTCACTGTAAAAAGCCATTACTTTTTCAGTGACATTAGCTTTTAAACATGTGCTGCTGCTGAGAGAAACAATTTTTAAAATGCACTTGACAGAACACTGAATTGGGAATCTCTTCTCTGAACTTTTGAGAGAACCTCCTCCTATCCTAGAGTCCATTACAGCAATATAGCAATATTCATATAGCCAAGTCTCTCTTCATTTTAACATAAGGCTGTCTGAGCACACACCTTTAACCCTGTATCTTATAGCACTGTTACTTTCCTTTGATTGTTTTCTGTTAGTCCCTTACCTCCCAAGGGAAAAAAAACATTGACTTGTACACTATTGTCATTTATCTTTTCTTTGTGTGCAGTACCACGGGTTATAATTTGGCTGCAATCTCTACAGGAGAACTGGCAAAAGAATGTTTGCCTATACCTTGGCTACTTTGGTACAGAATCTGTATTTTGCCTAAGGGGACCTGTGTGAGCAATTTCAGGCAACCAACATAAAATCTAACTGTGGTCTCTGCCTTGGATATGTTGCTGCTCTCCCATCCTTTATAGTTACTGCTCCAAAATTCTGCTGCCACACTATTTTTCGTAAGTATTACCTAAGCCACTCATGGCAAAATCTCTTTAAAGTGCCATCTGATATTACCTAAAACAAATTAGGAAACATTCATATAAATTGCTCCACCAGTAGTTCTGTGGAGCAGTAATATCCCATCAGTGGTGCAGAATATGAGGTACAATAACCTCTTCCACTGAATCAAAGGAAAAGGATGAATGTCTGAAACACCAGCATAAACCAAAGCAGCTACAGTAGGTAGTTTTAACTTACTTCTAAAGTTACTTAGTATGTTGATTTTAATTGAGCTAAAGCAAAATGCATGATAGGATGTAAAGGCTTACTTAAGTCCACTGTTCTCTGCTACATTTTCAAGTGCAAATGAGCAGCATCATTTTTCTTTTCACTCAGCAAACAGTCTTTTAGCCTTCTTAGCCACATAAATAAATCGTATATGCTAAGACAAACAGGTGAATTTCGTAGAAAACAATGTGAAACACTTACCTCTGCAGTTTGCCTGTCATCTTCTTTCACAGTTCTGTTATTCTAGAAAAACAGAAAGAAAAAAGTTGCCTTATGAGGTTATCTTTCACATCTATGCTGCAAATATTAGATATAGATATTAATTGATTAACTTTGAATCTTTTAACTTTGACACTTGTCACATTTATTTATGAAGTATTTATTTATTTATTTATGAAGTAATTTTAGGGATTAGTTTTTTCCATGGATTAGGGTTATATTGGATCTTTTTCCATCTTCTACAGTTAAAAGATCTCTATGATCCTTCTGTGCTTGTTACCTCATGGATTTTTGTCTTTAGAGTAAACATTTATTAGTCACTCACTCTGCAGAAAAAAACCATACTAGTAATACAATCTTGGTATATAAAATGGTATTCATACCCTCCCATTTTCCTCAGGGACTAGCAGGACAGCATAGTGTAATATAGTACTGTAATAACCAGGTTACTGTACAGACTATTCAGCTCTTTCTTACCTGCCCTGGACATACTGACTCGACACTAATGGTTGTGCATCCATCAGACCCTAGAGAGACACACACATACTTAGGGCACATCCTAATTTGCTCAAAATTTTTACTACTACAGCATTATCAAACACATAGACACACAGTTCCACATAATATATTAAGAAAAAATTTAAGCGTGGAAAATACTATTCAAAAGGGGAAAAAAATATCTAAAAGATAGTAAGTGAAAGATCATTAAAGCTTCTCAAAACTCCATTATTGAAAAGAATTATAAAATAGAACATGTAATCTAGCAGCACCACAGGAGTAAAATATAATACAATAAAATATTTATGTAAAAACATATATGTGGGCATTCATGAGCTTTGTCATATTCAGGAGATGCTTGAATCTACCGATTTTGACTTCTCAAGGAATATTTAAAAATATATTTTTTGTGAGCTTTTATAAGTTAAAGTTTGAGCCTGCATAGATCATTTTACCTGATGAAACTGGAAGAGTGAGAGAGTTGCTCCGAGATGCTTCTGGTGAAACTTTAGGACTAAGTGTAGGGGAAACTGCTTCATTAAAACAAAGACAAAACCAAAAACAAAACAAGGTAATTTTACTTTCCAAGCTTCTAGTTTCTGAATTTTCAAAATTCAGATAAGATTAAAACATAAATCTCATTGACATCAGTCATGTGTTTGTCCAGAACCTGACAAGTCATTTTAATTGAGTAGAGTTTATCTCGTATACTTGCCATACACAAGTACAATTCTGTTGGTACACAGAATCCTTATTCTCCTCACTTTTCTGAGTGAAGTTCTCAAGAGAAGTACACAAGAGTAGGATTCACAAGAAATTTAGGAAAAAAAAAAGAGAGATATTTAATTTTAAAAAGCTTATTTCTTTTTTTTTTTTTTCTCCAGAAAGTGTCAAGCGATTTTAAGACAGAACTTTGTTTTGAAATGGTATTTCAAAGCTAAATGAAAGTCCTGCTCCATGATAAAATGGCATTTTCTCCTAGTTTTCAAGCACTTCTTATGAGGGGAAAAATAATTTGAATTAACATTCTAGAACAAAACATTTTATTCTGCTGTTTTTAAAGGAGGATCTGGTCCATTTACCTTAGTTTATGACTATGCTCAGAATAAAAGTTTGTGTGATTATGTCTGGGGGAAAAGTATTTTTCAGCAGTATGAATCTTGCCATTTAAATTTAATTTTATATGCAATAGGAACTTCAGGAAGAAAATCTTCACAAACAAGAACTTGTGACCATTTTTCACATTTCAACAGAAATACTTCATGTTTTCCCATTACAGTGTCTGCAGTATGTCATTTGGGCACTTAAAAACTTAACACGATCTTCCACTGTTACATCTGAATATAGAGATTGGTCAGTTCTGTTTTATATGGAATTGTGAGGAGGGGCAGAAGGATTTTGACCTTCAAATTAACAAAGTGTATGTACGTAGTAGCAGTGTACGTATTACAGGAGATGCTTGTTTGTGCCTTTGGAAATCTCTAAAGTAAAACATGAGATCTTGTTTTCAGAATCTGCATCTACCTGTGGGTGACTCAGGAAGGCTGCTTCTTGACTTTCTGCCCCTGCGCATGAGAAACCTCTCGCTCACTTTCTTTGCTTCTTCTAGTAATTCAAGGTTCTTCTTTTTGTCTTCCTCTGATATTTTTACATCTGGTAACTGATCATTTACCAGGTCAATCACATGACCGCTGTTGTCTGGATTGAAACATCAGAATGAGAACATTGTGATACATTGTGGCATTTGGAGTAACAACTATGAAATAAGTCTACATAGCTTTGACCTTGCATTTCACAAAAACTTGTCTGCCTGTTTCTAATATTTTTATATTCTCAAGTTTAGAGCAAGTCCTCAAAAAACACAGGTAACCCACTAAGATTAAGTCACTATGATTGAAGATGCTCCGATATGTGAAACTGGCTTTTCCCCCAACAAACTTTTTGTCCCTGATAAAGTTTTTCTAATTTATCAGTAAAAGTGCATTAGATTCATCTCAACTAGCAGTCACAGCATTTCTGCCATAGACCCAGGTTTTGCATGGATTTTGTATGTCGTTTTTTAAGGCTGAGGTCCTACAAACTCACCTGGCAAAGATTTATGCACACTAGTTTTAACACAGAGGTGATGCCATCAAATAATCTATAAAATAAAGTGAAGAGTTTGAAAGTACAAAGATTTATTCTATGCAGATAGAAGAGCTTTTCCCAGAAATGGAAGCAGCAACAGTAAGGCTGCATCTGGCAAAGCTGCAGGCAGAAGCTGAATAGCTAAAGCATGAGAACTGTAAAGCTATCTCAAAAAGCAAATCAATCTTTACCATGCGGGGGACATGCAAGAATTTTCCAAAGAAATTGCAAATCCCGTTAGAATATCCAGCGCTTAAAGAAGACATTGTTAGAGACTGCTTTTCCTCATGTCCATTTACGTTGATGTTTTAGATATGTGATCCAGGAGAACACATGGACCACAAACTGAAAGCCACTACATTACACTTAGACCATTAGATTAATACATTGTTTTCTAAACAATTTTTATTTAGTTGTAAAAAGAACCCACTAATTCCTGCCTTCCAAATTGGTTGAAAGCACTAAATTAGAGCACTAATTTTTACAATTCTCCAGGCTACAATTAAGCAAAGAATGTAGCCTATTAGCAGAAAGGCCCTTTCTGTGTGAACTGGAATGAATGAGTTCCATAAGCATCTAGGCTTATATGGAGAAATAGTTATCCAAAACCAACAGGCCAAAGAAAGGAAACATATATGATGACAAGGTAGCATGTGCAGGTTTTTCAGGGGTTGATGAACCCTACAGACTAACAAGTGTGTTGGATCTGCTAGAACTGATAAATAGATGACCAAGAGTCTGCTCAATCTGTCCAAGGCCACTGGCACACACTAGCATCAACAACAGACTGCAAGTCAGATGTTTATTCTCAGGTAACTATGAGAAAATCTGTGAACTATATACGTGAATAAATGACTGTATTGTGTGAACACTTATCTGGTATTAATAACAACTTGATCACACTAACAACAGCTTTGTGAAAAAAAAAAGTAAGATCAGTTGTGACTGTCTGTGCCCAGCCAGATGCCTCTATTAGGGAGGAGGGAATTTCTAACACTGTTTTGCAATACGAAGAAATTACTAAAGAACAGCTTGGGTGAGGGGGTGGGAAGTCATCAGGTAATATGAGAAAAATATTTTTTAATTTGACAAGACTGATTACAGAACAATCGGTCTTCAGAAAAGCTAAGGACATAAGAAAGCAGCAAAAAGTCAAGGGGTTTTGTTTTGGAGAGGGGGGTGTTTGTTGGGTTGTTTTATTTTGTTTTAGGAGTTGCTTTTAACTTTCATAAATTTATTTAAATTTCAAGACTGTCAAAAAGCATGCCCATACACAGGATATTCCTAAAGCAATCTATTGGTAATGAAATATCTGTCTTCTTTTACACTAAGATTTGTGTGTTCAAAATTTAAGAGACTGGTCAGTTCTGTTTTATATGGAATTGTGAGGAGGGGCAGAAGGATTTTGACCTTCAGATTAACAAAGTGTATGTACGTAGTAGTAGTGTATGTATTACAGGAGATGCTTGTTTTTGCCACTTTCCTTGGGCCACCAAAAGAGGAAAGCTGCAAGGCATGGTAATTTCAATCCTCCTTAAACAGGTAAGTTTTCCTCACTATACTCGTTTCCCTTTTTATGTTTGCCTTGCCTTCTGCCCCTTCACCACTTCTATTTCCCTCCCCCTTTGCTGCCATTTTCTCTTTTCCCCATTAAATTCCCTCTAATTTCTCCTCCTGTGTCCCACCTCAGCACCTGCTTACAAATGACAAGTGTTCAAACTATCGCTTATTGATTATTTCAGGTCTACAAGTTTATGATGTTATACATGCCCATGAAATTACGTTTCTTTCAGGCAAGTCAGACTTCCTCTGAGAAGGTTCAATTAGAAAATGCCTAACTTTGAAAAGCAACATCTTGAAATAATAGAGTAATTCAGGTTGGAAAGGATTAGTGGAGGTCATCTAGTCCAACCTGTTCAAAGCAGAATGACTGGTGCAATCAGACCAGGTTGCTGGTCTTTCAAGACAATCTGGTCTTGAAAAACCTCTAGGGATTGAGATGCAAAACCTGTCTGGGCAGACTGTTCTAACGCTTGACTCTATAGTGAGTGAAAAGTTCTTCATACATACAGCATACAGCAATGATAATGGCTCAAATCAGATTAATGGCTGGGAGAAAGTAACATTGTTGGAAAGATGAAAAGAATTTTAAAAATTTATTCTGTATTTCTGATTTCCCCTCCTGTCCATCCTGTTTTGGTAGGAGCTCTCATATCCTTATTCCTTCATCCTTTACATGTGATAGAATAAACATTCTATCAATCAATCAACTCTATTCAACTTCTACTTTACATTAAATACATAAATGGAGACAAGTAACACTCCAAATGCAAACATACCAAGACTAAGAACTGATGGGAGCTCTGTCACTGACTTAACAGGATTAGCATTTATCTCAGTTTGTAGTACTCACAAATCTGCATCCACAACATTAGTCCCCTTGAATAACAATTTACTCCACAGGTAGCTACCAGAAAACTAATAGAACTAAATACAATGTAAGAGACTAATTAGAAAGTCTAATTAGAAGAAATGAAGAAAATTTTTCCCTGTATAGCTTGTTTTCATTTGAAGCTTAATCCAAACTAAAGAACTGGAGACTTAACTGTCTTTTAAGGTCCTCGCTAATAAAATTCCAGTTGTTCAAAAATAACAAAATCAGTATTACTAAACAGTGTTTTGCATACAAAAAGAATTTTAAGTATGAGTATCTCCAGCCTTCTAAAAATGTTCAGCTAACACACTAACCTAACAACTTCATGAAACTAACAATATGCATATTTCCCTGGTTCTGTCTGCATGCAGTCCGCTATAGATCATAAACTCATTATCGCAACTCAACATGCTAGCAGTATTCCCTCCCTGTGTATGCATTACAGTTAGTATGGAAAAGGCTGTAGTCAATACAGTCAGACTCTATATTTAGGAAAAAGGCTGTAGTCAATACAGTCAGACTCTGTATTTAGGCCTTTCTTGCACATCACAATTTCTGAGAAAACATCCTAGCTTAAATGAATTACTTCTTACCAACAGAAGTCAATGAACTTGTTGGATTCCTAGTGGCACGGTTAGAATGTCTCCTATGAGGACTACGAGGCCTAGAGAGAAAAATGAACAAACAAAAATTATGGGAGTATGCCACCAAAACACATTCTACTTCTCTATAAAAAAAAAGTATCATTAAAAAGAAAGCACTTTTCTTTGATTAAAAAATATTAAAACTAAAAGAATTTATTGTAATTCCTCTCATATCCAAACAACTGGAAAATGGAGAAAGATTGCAAAAAGAAGGAAAATAATTCTAGAAATTGCTCTCACAAAGGAGTTCTGATAACCTCATACACTGTGAAATTTTGATTTCTCAGAAAAACGACATCTCTTTAGTTCATTATCATGACTTAAAACTCATGTAAATATGGTACATTGCCAAAAAAAAAAAAAAAAAAAAAGTCTTTGTAAATTTTTAGTGCTTCCTAAACTAAGTTTTATGACTGCGAGAACTTCTTTGGCTCCTACATTGACATTTCTACATAGCAATCTAGGAACTTTCTAGATGAGGTGAAGGTCTCAAATGACTGCAGAAAATTAAATGCTGATCCAGCGAATAATGCTGCTTTTAAATGGCTGCACTGTAACTCTGACTCTTAAATAATCTTGACATTTTCTGTAGTACACTTTAAAAATACAAAGAAATTATAGTATAGATTTATGATCAATACTTTCTGATCAGTTTTCCCCCATATTTTAAGTCTAATGACAGGTCAACAAATCAAGAATCCCAGTAAAGAAGTATGCTTTATCAGAAGACTGAAAATAATTTTAAAGCAACTCAAAATTTAATTGAAGTTTTAAACTTCGAACAGAATTACTATTTCCATTCAACAGCTTACTTTCACGTATGCTTAACCTCAAGGTGGTATTCTTGCCCTGTCTGCCTGAACAGGCTTAAATATCTGCTTCAAAACTTACTGTACTATAATATTCAAGCTAGACATTTAAGTTGTCCAGCAGTCTAGGTTAGAAACATTATCTTCCTGAATCTGCAGCTGATACCTATTTTCTTTCACAAGATCAGGAATGTGGTGCTATCCCAGTTTCCAGGTGCTGCAGAAGTTTTTTTTGCAGCTTCACCAAAACAGATACAAGGGAGGAAGGGAAAGAAGAGAGCTGGAAAAGAAGCCTACAGTTGTTGCACCTGTTTTTTAGATAGAAAATCAAAAAAATAGTCCAGTAACTCAATTTCCAATGCTTTTAACTCAGGACTTTAAAAGAACTGAACAATCTCAACTGGCTTTAGAAAAGAAATTTAAAGATGCTGGCTAATAATATCATGATACTCTAATATCCCAGAATATCATCCTATGAAATGAAGTTAGTCGGCAATGTCAGACTACCTTCACAGTCAGGCTGGATGGAGTTCTAGCCAACCTGATCTAGTTGAAGACATCTCTGCTCATTGCAGGGGGGTTGGACTAGATGAACTTAGAAGTTCCCTTCCAACCCAAATTATTCTATGATTCTATAATAATATACAATAACAGCAGCTTCACCAGCATCACCTTAAGTTATATAAAACAGTATGTGTTTTAAGTCAATACCAAGATAATACGCACAAGACTGACTGGAAGGTAAGTTTATTCTGAAAGACGTATGTAATATGCTAAACCTGTCAAAAGAAGAAGATTTTCAGCAGTTCATAAAACTATAAAATGCCAAGTATAAAAAATAAACAAAATACTTGCAAAAACTGTTTGTAAAAATTGCACTTTATGATCATAAGCCTTCCTTAGAAATTTTCTGCCCTCAAAAATAAGCCTTATTATACAAACTGTAATACATTGCAAGTTTATCTTTTGCCGAAACCATTCCTTCTTCATTAAAACAAACTTTAGTAGATCATGCAAACATTGTTTTTAAGAATAACACAGCAAATAGCAGTTTGTTGCTGCATTTTCCTTTCAATAGACAAAAAAATTTCAACAGATAGCAAATATGATTGCTACAATGTCTATTTTTCAGTATGATACTTATAATATTGTCATACAATGGTAACACAGCTAGTTCCTTAATCCAAGAAGGAACCAGACAACACAGGCTCTGTATGTAAGATATACTCATTTGTGAGAGTCAACACTGATGGCTGACCATACCTTGAGGAACTTAACATCTTCGGTACTTAAAAAGCAGTAATTTTTTAAAGTCTTATAATGATTAATTGCCTAAATCTCTATCAGTCTACAAAGATCATATTGGTTCAGTGGAAATGTTTATATGAGTAAAGGCAGCACTACCAGTGTACCTATATGATTAGTAGACCAGAATTACGATTTAGCTACTGGATTGAAAGATTTCCATGGTGGAGAATACTTCAGGAAACATAAAAATGCTCAGTTGTACTTTTTTTGGTCCCAGTTGCTCATTGGCTGGATCTAAGTAAAGGTTAAAATGGACAGAAGGACAGTATTGTGCATTACCATGCACAGAACATAAGGAATCAAACTGTCAGTCATCCCTGTAGTAGGTGTAGGATTGTAGTGCACATGCACACCACTGTATGTCTACAAAAGGATTCGACCAAACAATTTTCCCCTCATCAGGCCATATTTTATTTGCTAGCAGGAGGATGGACTTCAAAAGTTACAGCTTCTGGTCCAAATTATGCAAAAATTTAATTTAAATTTTTGCTTTATTTTCAAATTATGCTATTCTGAAAGATAGGAAAGTTCATGTAAATTTGAAGTACACTGAGTCAGGTTGGCAGGCTTAGTATTATATGAAACTCTACTCTTCTAGTATCAATAATATTCCTGCCCCCTCCCCCCTTCCCTGCATCAAAAAAAAAATCATCAAAATGCAAAGACACTATGATCAAATTACAAATAGAGATACAGCAATAATGTTTTAATAGAATATACATTTTAAAGAATATTTTAGAAATGCAACTCCTGGAATTACTGTACGATTTATGCATACTTCAGTAACGCATCACGTAGTACCTGTTAACCAGATTTTTATCAATTTCCACGTCTGATGTTACAGCATTCTCTGGAAGAACAATAGAAGGTGTACTGCATGCTGTCCCTTCAACAGTAGTGTCCTGGATGGTTTGTGACAAATATAAAAATGCAGTTAAAGAGAAATCTAAAATACGTAGTCAAAAAATATTACTTCTACCACAGGTACTACATTCAGATTCATACAAAAAAAATTTAAAAATTTAATAAAATCAACCTGTACTGTTGAAAGGCTACAGAAACAAGCTGGTGTTTACAGTTAGTCAAGAAGTTGAAAAGTGATTCACATAAAATCATGCAGAAAGGGTAGGCACCTGTTAGGAGCTGCAATTTTTATTTTGGAGTACAATTGTGAGATGAGTAGAACATATCATAGTAGCGTGAGTATTTATAGCTGGAGGGAAAGATTCTCAAAAGTGCCAGGGGACTGCCATCAATTAACTTGTAAAATTTAAAGAATAACTTCTAAATTCTCCAGTACTAATTGCTCCTGGTAGGCACTTGTATATACAAGTATTTTATTTTATTTAATTATTTGAATCTCAGTTTTTCTTGCAATAGCATCCCAAAGTCTCATAAGAAATTTTTACTTCAGTGGGCCTTGGATTAGATTACAGAACAGAATATTTTCAGTTGGAAGGACTGACCATGACCATCTAGTCCAAACTTCCTAACCACTTCAGGGCTAACCAAATGTTAACGTATGGTATTAAGGGCCTTGTTCAAATGCCTCTCAAACACTGACAGGCCTGGGGAATGAACCACTTCTCAAGGAAGTGATGCTTCTGATTTTCTAAAAGAGTGTGTTTGCTATCCATGGCAAAAAGCCAATTACATTCAACTGTTAATTTTGTTTTTATTGATAGGACATTTGTTTTTCTATTCTGCATACTCCTTTTAAGGATGTTTACCTACTAGAAGTTGACACAAGCGTAATGAATTCAGACTAACGTTTATGTTAGTAATATTAAATAGGCAGGTAATAAAGCTGTTATAAAAGCACTACTTTAGGCATTTACAGAATGAAGCATGTAAAATGGCTCACAGTTTAATAAGTTAACATTTTAGAACAGAAAAAATTAAATCATTTCAATTATTTGAAACAAAAGCCACCAATGAATATTTCAGTCATCTACTGTCATGTGGAGAAATTAGCATAGTCATAAGATCTGTCACAATGAACAAGTAGCCAAGCCTAGAAATTGAAATGGAATTACATACACGCAGAAAACTAATGATTATGTGACTGCTAATATCTATCAGATACAATACAATAGAACTCCTTTCACCACCTCTCCCAGTGCTGCATTTTATTCTTGTTGAAATAATTTTCTGATCAATTCAAAGAACTAGAGAAGCATTTTGAAAATGGTATAATATTGAAGTATATAACATAACCCTTCTTCCTCTCAAAGGCAATAAAATATGCTTTGGCTTGGACAGCTCCACTTTTATGCTCATAATTTTCATATGACGTTCCTTGGCAAGTCCACATTATCAGTCACAGGAGAGAACAATGGGAAATATGCCAAGAAAATAATATGAAGATTTAAGTTAAAGGTGAACATCCTTGTAATATTGGAAATGTTAGAATGTAAAAGCATGATATGCGATTCAAGTGCACAGCTGACACTGTATAATAGTTTGAAAGCAATCTTTAGTAATATTATTGAAAATGTTACTAAGTAACAATGTATTTTGCCTAACAGTCAATGACAAAAATTCAGGTGACTGCCCTGCTTGTAGGGCAAAGCAGCTGAGTACACATGCACATTGTTGATACTAATCTCATGACTGCCAACGAGCAAAAGCTTTTGAATGATGTAACATCAGCTTTAAAGCCACTCGAGTCCATTTTAGGACTCTAAAAACATCTTATTAAAAAGAAAAAAAAAAACAGAACAAGAAAATTGCTGTACTCAAGGCTAGTTCAGGTCAGGTAGAATACATTATTAACCTCGGTCAACAGCTACAGCAGTTCAGCTTCTAGGTAGAGACACATGCCTCCCACTGTCCAAACCTACCATACATTTGTATAGGAGAGGGGCAGGAAGAGCCAGAGCATGAAGCTCTTTGCAGGGCCAGCTGGCTTGAATCAAACGAAATCTTTATACTCTGAAGAGTACTCAGGCTGCTATATGTAGATCTTGGAAGAGAAGCTTTAGCAGGAAGCTTAAGCTGTCTCACAGCTTAGAGTTGTACAAAGCTAATACAGAAGTTTTCCATCACCCTCTCACTGACTGCCTGCTACCAAGTCTTCGCTTCCTTTTTGTTCCAAGCCCCTGCATGAAAATGTAGGGTAAAACTGACTCCACTTCTATGGCTTAGGTGGGAACTGATCCACATGCTCTATAAGGACGACCATATGGCATCTAGTCCTTCAGGGAGGCTTTTGCAGGGCTGAGAGGATGGCAAAAGCAGTATGGCCCATAGAAGATCCAAGAGGCTCAGGGCTACCCAGGCTGGGTAGGATCTGCAGACATTCCAGCTGTTAAGCTCTACCAAGCCCTCATTAAGCATACAGAAAATGCATTTATGCATTTTTAGGTGTTTTATAATCCATCGAAATTTGGCAGGATTTGAACAGTAATGGTGGAGAAAAAAAATAAATCTCTGCTGAAAGAGCTACCCTGCCAGGCCAGTCAGATGAGAAAGCTTTACTGTAACATCACCTCAGTTCTTTAAAGCACTGAGGAAAAAAAATTAAAATTAAAAAAACCAACCCTCTGCCAGCTGGCCATACGCTGAGAAATTAATTAAAGGTCTCAACTGAATTTCAGAACAAATTTGGCCTGAAACAGGCACTTATTTGAAAGGCCTCAGAAAAATTATATATCTCAGAAAGCAGTCTTTTAAATGAGATGGGGTTTTAAATAACCTTAATTTTAGATCTTCCCATCATGTAAAAGATACTTGAAGTAAACAAGAAACTACATGTGATGTAAGGTTCATTTTCTTTTTCTCAGAACTGTTTTGTGAATGTGTATGCATTTGTGCATGCAGGGAAAAGGTGGGGAAGTATCTCCTGAAATAGAATGAGGAAATTGTTAGACACAAGACATCACTTTAGATAAGACAAGATTCCAGACTTGAAAAGTTTTGTTTAATGCAGAAAACAAGTTCACCAGTTGCAAGTTCCTTCTGACGACCTCTCCTTGCTTGCAAGTCCTTATCGCACAATGATAAACTATTTTCCTTATTATATAGTAAAACTGTACAACTTGGACTGCAGCAAGACCCAAGAGTGATAACAGGTATGAACAAGATCAAATTCTTCACAGTATTGACTAGTTGCAATCTTTAAGTAGGCTCATGAACAGTGTGTTGGTTAAAATCCCTTCACTGTTACTTTGCGCCTAAAAACCCCAATTTATCTAAAAAGAAGCATTTTGCACAGTTAACTGATTCATGAACTATCACATTATCATAGTTCATTTAAGACCTATCTCTAAAAGGCTTGCATAATGTATTAATATATACATGTATTTTTTTAGATTAGGTGGTTGGAATTTTTCATGTCTCCCATTTGACAAGCACACTCAGGCTTAGATTCACTGATGTCTGCTAGCTTTTCACATTTTTTTCTCTTTGGGTATATCTGACCCAGCAAGTCTGTTCTACTAAAATACTCCTCACATGGGTAAGTTAAAAAAAAAAAGGGAGAGGAGAGAGAAAAAAAATCTGAAAATCTTCTTGACCTAATATATGTTCTCAGCTAATAGTCTGATTAACTTGCACCTATCTGGGGTGTTTATCTGAAGCCAGGAAACTAATACTCAGCACAATGTGCAATTTAGATGGAATGCATGACAAATCAGTGTAGGGCTCACTGCTGACAATATTTTCCAACAATGTTAAAGTAGCGGATGTTTTCACCTAAAGTATAGAATATAGTGTCCTCAAACCCAGTGACAGTCATACACTTTGAATTGAGGATGTGCCAGATTATAAATCCTCTCTTTCCTTATACCGGTTTGCATAAAACAGGAAGATCTGGACAACCAGTGATTTTGTAATCACGGCAAGGTTCTTTACTTCACCTAATCTAACAATTAAAAAAATGTCTCACTTTATTAGAACACAAAATTACTTTTTAGCAGTGGCATGAATTATTCAAAAGGGAGAACAATAATGTTTTATTGTTGGTTTTTGGTTTTGTCTTTGTTTTTTTTTTATCTGCAAATAAAACATGTAAAAACATGCAGATGCCACAAATTTTAGTAGCAAAATCTGGGGAGCACCCACCTGCTCTCTGTATAGTTCCAGTGTATGTTCAGCTACTGCTGTGGCAAATAAAGCACAGAGAAAGACTACAAACCAAAAAGCAGATTCCCATCTTTCACACACACATGAATTGCATCGCATCTTCTAAATCTCTAAAGGCAACACTAGATGTTTCAAGACTACTGTGAAGTACAAGTCTAAGTTCTTTTCTCAGAGGTTTAAGTTTTCTGTAATAACATCACAAAGGACATTTTTGGACAGCTTTGATATAACTGGTTCAGAACAGCCAGCCACATAAGCCTCCAGATCAAATTGATAAACAAATGCTTGAGCAACTTCAGTTCACATTCCTCAGTCTATAAAATATTTGAAGAATTCTAAGAATATCAACTGAAAGGTCATTCATAGCTTCATCAATTAATCAAAACATACTAATACGCAGCAATGATTAGATTTTATTTTACGTATACCTAAATACACACAGAGAGGTTTCAACCTCAGGTTTCCAAGAAGTGTCAGAAAACACCTTTGTAAGAGTGCTTACTTTGGCTGTAGGAGAAATGTTGTGTTGTGCCTCTTTTGATTGTCCCTTGTCTTCAGGTAAGGTTGGCATGGTGGGCAGTGTGAAGCACGTGTAACTGCAAGGTGGACTAACAGGAGCATGCACCGCTGAGAATATTTGGTTCAAGTCAGCCTGAAGGCATTAGTGCTGAGGCCTCGTGATCTGCAGGCTGTGTGAGATGCCAAAAATACAAATAAAATCTGTTTAAAACTTTATTTGCTAACATTGAGATCACTTTACAATAACAAACAGTATTAAAGTTTAAAATTAAAAATGCTATCTTGTGTTTTATTAACTGAAGCTTTCAAGGTCAAGTATAACTTTGTAAAAACATTCAAAATGGATAACCTTCCATTTTGACACTATTTCCA
The DNA here is from genome assembly GCF_004027225.2 of Strigops habroptila. NCBI lineage: Eukaryota > Metazoa > Chordata > Aves > Psittaciformes > Psittacidae > Strigops > Strigops habroptila. The sequence continues at coordinate 56,783,156 of NC_046358.1, forward strand.
TCTCTTTCCTCTATTTTACAGATTATTCTTTTTTTTGTTACTATGACTGTTTTGTCTCTGACTAAATTACCTCTAAAAAATCTTGAAGAGGGAAATAGCATCCCAGATATCCATAATATGCCTTTTAGTAACCAGCGAAATCCTAATGCTACAGAGCATGAGCTCAGATCTAAAAGAAAAGAGTAAAACTAGAAACTCAGATGGTGGCACCCTTCCTTTAAGCAAGAGCAAGGCCTAGGTGAATTGTGCAAAGACTTGGCATGCATTTGCGTAAGACAACACTGTGCCAGACATTTCCGAAGCAAAAAGGATGTAATGCCCAAATAGAAATAAGAAAAAGAAAAAAAAAAAAAAAAAAAAAAAAATCACTGCCCACTATCTGAGAAGATTCTTGTTATTACTACCTATGGGAACTACTGCCTTCACAAGGATATTGTTAGCATTAAAGCCTGTAAAGTAGTCTGCGATGAGAAATTTTAAGTACTAATCCTTACAGCTACAGTGTTATGTATTACAAGACTTACTATGACACCTACCGGCTAGTTAAGGAACAGCTCTCATAATCGACTCCTTGGTGGTGCCTACAGGTAACAGAAGACGCTGTTATGAGAGACAACCTCGTACACAGTTTCTGTCTGGACTAGTAAGAGCTAACTATATTCCCTTTACAGTTAATTCATAGCTGTGTACAGAATGGAGCTATACACTGAAACAATAATATAACAACTTTAATAGTATGCCAAGGAGTTCAACCTCCAAAACATGTTCTCTTCTCCCAAATCTGGATTACTAATCTCATCTCAATTCTTTTACTTTTTTGGAAATCAAGACAGATGGAACAAGGAGGTTAAGATGGAGAGATGATATGAAGTTCAAGGCACTTAGCAGCATTGCAAGATTAACCTTCTAGAGTTTTCCTTCCAATTTCAGGGAAGGTCAAAGAAATGCATTCAGAATGTATTCAGGAACATGTCAGTTTATTGAAGCTGACAAAACTGTCAAAATACTTACATTGATTTAAAAACCAATAAAACAACAACAAAAAAAAGAGACACAAACCCATTCACAGGAAATACTAAACCAGCCTCAGTAGTGACAAGTTCCTCACCTCAGCTTTCACAGAAAAAATTTGGTGTTGTAAAACCTACAGAATGCGTGAAAACTTTGGACTACAGAAGCAGCTAAGACCCATGCTTTTATTAGATTTATCTCACATTATATTAGAAACTGAATTTTCTTTTTTACTAGAGAGGAATACAGGGCCATCTTGCATGAAATTTAGTGTAGAACTAATAGACTGTAAAAATACTCTCTACACAAGTATTAGTGTGTTCAGGAAAAAAAAATTATTTCATTGAAGTTCTTTGATAAAGATTGTGGAAAAGATGTAGCATATATGACATCATTGTGAAGACCAGGATATAAAATTAGTTTTGAACAGTGAGCATAATCTTTTTCAGAGCAGTATACACTGTAGGAACAGCATGTTTCAAGCTTTTGTAGACATTTTGAACCATTTATGGGTGAATTTCTAGCTCTACTGCAATAAGTGGAAGCTCGTGTTTGTATCATGATTTTACCCATCTCTTCATAATAAGAGTACAGGAAGCTTTAGATGAATAAAAAGATTTTAAAATGTTTTTTAAGGTGAAATATCTTTAAAGTTCCTAATACGATGGAAACCAGACATTAATGATAAATGACATGGATTTCAATAAACCCATGGAGATTAGGCAGATAGTAGTAGCATTAAACATCTGTGTGTTTCCACAGTTAAGTACTTTTGTATCAAACAACAGTCACCAATTATTAACAACACATGAAGATGAGATAGAAGCAAGGTAGCTAAAAAAAGTGATATGGACTTGCTTTTCATCTCTGTAACAAAATCCTGGCATCCTACATGATTTCTGAGTTTACAAGAACTTAAATTCAAACAAAAACAAAAAAGGGAAGATAGAAATTTGGCTGTTTATCTAATCCCTTTTAGTGTTTGCCTTATGAATTTGTAATGGTTCTGATAGTCTTAATGAATGCTGGGCCTGATTGAAAAATCAGGATTGTTTCAAGTCATGGCCAATGAGTATTTGCAGTCGTATGTGGAGCTGAATAAGCTATTGCATCAAGGCGGTTTATTCCTAGTCTTAGCTGAGTTCCTAGTATACACCAAACTTTAAAAAAAAAAAAAAAGAGAGAAAAAAAGAAAAGAAACAAGAAACAGCTATAATAGCTCTTTTAATAGCTCATCTTGTTTCAGGTCATTTTTCACATTTCAAAAGCAAAACAAAAAAGCTTTAAAAGAAAAAGAAAGGAATCAGCAGGCTTGTCTAAGAATAGAAAGGGACAAATCCCGAGCTGTGTTGTCTTAGAGATGCAGCACAGAAAGTACAGCCAAGGGAGAATGGAGGGTAGAAAGATGAATTTACGCCACCTTAACAAGCCCCAGATTTGGAGTGGATGGAGCTCAGTCCGTCTCTGACACAATTAGAACCTTACTCTGATTTCCTTACAGAGCTATCTTGCAACTAGGAAAAAGCTCCATATATTTGTGGTGCTGGTCAGTAGGAAAATTTCTTCTTCTGACTTTCCATTTTCTCCTAGCATCTCTCCAGATAACCCCAGTGCTGAGGACTCTACTGGAGCAGCGAAAAGCTTGCATACAGTTATTCATATTCTGAGGCTTCGTAAAACACATTCTGCCTTTGCACATGCTGACTGCACTGCTGCAGTCCTCTGTGGTGCCAAAGTAAGAGTTACTACTTATCGGTATCTCAGCAAAATATATAAGGGCATTGTTCAATTCATAAGCTATATGATTTATAACTCCTGAATTATTATTTTTCAATCTTAAAGTTTATTTTTAAACTGTGCAGTGTTCTTAAAATCAGTAGTCCAGATCCCTTAAAGACTTTATGGAGCTTAACCAGAACAAACATCACATCTTGTAAATGCAAATGGAGATAATCAATGAAGCCACCTTCTTGCTCCATGCTGTGCAAGTTCTGCCATTTTCCATGCAAGGAGTTTTGCTATTTTCCGTATCAATTACTGCCTTCTGATGCTAGTAGGAAAGGTGAATGTTTAGAAATGATAGAACCTTAAGATACTAGTGAATAAATGTTCTTCTTCCATCACTGCTGAAGTGACCTTATGACTATTTGATTGGGCAATGAAAATAGCCACAGTAAATGTCAGTGAGAGTTGAAACATAGAAAAAGGGGGCTTCATGAGAACACTCTAGCAAGAATTAGAGAAGCTTATCTGCATCTCACAAATGTGGGAAGAAAAGAAAGAAATATCCTTGGAAAATTTATTTCCTGGAAGGTGCATTTTTTACTTCTTCGGTAGAGCATTAGGGAGTACAGCCTTTGAACCTAAAGAAATTCGCACCTCTATCTACAAATGCAGCTTACAGCCTCACTGAACCCTGAACCAAAGTGCAAAGAGCATGACCATCCTGGTTCTAAGCCTGGCTCATCTGCCAGCTGAATAGCCTTTGGACTCATGCTACCATTAGCTTTGCCAGCTTTATCTCCCTTCTGCAAGCATACACGTTTCAGTTAAAGAAGGAAATGATATGTTAACAATATATGCAATGCAGTGAGAAACCAACGGAAACAACTGTAATTACTGTCCCTGAAGATACTGAAAGGATAAATAAAAATAATACATCTGCACTTTAAAAACAGTCAAGGTGCATAAGCACATGTTAGCATCTAGTCACTAAGACAATTTCAAGATACTGTTATTTCTTTTGTTAGGCATTGATCAAACACTGCCTGGCCTACCTCTAACCTACCAAAGGATGTCATGAGATTACTGTAGTGTTTTATCATTTGAGTGTAGATCAAATGATTCCCGCCCCCAAATTCCAGTCTTTTAGAAATTGCAAGAGCTTCAAAATTACCTTTTAAAATTAAATACTTGTAGAGATTAACTCACATGTCACAAGAAGAGTGGATGTGGGCAAAGATCTACAACCTTAGTGTGCATGAGCCTTATGTACCTACAAAATGAGATTAAAAAACCCCAAACAACGAATCACCTATCCTATTCACCAAATTCTGCTTATTCCCACACTAAAATGAGACAATGTAAAGAAAAAAAGTAAGAAAAAGAAAGAAAAGAGGATGAAGTGCTTTTTAATGTTTTGCTCTGTTATTGTAAACTTACTGCTTAAAATAGTTAGGAAAAAAATGATCCCCTGAGCTCAAATACATAGTCAGATATAGATCAGTGAATACAGAGAACTTTCTTTTACCACTGTGTAGGCTTAGAGTACAATCTCCAGGAAATGGTGATCTGTGAGCTCTATTCCATAAAAGGGAAAAGTATTTAGAGGCCCTTGGCTTTCAGTGTGTTCTCTCTGCAACTCATTTTACCATAGTAGAGAAAGCTAAGTATAATCAGCTAACTTACCCTCCCTGAGTCACCACCAAGCACCACGTTAGCAAAAGCTTAGATAAAGGTGCTTTACTCCATATACCCACTGATAGCCTGGCAGTTGACCTCAAATGCTCTGTCACATCACAACAAGGATGTATAAAAAAAAGCAGAAATAAACAAGAAAGCATTTTATTAATATTTCTTGACCTCATACTGCCCCTGGTCAAGTAAAGCAACTCTCATTTGTCAACAATGGGAGTTGCATACTCATGAACACAGCTGAACTGTGCAACTCTGAGCTGACTTTTTATAACTTTTTTCTTTGTTGTCCTGCAAAGTGCCTGTAAAACATTACTGTATTAAAAAGGTATCTTTTTGCACTCCTTTTGTATAGCTGTAAAAGCATATGGAATTCACATCATATTTGGAATTAAGTTTTGCAGCTTTGAAGAAAGAACTTAAAAGAACTTAAGAAGAACCACTAAACTTACTTCACCCAAACCAAGCATGAGCAAACCAGGGTGTCTTTCTTATGTCTGTACCACAGAATAATTTTTCAAACACAAAGCACAGTGATAGAATTTAAGATAAACAAACAAAAAAAATTTGTTGGCATTCATTAGCTACCTCAAAAAAATCTAAAACTACAACACCACAACAAAACAAACAAACAGATCCAGAATATCTTAATAGAAAACCTTCAATATTTTGCAGTAGGACCTCAAAATTTTGATATAATAGATACACAGTCACTGGAAAAGAAAAAAAAAACCAAACAACAAAAAACCCAAAAAACCAAACCACGACTAAATCTGACTCATTTACATTCATGGCCTATGTGACAAGAGATACTACTACATGGAAATTGCAAGACTCTTTATTGTCTGCAACACAGAAAAAACTGTTCCCTACTGCATCTAATTTGAGAGTGGTTTCTCATATTAGATATTTAAGTTTGCAAGATATTAAGATGCTGCTTCAGTCAGTTTACCAAAACACACAGTCATAGCCCCAGGACTAATAAAAGGCTTCTCTGTGATAACCATAATGATCTGAGTTGCATACATACAACTATACAAAGTAAAATCATAGAATGGTTTGGATTGGAAGGGACCTTAAAGATCGTCTAGTTCCAGCCCCCCTCCCATGGTCAGGGACACCTTCCACTAAACCAGGTTGCTCTAAACCCTGTCCAACGTGGCCTTGGACACTTCCAGGGTCCAGGCATCCACAGCTTCTCTGGGCAACCTGTGCCGGTGCCTCAGCACCCTCACAATAAAGACGTGGAAAACAATACCACTTCTTTTCTTTTAAGGTAAGTGCATTTTTGACAGCCTGAAAGTTTCCTGGTTCCACTTTTTTTCTGGGGCAATTAGGAGTTCATATTTCATGAATCAAACTTTTATAAATTATGCTGGTTCGGATACAAGTCTTTAGTTCCAGTTTTTGTTTTTATTTAGCACTAAAAAGAATTTAAGGAAATTAAGTTATAAGTAGTATTTCTTCCCCATGAAAACATGGTTTTAAGAATTGTATACAATTTTACAAAAAAAAAAAAAGTTCTAGTAGTTTTTATTCATTCTGTGTTTTTTCTTTGAACTAATCAGCTTAAGACAAAACTCCAATAACATAATTTTATTTGTTTAAGTATGTGCCTAAGATACTGAATGCAGCTCTTGTATGGAAAGAACAGCCAAAGGGAGTTATGGGAAAGAATAGATCTGCGAGGCTTTTAGAGCAGAGGCTCCTCCCCAGTCATGCCATTGCAAGAACCTGGCACTCCCCACATCCCTGTGCTGGAGACAACAGGACAGCTGTGGAAAAAGAACCAAAGGAAGGTGGCACTTCCTCAGGGATTCCAGACCTGAAGACTTTCACCCATCTGTTCCCTCTCATTGAATGGTTTGCACCCACATGAACTAAAGTTACATTAATTTAATTGGCAGCTGTTTCCAGGGTCACTTTTAAGACATACTCTCCAGAGCAGAGAACTAATATGGCCAAGGACTGTGACTCTGTGGCAAAAGAGAAAACAATGCATGTATCTCTCTTCTTTCCTTTTTCTTTTTTCTTTGCTATCTACAGTTTTGTTCTTTTATTGCTCTCCAAATACTCATGCATATTTCTTAGCCAAAAGCAAGGAAGCTTCTTCAGAAAGTAGAAGAAGCTGAAGTGAATATGAAGCCATATGTTCAATCTTTCAAAACATACCAGTGAAAGCCACCTATATGTTTTTTTCACTGAGTTTACTGAAAGTTTATGCTCAAATTCTTAGCAAAAACTCTCCAAACGTGAACCAGTTTAAAATTTTAATTACAGTAGATCTTTTACCGCACAGGAAACTGTCTTCCAAAGCCACATAACAAACCTTTGCACAAGCATGCCATATACCAGACTAGGTCATGAAATAGTCATAACTGCCTAACGGATCTTACCATCCAAAAGTTTTTAGGTATGCCTCCTGCATTTTAAATTCCAACTAATCATTCTTGAATAAATTTGTTTTTATCATTTCAACAATTCTTTCCCTTGTTTTGTGTAAAAAAAGCCCCAACCACATTCCCCCTCCAAAGCACAAATAACTCCCCCTAAGTGAAAAACTCCTTCACTCTGCGATTCAGATACATGTTTCCATAAGTTCTGTTAACTTGCAAACAAAAATTTTACCTCAGCCTACTTCTTACTGACCTCAATTTTTCCATCAGTAGGCTTTCAGCTAGGATGACAAGAACAGCAGCACAAGTCGAAGTACGCAGCCTGCAGTAGCAAATCTGACAATCAGAAGAGTGTCAGAACCCAAGGCAGAGTTGATGTTTCTTAATTTACAGATTATTTTTTATAGACTTTAAGGAAATGCAGTTTAAAGGAAGAATGAGAACATGGAGTGGGTGGATATTTGGCATGAAGAATAAGGATTTCTAAGCAAAAGGAATAGCATATAAGAAAGTGTGAGGATAAGAGTGGGAGAACAGTACATTGAGTGTTATTCAGAAGGGTAGTTCAAAAGGAATCTAGAACTAGGAAGTATCTGGAAAAAAAACTTATTGTCTTACAACAGAATGGCAGTGACCTTAAAATAGAAGAAAATCCTAAAATTTCATGTGAGTAAAAATGCTACTCTCTTCCTCCTCCAACTTACTATTTGAACAACTTACTATTGAAAGAAACATGCGAATTTGTTTAGGTGACTGAATCAATTATGGTTGTGGAAGACCTGGGCACTGATAAATCACCCAAGAGAAATTGCTAATGATAGTAGTATTAAGAATACCAGGAGATAATATTACCACCAAACACACTTTTGCCCAAATGAGCATCATGTACTAAGTAACATAGAGTCATCTGGGTTTCTTTTTCTTCTACTCCTCACAGGTTTGGAGAAACCCATGTTTGTACTGTCTGCGCTGCATGCATTATCCATCACATTCTAGTTACACATTTATTTTTGTCTATGATGTAGGCAAAATTGGGAGCTTGAGACAATATTTTCTCAATTTGCCACGTGACTATATCCTTCGTTAATATAAAAAGAGAACAAATTGCCTTTGGGGAGGAGAGACATAAGACCAGCGTGGAAGGAGGGGAAATGTGTATCCTTTGGCGCCAATTCATTCTTGTTTAAGAAAAACCTTCAGGTTATTACACAAAGTAAAATTTCCAAATGCAATTTTTACATAGAAGCATTCTATAAACTATTCTGTTTTCCAGGATCACTGGATATCAACTTTATATAATTTGGAAAAAATGAGTACCAAAAGCCTGACTTAGAAACACAAATAAGTTGAAGGCAATTAGGGCAGAACACTATTGCTCAGTGACCCAAGAGTCTTGTTGCTAGTCAAGCAAAAAATTTTCCAAATGAAGAAATTCATCAAAATTCTTTTTTTCCCAGTTACAAAGCGTAATCCCAGAGGGCACAAGAAATAGCTTTCTTTGGGATTCTAAAATGCAATTGTGGTCTTTAAAGCAAGGGGATTATACTCAGCTTTCCATCTTGCATAGATAAATAGCAAAGCAGCAAGACAAGTATTTTATTCTCATTTTATGCTTTCTGGACAAAATCAGATTCACATTTGCTTACTTTAGGAACAAATGAATATGTTTTTGTTTGCATTGCAAAATCAATACACTCAAAAGAGCATGAAAGTCTCACTTCTTTTTTATGAAAAAAGAATTATGAATTCAACTTCACTGAGGTTCTTTTTTAAATATTGCTGTACACCAGGAAAGGAATAACTATACTATCAACTTATTCAAATAATCAGCCATTTATGGATTTTGACTGATGACTGATTATTTGACTACAGTAACTTATATGTTACAGTATGATGGCCAGGCTGAAGGCTCAATTTCCAGAATCATGCAATTTTTCAAGTTTGAAGAACATTGGGACCAACCTCCTCCTTGACATAAGGTCAGCACTGAAGGAACTAGACCAAGTTGCTTTGGGCTTTATCCAGTTGGAACTTGAAAACTTTCAGGGACAGAAACTGCAGAATTTCCGGTAGATCTGATCCACTGTTTAATTACACCCACAGTAATCCCCACCACCACCACCCCCCTTACGTCTGGTCAGAACATCCCTTGTACTTTATGATCACTGTCTCATTCCCCTGTCATGCACCTCTGTAAAGTGCCTGAGTCCATCTTTTTAGTAACATCTTCTTAAGTACTGCAAGACTGCAACTAGTTTCTTCTGCAGGCTAAGCAGTATCAGTTCATTCCCTCAGCATCCCCTCATAGAATGCGTGCCTCCTGACATAGCAGCTTTCCCTGGATTTGCTTAAGTTTATCAACATCCTGGGGGCCCAATGTGGTAAGCCACATCGTATGAGAATGTATTCCTACTCATCCTCCACATCTAATAAATGGATAAAACCTTAAGGAACTTCACTCGTAATGCCAGGTGACACATAATGCCACTAGTATGAATAAAGTACATTATTTGAATCTAATTATTCAGCTGCTTTTTCCACTGATTTGGTAGACTGTAATGTCCCAATTTGGATACAGAGATGCTGTATCTTAGATCACAAGAATTGCTGCTTTTGCTAGAAACAGTCCAGCTTTATCCCTCAATTACACATAGATTCTGCAGGCCTAGCTATCTGTGAAGAAGCAAAAGCCAACATATATACCTCTTCCCTCCTGCTAGCATATGATGTAGAACCGTACATAAGCAATAGCATTTTGTAATGTAATTTAATCTCTTTTGCTGGAAACAGAAACAACTTAAAAGCCAGCAGCTACAACAATTTCTTTTATCAATATATACCTTCAGAAACAGGTCATAATAATAAATCCATTCCACATGGATTGAGGTGATCAACATAGTCATGAAGAATCTGGAAAAGAGGGTGTGTACAGCTGATTAAAGATGAGATGGGATAAGATCTAAAGCCAGTCAAGGCAGTTTATGGAATACTGAGCACCTGAATGATAAAATGGCAGGTGAAATACACTGCTAAAAAATGCAAATCAATGCACATGGTGAAAAATAACTGTAAAATATACTTAGCACTGTTATGTTTTACTAGTCAGGAGAGATATCTAAGTAATTTTGGATAGTTCTCTGAAAACAGCATTCAGCAGCAGCCCAAAATGCAAAAAAGTTAAGAATTAGTAAAAAATAACTGACAACAAGACAGAGTACGAGCATATCATTCCCAGATCTTCAAAACAGTTCTAATCATATCTCAAAAAAAAAAGTGCAACATAAATACAAAAGGTACATAGAAGAAAGAATTTTCATAAATTGCAAAATGTTTCCACACAAAAAAAGACTCGAGCACTTCAACTTGAAAAAGTAAACAGGATAGAAATTTTAGAAAGCTATGGACAGGCTAGAGAGGGCGGGCCGTTATTTGCTCACAATTCTTCTCAGTACACAAGGGTAGGATGCCAAAAGCAGTTACAAGGCAATAGTTTAAGTACAAAAGAAGCTCCTTCAGAACAATATATAATTAAATAATCAAACTTGTTATTACAGAAGTTGTAAAAAGAGCATACAAGCGAGTTCAAAAGCAGATTAGATGCATCCCAGGAGAGGTACAACGGTAATTATACAAACTCTGGATCTGGAAAGCCTTAACCTGCAGATGGTTGAAAACAGTGAGGGTTTTAGCGTAAGGTAAACATGATCTTCATGTGGGATTAAATGAATGGTTTGCTTATGCATATGCAGTTCTGATGTTCTCTGGAGGAAGCAGGATCAATTTCTGAAAGAAACTGATTTTGAGATAATTGAACAAAGAAAAATTGCCTTTATGCCCATTATGAGTAATTACCAATGCTGAAGGGATGGACAGAACAATAGAGAAAAGAAAGTAGTGGGAGAAAGGTTTGGGGGTTTTTCTTCCATTTTTCTAGTCAATACAAGACAATGCATGCTAAGATTACAGCCAGGACTAAGACATTGCTGCCATAGGATGGAACTGTGCTGGTTTCCTAAGTAGGCTTCTTGAAGAAGTAAACATAACTCAGTCTGAAGAATGTCTGGCATCTCCCTGCTTTGTCACATTTTAGATCCTTGCATATGAACAAGCTTCAGATGTTTTCTAAGAGGCTATTTGGGTGGCAGGCCACTGAAAGTGTTTTCAGTTCTTAAAGATTCATCGTACGAGAAGTACTGGATTTCACAGGAAAAAAAGACAGTGAGCCAGCACTTTTCAAACTTTGCAGTCTTACATATACATACATGCATTTGCTTACAGACACACTAAATGACATTCCCAATTTTACAGCTGTATGAAGAAAATTCCATTTGATTGCAATACTATTTAATAGGAGATACAGGTGCAAACCTGTATAGAATCTTCTTTCCCTCCTTCTTCTCCTAGAAGATCAAGAAACCGAGACTGGCGCAAAAGTTTACGCATCCCTCAACTACAAAGGATTATTGGCATTCTCTGTCTTTTTTCATTCTTATTATCATAGCCTACCAGTTTCTTCCTCTGCCATCCCCTTACCCGTCAAATCTCCTCAGCTGCCCAGTACTGCCTACACTCCTGCTCCCGATGCCTCACATGTGGCTGAGTCAGAAAAAACATGAAAATAATCTCTTCTCAAATCAGTATTACAAACTGGGAGGATGTTATAAGATGCTGTTGCAACTCCCACTGGTTTTCTCCCACAGAATCTATACCAGGAGAGTGCAAAGGAATAAATCAATCTTTCTGAGATATAGAATCTGGAAGTATCTCTTCTCTTTCTCATATATATCTTTCTAGTTCAGTCAGTATAAAAATCACATCTCAGTAGGCAAGGAAATGTAAAAGATTGGTCTCAGGTAGGACGGAGAGCCTTCCTCCTTTAGGTATTCAAATTTTGGAAAAAAAAAAATTACAAATACTATATATCAGCCACAGATTTTACAACTCTAAAAGTTATTTCACACTGTAAGCAATGTAAGAAAAACTCCACAATGAGATTGCTTTAATAACAAAGACATAATATATATCATTATAACTTTTCATGCGCTACTGCTAGATTCTAACATCATGGATAAAAAAGATCGAAGCAGACAAACTCTTTTTAAATTTAATTTTAATATAATTCTTGTCTACCAAACTTTGTAAGTGATCTACTTTCTTTTCCAGTAATCACAATCAAAGCACAATAAAAGCTTCCACTCACTACAGAAAGGCTTTGAAGACAGAGACTCTTCAAAGTACATTTCGTTTGCATCTAAGTTTTCCCTGTGCTGGGTCACTGTAACACTGAGTTACATATCATGCCTTTAACCTTAGGGGGCTACATCTTGTCCTCTTGTTGTAAGGCCTGTAGGACAGAACCAAGCAAGCAAAGCTTACTAACATCAAATCCTGGGAGTATAGACAAGCACGGGAACATGTTACCAAGCAGGGATGACTCTCATTTTTAAAGAGCTATTCTGCTTCATTCATGGTATCTGAATACCTATTCCATGATTACCTTTACTAAGTAAACAGTTACTAGAAAGCAGCAAGTATCTGTCTTTGGGGGTGGTATAAGGAGAGTGTTTCTCAATATAAGCACAATAATTGTACATTAAGGAACTTAGTGATTAATAATTTCTAAAATATAAAAAGCCAAAATTCTTACCTACTGACATCACAAGAGCTTCGATTGACTACCCAGGATGTCGACAGTATAAATATTTTGGAAAGAAAATGTCATCTCTTGACAACAGACTAGTAAGGAGCTACAATACTGCCTCCTTTCTCCACCCTATAATGAAACATGAAACATCACGTTTTCTAGGAAATTATGTAATTTTCCATGCTTTTACCATATACGTGGGTTCTATTGTCTAGTATGGCCCTTGTTACCTTGCAGAACAACTTCTTCAGCTATGTATTCCATTGCATTCTAGTAGCTACACATGAAACAGCACATGAAAGCAAGTAAAGTTTTACTTTGAGAACAAATCTTTTCAAATCCTGGTGATAAAGCTTTTAAAATCTATTGTGGTAGAGGACAGAAAAAAATAGAATAACAGTATTTACAAAGAATTTGTTTGGACAGGAATACACTGTTCCAGTTCACTGCCTTTACAACTGAGGTGGGCCAAACACAGGTTGAATTATACCTTTATAGCACATGAAGTATAAATTTCTCAGTGGTGAGAATCTGTCCCGCAAAACCGTAGCACTCCTAACATAATACTGATAAAGAAGGTAAGGCTGGGCTTGATCTTTTTTGCACATGCATTCTCAAAACAGAAACTGCAACTTTATGTCTGAGGATAGAAAAAAGCCTTATGTCACTAATTTAATAAAAATTATTTGCTTCCGTTAGAGTTTTGCCATATTTCCTCTTCCTGGCTATAAAGAGAAATAGTCTTAAGAAAAATTCCATTTAATTAAGCAACAAAATAATTTTTTATACGTCATTAAAGCAAAAGATTTATTATAAGGGAAATATATGTAATTTCAGTCCACCATGTGTGATCGCTTCCATAGTCAGTTTTACAGGTATGCCTTTTCTTATTTAAAAGATTTTATTCCAGTTCTTGTCTTTGGCCCAGAGAGGAATTATTATGAAATTTTAGTCATCATTCCAAGTTCAAAGCTTCTGTGATACAAACACAACATTTTACTATCAAGCATTTAACATGGTATATTTTCTTCCAATTAAAAAAAATTAAAAATCATTGGTATTAAGAAGTTTACCTAAACAAAATATATCCATGCATATCTGCTACAAAGTAGGAGCAAAATATAACTTGTTTGTTCTATCACTACAATGACAATTTCTTCAAGGAAAGCCAAGAGGGATGTATAACTTTTCTTTTGCTTTGGCACGTAAAAAAAAGCATAGAGAAGTTTTCAAAAGACAAACAGGTTTTCCAGCATCCAAAAGTAAAAGCCTCGTCTCAACTTTTCTCCTTGAAAATCTCGTGTTTGCAGTTTTGCCTTAGAAAGTGTGTTTTGGCATTCATAATGAAACTTTCTCCTGCTTGCTTGTATCTCTCTATCAATTCAGTTAAACTGAAGCAACACTAGTTTTACATTAGTCCTATTACAGTTATCAGAGTTGATATAACGAAAGCAAAACCTGATAGGCTGAGGAAGTGATTTTTTTTTTTTTCCTTACAGAAAATGCAGATATTTGCTTTGACTTGTCAAGTGAAAATGCTGGTTTCATTCAAAGATTCATTAATTTGGATATGGCTGGATACAGTTGCTAAATACTGATCTAAGATTCCTTTCAAATGTTTCTTCCCAAAGCAGTAACACCAAATTTGATGTTCTCTGTGGGGGAAGGAACAAGAGAAGAACAACAGCCTAGACCTACTCCATTCTGTACATCATCCTTAAAAAAAGTTATCATAACACCATATGCCTTCAAAAGATTGAAAGGCATGACAGTATGTATAAAGGGGAACTTCATGGAGACTCACTTTAGCCTAAGGCCATTGCCTCCCTATGTTTTCTGTTTGGTTGCTTGGTTTGCGTTTTTGTTTTTAAGTCAACTTATGATCCTTCCCTAAAATTAGGAATTTAATTTAGGCTCTCTGAATTGTACCTGGAGGAACCTCTCTCTTCTCAGCTGACTAGAGGGGAAGCCCAGGGAGATAAACTTCATTGTGCTAAAATTAACCTTTTTTTAGATAACCGCCTTTCCTGAAATCACTTACTTCAGATTACCTTCCAAATAACTTGCTTGGGCAGGGGAAGGGATAGTGGGCTAAAGAGAGACAGCTTCTATCCTTCTCTTAGTTCTCAATTTTTTTTGGCCAAGAAATTAAATTCTTAAGAAGTAAAATCTTAATTCTCTTTATTAGTCTTCTCTTCCGTCCAAATCCCAGGCTGCAGTTATCAGGAAACCATCTTGCCGATAGTTTTGCCTCACAAATTGCGAGAAATCAGAAATCTACAACTAGAGTTACTAGGTTTTTCATAAACAATGTATGTTCCATTAATCTTTTTTCACATCTTTCCTTTATTTCTTCTTTATAATACGTAATAACTCACTACGAAGAAGTAACGGTTGCCAAACTAGCTTAACATACAAGGTATATAATGCCTATATCTATGCAAAAAAAAAAAAATCTATCTAAAGATAAATTAATAGCAATGATACTGTTTGATCTGTGTAAATAAGATGATGCCAAATTGTGTTGAACATGTTTCTAAGGCATGTAAAGATTTTTTCCAAAACAAACTTCTTTGTTGTTGTTAATGCTTCTTAGTTAGAACAATGTTTATTTTAATTTCCATGGCGCTTAATGGCAACCTACAAATTCATTTCTAAGTGTTCCCTCCAAGGCTTTTGTTTTAAACTCTCTTGGAGAAAAAAAAAAAAAAAAGTATGTTTTTACAGAACGAAGAGGATAAAGTTACTAACTGAACATGCTGGTTTTTTGGTAAAGGAAATGTTTAAACTTAAGGTCAGAGCCAGCTATCATTTTTTTTTTTTTCCCCAAAACTCTCATTATCCAGGTAACACATGATTTCTTCAGAAATTATTTTCTGAAGAAATAAGAGAATCTAGAAGATAAACAGACAGGGCAACTACAATACTTTCCGTAACAACTAATTTGCTATCCTGAGTGAATGGTACCACACTTTTCTATCATACGCGTGAGAGAAAAAACACTTCTGAATGCATGTTAAGCGTGCTTTTGAACTAAGCTAAAACAAAAAAGCAGATTTCAATCACGTACCTCATTTTAATTGCAACCAATATCTTAACTGAACATTGTACTACAGAGCTTCATGAATATTTAATGACAAAGTAACCAATTACACAATATTATTGCTGTTAGTGTTTCTTCCTCAATTTTTGCAGCAGTGGAGTAATGGTATTTTCTTTAGTTTACTCATTGGGTTCATATTCTGTCTTATTTTGTATTTCTGCAACTATATCAAGCCAAAAATCAGGCACTAGTAGGTCACGTAACTTTTCTAGTCAATTTACCCTGCAAAGGCTGGCAGAATTATTTGCTCAATCGACTTCCACAAAGCTACACATTTGTAACCCTTACTATGATGTGTTAATATTCCTTAGGGAGGTCAGCATATTGAAACCATGCTCAATATGGTTTACATTCATACACTACTCAGTCTTTATAGCTGAGCAGAACACTGAAACGTCACCAATTTAAATCATTACTTCTTAGCGCAAATGCAGCAGAAAATACTAGAACAGTGTGCTTAAGAAAATGAGGGATGCAATCGTTCAGTTCTGAACTAGTCAAGAGATCTGGTTCTTCAGTGTGTATTTTCACTGTATAACAGCACATCTTTCACTATATCCTGCAAATATTTTGGGAAAGCTGAGTTTTTTGGGAGCTTGTTTTTCTAAAGACCTATTTAAGAACCACAGAACATTCAAAATACTAGCCACACTATTCTTTAGCTTCTTCTAATAAACACTTGCTAATGCAGCTAAGATATATCACTATGAAGAAGAAATGATCGCTCCCCAATGTAAAACTGGCCACTATATCTTACTTCTCCACCTGAACTGTTTATCAGATGTTCATATTCTGTAATACTGCTTCAGGATAGGGCCTTAATTATTAAATTCACTATGGTAAAACTCATCACATTATTGAACAGTAATTGTCTGTTCTTCTGCACTTCTAAACTAAATGTCACATACCCAAACCATACTGCACTTCCAGTCAGCAAGAACACATAGTTACAACTGAGTTTTATGACGTAACTTCCATTCCTCTACATCCATCTAGGTGGACACTGAACTCAGTGGGAGTTATGTTTGAAAGTTCTGGACAAAAATACAACTTTTTGTTATTAGTTAGGCGATCCAACAATTTTTATCTTTATCTTCTAGTTCATTAACTTAAGTTTCTGATCTGGACTGCAAAGGATTAACATTTTCACAGACAGTAAGCTATCATTGTTGGCCTCAATAGTGCACTAACACAGAAATTGGTGTTATAAAAATATTTTCTTAGTTTTCCGTATCTTCTCATCTAGAATTTTTATACTATTTTTATGAACAATTTAATTAAAATATGTTTATGAAGCAGCACTTACTTTAAAAAAATAGCAAATGATCAACATACAGGTAATCAACCAAAAAAATAAAAAGACTGACATAACCAGCATATTTTAAGAAGTAGCTGACCTATGTAACTTATGTTAATTTCACGGATGAGACCTGCAAATGAGAAATTAGCCCAACTGTTTCAAATTAAAGAAGTAAAATGTTATATGCAATCGGAAAGCTAGATATTACCTGTCAGAGGAATTTAAAGTCTGGAACTGCCATGGTCAGCATAGTGCCCTGTAGTACAGGTGAAGAAAGCATAGTGAAAATTCAGCAGGCTGATGTTTGGAATACTGTAGGCAGGAGAGCCCTGTTTTAACCATGAAAAGAAACAAATTTATGTTATCTAGATAAAAGAGGGGTTTTTTTTTTGTTTAAGACAAACAACTCCCAAGCAGATGATCAAGATAGAAGAAAACAGTATGTTACCACAGGTTAATTTCTTACAAATAATCACAGAGTAACTAATCAGTGACTAACAGAAATAAAGTATGTAGCCAGTTTGCTTAAGAACAAATGAGATCTTATTCTGGTATTTTTTACTGAAGTTAACTTCAACAATTCTAAAGTGAGCTGAAGAAAGCCAAAGGGGGAGGTCTTTAACAGTATCACCATCTCTCTTTGGTTTTGTGAGCATCCAAATAGTGTTGCTGGTTTTCCCAATGTTATTTAAAAGCCATGAAATCATGGGGGTATACATGACCGGATTTATAAACCTGGATCTGATCCATAAACCTGATCCATTACTCTGAGTAATCTTCACAGGAGTCCAGTATTTTTTTGATAAAATATATATTTTCTTGAAACTGTATATTTTCAAGAAAAAACTACATCTATGACAGATGACTAAAAGGGTACCTAAAGGAGCAGGTGCAAGTGAGCAGTGTCCATGATGTGCAACTCCTGCAGTTTCATCAACCTTTAGGGTTGCATGCTGACCTCATATATGCACAAAGGGACATCATTAGTGGAGAAACCACTTCAGATGCAAGGAAATTTTCAGGGAACAGACTCTTGAGCCTCAGCTGCCTTCTTCAAATGACCAGAAAGCAGATGAGGGCTGCTGCGTCTGGCTATTATTTCATTCTCCCTGGCTGAACTTCAAAACATCTGTTGCATAAGGGAAGTCTAATCAGAATGGCTGCCTCTACCCGGACAGCTGACATTTATTCACCATGAGAAGAACCTGTCCACTAACAACATTCCCATGAGCCTGACTGACATGCCTGAAAAGCAGACTGAGTAGAGGCTATAGCCTGTTCCAAATGACTGCAGAAACCTCTGATCTTTTCCCTTTAGGCACTGCAGCCTTGATAGAAAAATCTGCAAAATAGATGAGAATCTGTTTTACAATCTAATAGTGCTCTGCACTGCTTTGGAAGAAGTCAAGCATATGGACTGCCACAAACTATTAGAAATCAGTGTGAAATCACAGGAGAGTTATAGCATGTAGCTTTCACGATATGTTTCACAGACATGTGCAAAAGTTTTCCAAAATAAAGTTATCAGTGCATAAACAGACACTTTTATAACCAATGTCTCTCTACATTAAGAATCAAGTTCTTTCTAAGCAGCTGAGCTAACAAAACCTGCTCTTTGGGTATTTGATTTTAATGATTTTATATCTTATCTCCTTCATAACAAGCTCACTTGTCTCCTAGTCTCCTGACAGTCTGGAGGAACAAGAGATAGCATTTACTGTGCCTGGTTTTAAGCTTCACACATGCCAGGCTGCCAGCTGGCAGATCAAGCAGAATCAATGATAATATCAGCTCACAGTGCAGCCTTTCCCCTTTAGCAGCACAAAGCTGGGTCTCTCCTCTCTTACCACACCACTGATTTTCACTTGTAGGAATCTAATACTTTTGAGATCCTCTCCTGCCAAATTCAACAAGTTGGGTTAGTTCAAAGGCTACTGGGAGGGAATGCAGGGAGGGAAGGGAAGAAGGGGAAAGGATAGTTGGCTGACAACCAGAATAACAGCATAACTTTATTCCAAGGAAAACAAGACCAAAAATAGATTTTGGAAAGAATAAATGCATAGCTAACACTTAAAGAAGGCTAGTGGACAATACATAATGGGAAATGTGTCTCTAACCAATAGCCATATAATTCTTTATTCTTTGAAAAAAGCGTATGTAGCCATGTCATCCGTTCAGCTCTCCCTCTTCAGCTCCTGCACTGCAACAGTTTTTGAAGCTGGTGACCAGTTTCAGCAAAAGCTGACCTAGGGAATGGCAGGTATCAGGCAGTTTGCATTTCCATGGCAGATGCAAGTTCAGAGGTACAGCACCAGAAACAGAGACTGTATAAAATAGCTTTGAAATACAGAATAAATTGATGTCATAACAATTGTGGTGAGGACAGTTCTAAGGAAAATCAGGTTTCTGTACTTCAGGTACCTGACAGTTTAATGAAACATAAAAGCTGCAGTTTATGTGTCACACATCTCTTCCCCCCATTGTCTTCTTCCCTTCCCCAATTTGGTTATTTGTATAACTACATGTTGTAAACAGTAAAAGTTACAATATTGTAAATGAAGCATAGATGTGCTAATTTTACAGGCACACTGTGTGTAACCACAAAAGCATCTCCCGAGCTCGACCTAAAAGATAACCATTGGAATTCTAAGAAAATCGTAACAAACAACTATCAATAAATATTTATGGATCTAACATTTGGACTCCTCCACGAGATCTGTTAGAAAAAGCCCAAGCAACCAAACCAAAACCACACTCACTCCTATTCAGAATAAACCCATTTGGAAAGTGATTTTCCAGTACCCCATGCAGAACAGTTGAGATGGAAAGTAAACAAAGAATCTATGTGTCAGAGGTTGTGAAAGACACATGCTTCTACACGCATAGAAGTTTGTGCAGCTATAAAGCTACAAAATGTCCAATTTCCCAAAAATTAAAAGCGAAATTGAAACATTAAAATTTAATTCCAAAAATACTCAAAATTCATTGCATAAAAATACTGTAATGAGGTTGCAAATACAAGCTGTACTGTAGTAGAAATTAGAGGGGTGCTACTATGTAACATCTTAACTCTTGTTTTGACAAAAACTCTAAGCCATGTACCTGGTAGAAGTCTATTCAGACTTTTTACAAAAATAAAGTAGCCAAAAAATACTACTTAGAAATATTAGAGGATTTAGGTGTGGCCTCAAACTACAGAGTACCACAGTGCCTCTAAGAACCCCCTCATCTAAATCCCCTCATCTATATGTTTACCAGCATAATGACTCTTGAACAAGAGCATTAATCACTAACTGCAAATATATAAAAAAAAGATATTTCTACAACTGATACGCTCTTAATACCAGACCTTTCCATTAGACTTCAAAGCATATATTAAAGGAAAACGCTTGCAATAATTACGTGACTGTTCTCCATTACCATATTCAAACTGAACAATACACTGTTAAGTAGTCCAAGCCAATCTCACTTGAACCTTGAGGATTCTTCAAGCAACTAGGAATAAAGAGAACAGAACAGTTATATTGCTTTCAAACAAGGTTCCATTTTTTTCCAATTCTTTTTCCCTAACTTATTCCTCAGTAGAAGAGAGAATAAGGCATAGAGATGCCTGAAGTAACAATTCAATTCCATAAGAAAACTTACAGCTGCCAAAATAACATGCCTTCCATTATTTGCTATGTTTTATGAAGGAAGTTACATTTCCTGCTCTCTTCAAGAAGCAATTGAACATTCAAGGGTTTGAGCCCCAGAGAGATGTTAAGGAATCCATTAGCTACTATTTCATTTCTTTTATTTTTGATAGCAGGGTTCCCACAGCTGCGTCAGCAACCAGAGTATTTCAGAATGACTACTGTAATGTTGGAGAGAGGAAATCCACACAGTCCAAAGCATTCTGTATGCCGATTTTCACACTTGATATTATGGGACTGGAAGAATTTAGAGAAAGGTCAACATTTTCAGCAACTTCTCCTGCAGACAAATGGGAAGTTGCTAAAAGTATTGAATTGTTACATAAGTAATGAAGAAAAAACTGAATTAAAAGGGATTCATCTTTCCCTTTTGACACAGCCACTCTGGGATTTATACAGTTGGGCCACATTTTGCTCACAAATAACAGCACGGGCCACCTGGAAATCTGTGGCAACTCCACACTCTAATATACTGGCATCTTTGTCATATTCTCAGTCCCACAATCTTCCTGTCCCAGAAAGGGCTGGTAATGCACTATGCAATTCGTACATAATTTTTGATATTTTTATTGCTATAGCAACTGAGTGTAGGCATTTAAACATAGCAACAGACTTTTATAGCACTTTCTTGGATGTCAAAATGGCATGCTGTTTTATTTTCTAAGCAGATGCTCAGAAGATAAGTACACAAGATGATTGTACAGTACCCACCTTCAAAATGAAGAAAAAAACCTCCCAACTTTACAACCCCTGAATCATATAAGCAGACAGATAAGTATAAGGCATACTGTGAGTTTAAAGGATTTTGTTCTGAGAAAGCAGAGAACAAGATTAGGTGAAAAGTCTTGTTGATTTGTGCCCATTTTGTAAAAAGATGTGCAAGAAATTTACAAGGTCCTGTTCTGAAGGGAAGAACTTTTCGTCAACTCTGATCTTTACCTGTTAAGCAACAGGAAAAGGGAAACTGTCTTCATATTAAGTGGAGCCAGATTCTTAGGAGGGATTAAAATCCACTGAGACAGACCCTTAGTTCACGCACATGGGCAAAGCTCTGCACATTCCAATCACAGCAACAGTTCTTTACAAGTAGTGAGAGTTTGACTTGCTATGTGCTTTAAGGAAACACAATTCATCATTTTCATAATAAAAAAGGCTACTTTTCTCTGGTATAGTATTTTCCTCTGGGTCCTTTAAGTTCTGTATCATTTCTGCAAGTGATCAGTGAAAAACACCACTTGGTGTTTAATGTAATTTCCGAACACATCCTTAGACATGGAAATAACAAGCAGCAACAGGACAATTTCCTGAAGGGATCTTTAGGTATTATTCACCTTTCTGTTATAGTTATATGTCAGCTTTGTATAGAGTGTAATGGTTGATGTTTGCCATTTTACCAACAAAAAAAAACCCCAACATTTTAAATCTGCTAAACAGGAAATGTCAAAGACTTTTAAAAAATGAATCCAACAGGAAATGTCAACAGCTTCTTCTAAGGGTACAAAGGTTGTTAATATTCCAGTCAATCTATTCCATTAGCACACAACATATATGTTTTGGAAGGGACATTTTAATGTTGTGGTTTATATAGAAGAGATTTCAAGCAAGTCCCAAAACCTCAACATGCAGATAAAAATTGAGGTTAATATGGTGAGGTTTTAGAATATATCCCACAAATTCCTTCTCCCTATCCCTCAGATATTTTCACACAGAACAGCTTTCAAGTCTCCTAATCTTGCTGTAAGAGCGTCAGGTACTTAGGAATTCTGATACATCTGCTTGGTTTTCTACGGTCTGCTCCACTACTGCACTTATTGAAAATAGCTTTCAGAGCAATGCTGACAATTATACCTATCAAATAACAGGAATGATAAGTTTAACTGCAATAGTCCTCAAGGAAGTCAAGATGATAGGCACAACTATACTTGCATTAGAAAGTCTGAGAGGACATGCAGAGCACCAAATTGACTTAGCACCTCCTCCTGGGGCAAACTCCACCCTCCATTGTGACTTATGCCCCTAGCTATATCATGCTATTTTCATAATCCCAGAGGTCTGTCACATTCATTCACTATTTAAGAAGAAAATTATGGGAAATTCAGTGGCTGAAATTGTGAAGCATGTGTGCATTTTCATACATTGTTCAATTATTTCTCTTCCTCTCCACAAGCTCTCCTTCAGCTTATGGTTGGACATGCTATTTTTAATTTTTCTGTTCAGCAGTTAGAGCACAGTTCAGCACAGCTTCAGAAGTTTTAACAGGAAATGTTAATAGACATACCACACTAGATTTATATTCTACTACCTGCACACATACACCCTATTCTAAAAAGGCCTTTTCAGAGACACTTCAGAGAAACTGGGGGAACACTTGAAAATGAAATAGTAGATTTTTCCTTTCCAAAATTTCAGAAACAGATCTCATTCTATAGATCTTACCATTTATTAGTGCATCCCTCTAAGTCCAAAATAAGATAGGTGAAAATAGACCCACTGCTTCTATTCAAATTCTCCTAGACTTCGGACTTTTATTTCCTGAGAACTAATGTAGCCTTTACCTTTGTGGTATTCACGAAGAGCCTGTCACCACTGAAGTCAATGGAAACTTTCCTGGTTTTTTTCAAAAGCAAAGGCTCGGAGCCAAATTCCCCATGTATAACCCCAGTGTTACAAAACATTCTGCAAAATTATATAAACAGCAGTAATTTTACACTGAAGGCAAGCCCCTATCCAAAGTAATTGCTCCACTTGACCCAACAGCACAAAATTTCTACCATGTATCCATTTCCAGGATGCAAAACCTTACAACTGGTAAGAAAAAAAGCGTGCAACTCCTAAATAAAATGGCTGCCCACCCCCTCCATCCCCCCCTTTGTTATATCAACTTTTTAACTCCTTTGCTCTTTGCCGAAATTGCAGTAACTAGCCCAGTGGACCCTATTTTATAGCCATGAGGTAACTGCTCTGGACAACCACCAAGTGCATTTGCAGGTAAATTAGGGGACAGCACAGTATAACTAAAATATAACTAAAGTATAACTTTGTATCATGACAGAACTCAACAAAATATACTTCAGCATTAGCTGGGGAAAGAAACTTTCAGGTTTACATACAAACTTCACATATATTAGCTGCCAGGTTTGTGTGTTTCCCTCCCTGCCTCTCTCATGCTCCCTGCTCCAAGCAATCCATGTTAGCATTAAAAAAAAAATAAAAAAAAAATTGAAAAAACCCACATATTCTACAAGATTGACTTGGCCAAACCCACAGGTGATCACATCAACAATATTAGAGGTCCCTAGTGACTTGTGATACCAAAAGACTTTGGGTTTTGTACATTTTAAGGGCAGGTAAAAGTTCTAGCAGATGGTGGTTTCGATTTTCAGTTGGGGGGGGAGGTCAGGGTTCAGTGTTGTTGGGTATATTGTTGTTTAAATCTTTCAGATACTTAATACACTTGGTAATCCATAAGTAAAATTGAATTTCTCAAATTATTTTTCAGATTGTAAAATTAAGAACAGACACACTGAAATAAACAAAAGTAAAGAAAAATAAAGAAAAAATATATTGCATCTGCCTAATGAAGAGGATTAAATCCAGGGATGCTTTTAGAGCCTAAGCTCTCCAACAAAACCTGAGGCTACAAGTCGACTTGTTCTAAGTATCAAATCACTCTATTCTTTTCAGAATTCTTAGAACCTACTTTCCCTCCCTACTTTCCAGGGAGGGAACCTGAGTTATTATTTCTCAGTGCTACCATAACAGTCACAGTCACAGTTCTCCATAACATACAACTTCACATGTACATAAGCAATAATCCATGTCTTGAGTCACTAGTTTATGAGCTTACAAAGATCCATCACCCACTCACATTTTCTGTCAGTGATACTGAGATCCAAAACATCTCTTTGACCCACTTTTTGAAGGAAGTACAAGTGGAGAACACACCACAAGGAAATTCTTCTCTTTAGTTTACAGGAAAGCTGCAAGTTAGGACAGAAGAGATCTTTCTCTCTGCCCACAAATCCCCCAGATCTTTAAATAGCCCACAAACCTTGAAACAGGAAGGATTTTCTTTCCCCTTCCACTCACAAGCCATTCGACGCTTCTTTTTCCTGGACTTACACACTTCTTTAAGAAGAGCAAATAGATGAGGCAAAAGAACTCCATGACATGTAAAGAGCATACATATATGATCCTTGAAATAAGAAGCTTTCACATCTGTCTCTTCTCAGCTCTCTATACCTCAGTTGCCATACTCTGTCTTACTCAGCTTTTCAAAAAGTGGTTTGACACCATACTATCACTAAAAACTGTCAGAAAGCAGACTGATCAAAAAGAGGATGGAAGAGGTTGGTGCTCAAGATTGGAACTACGAATCTGACTGCTAGATAATCCTTAACTCCCACTGCTTTGCTCCCAAATAAATAGGACTATAGCTATTAAAACTGACTCACACATATAAAAAGATAGGCGGTAGGGAAGTATTTAAGTTTCATGTCCGCAACCAATTTAGAGCTTAATCCAGATGAATGTAAAGCAGAGGAATTTATATAAATGAAATACATTGATAATCCTATGTACTTTATCAGAGTGCTGATGTTAACACACAATTTTTACTACGTACCAATGAGCAACCTGTACTACTTGCATTAAATTACGCTTATTGTCATTAACATCTTCACTGATGATAAATTTACACATAGCACTATATTCTATATTCAAACAAAAAAAGGGTTGAATGCATTAAGAACAATACTTGCTGAAATGCTACAAGATACATTAGAAACACATATTTAGTTCAGATGTGAAGGAGTTAAACACAGAATAGTTATTTCAGTCCATACACAAAGTTAAAAATAACTAATTAAAACTTAAACACTTTCTAAATACCATCTAAAGTTGCATATCCTTGCACAAGGGGTGCACAAAATGTCACAAGTAAACTAACACATGCCAGACCAGCAAATCAGAACAAGTGGCTTTGGAGGCTACAAAACACAAGAATATTTAAAGAGGGAGGGCTCTCTAGTATTGAGCATTTAATATATAGGCCTGTTTCTTAATTTCACAGAATTATTGGGTTGGAAGGGACCTCTGAAGATCACCTGGTCCAAACCCCCTGCCAAGGCAGGGGCACCTAGAACCATTTCCAGTGTTAGTTCTAATAAATTTAGATTTCTATGGGTTATATTGTTAGATTATTAAGCTCCAAGTTTGGTATAATTGTTGATTTTGGATATAATTATTGATCTAAAACATAAAGGTTAGGTAGGAGATTAACCTAAGCTATTCACCAATGATAGTCCAGAGAAAAAGAAAAGGAAAATTAATTACAAGTTTTGCAACTGGACCTGAAATGTTTTAGCAAATAAGATTCATTTATCACATTCTCTTGAAACTGGATGAAGTGACCTTTCTTTAAAGTATGTACACCACCTACCATATCAAATATAATTGCAGTAACTGTTAGCACTTGCAAGAACACTGTCTATGCTCAGAACTTTAAATTAATCTGATCTTTGTATCGCATGAACGAAAAGCTACTGTCTAACCACTCCTCAAAGATGGAATCTCACAGCTGATTGCAAAGAGTTTTTCACCAGATGCAATAGTTTTATATACAATTTGAAAAATCAACTAAAACAAGTTGTTACTAATATCAGTTAGTAACAGAACCCCCAGCCTTCACTTTCCTTGAACTGACCTCATTCTTTCATGTTGTTTACATACTGTTGTCTGAGAAAAAAGCTTAACATATACATTAGTAAGACAAAAAAAATGTTTTAATTTGCCAAGAAAATATAATACACTTCAGTGCAGAGTACCTACCAAATGGCACAGATAAAACTGAAGAACAAAATACCAGGAAATGTAAATATTGTCATTTTTCATATTAAAGCAAACATGCTGTAACATTTGAAGGTTGGTTTGGTTTTGGTTTTTTTTTTCTGTATAGCATTCCAATTAGACACACTTTATGGTATTAATTTACATCTAATAGGATTAAAACCAAACACAGTGCATAAAGAAAAACTCTGGAAGTGCCTTTTTAAAAGATAGGTTCCAGACATAAGCAGGTAATCCATCAAAATGAACTCCGGCACTGTTAAAAGCAAGCATGTGGGAAGGAAAGCCATACAATTTAAAAAAAAAAAAAAAAAAAAGAAATCTGTTTCCCTGTAACATGTATTGCTGCTAACTAAGACTCTAGCACAAGACAGCTAACAGTATCTGTGAATCAGGTTGCCTTGAATTACTGACTACGTACCTTTAGTAATCAAGTCTCAGTATAATTAACACAGCTTTTTCTTTTTCAGTCTTGTACATTCCCAAACAGTACACAGGGAGCACTAGGTTTCATTAAATACACCCACTTTTTAAGCAGCTAAAATCTGAAGAAGAGGTAGAATTTGAAGGGGGTAGGGGAGGAAAGTTGGAAAGAACCAACTATTCAGTATCACAACAACAAGGTACTGTACCTTTAAGGAGGAAACATGGTTCCGTTCTGTTTCACGGCTGAAAAAGAGCTTATTCTCAGTTATAGAGATTACTTACCTAAAACTTCAGTTATTCCTCTTTTTCCCCTCAGGCCAGCCTCTCTTTCACTCTTGGGAGCTTTTACCATTTAAGGTCAATATTACATCTGGCTCTAGTAACTAATGCTGAAGCAATTTTTAACTCAGAGATCCAACAGGCTGCCTAACATTAGAATGAGAGTTTAAATTTAAAGTAACTCTTCAGAAAGCCTCTTTCTTGCCTCAGAGAATTACGGAATTAAAGGCTTTCCTATTCTGGCATAAGTACTCTGAGTACAACACGATGTAGGCATCCCATTAGCATTCTTGAAGTTCACTGCATATAAGCTCTACTTACTCATTTCTGATTAAAATGGACAAGTAGGAAGAACAGATGAAATAGTTTACATCATGTTATGTTAACCCTTTGAATTTTTTACTGAAACAGCTGCTACTATTTTTCACATTCTCCCCCCCTTGCTTGGTCAGAAAGAGTCTAAATTAGTGAGCCAACATAAGGCATGTGAACTTTTAAAGAACGTTGGCTTCAGTCCAGCCATGGGCTCTGCTCTCCACTTGCAGAGTATGAATAATTCCCATTGAAGTCCACAGAAGTTGCTTGTATCCCATGAGAAAATGTAACTACAAATGGGGCATGAAGAGGGAAAAGAAACCCAAAACATTTACCATACGATATTCAAGTACCTGCAGGAGAATCACATGCATATGATTCAGAGCTCCCAGCTCTGAAACAGACATAGATCTTACTGCAGTCCTTTAACCAATTCAGCCTCTTTATTTTTAAGTATTACAATTACATCCACAGATCCTAAGAGTTCTACTTACACCAGGTGTTTTAAAGTTATCAAATACAAGTAAGCCAAACCCTGTTTAAAAAACCTTTCACAATTCAAGTACAGATAAGAGAGTTGAGGGTGGGAAATGTCAAAAAATTGCATCAGAATGTATGCAAAAATATTATATAGTAAGTTTGGTGAGGACATATTAGGGCTGCTTTAAGAGAATGGAGCAAACGATACTAAATTAACTTCCTTTTGATAATGGTTAATAAGAGCAGCAAGACAGAAACAGATCAAACAAAGCAAAGTAAGGATTTGATTATTTGACTTGAAAAACACATTCCATAGGGGAGCGGCTCAGGAAACATGAGCATACCTGTAGAAGTGGGCAAAGATGAGTCCATTGTAACGTAGCACAGACTCTGCAACATAAGAAAACAGAGGCTGGGGACCTCATTTGTGCCATATCAGGCTTGAGCTTGCATTAGGAAGTCTATTATTCTACACTTAAGACATTCTTTGTCCCCAAAATCAACACAATGAAAAAAGTTCTGAAAAACTTCTTTAACACTGGCATTTAAGCTTGATCCCAAGATAACAGAGGCAGGTAGGTATTTTAAAAAACAGGTTTTGATGTCCTTTGTCCACTGACAGTCCTTGGCATGATTACTGGCTCTCTGACAAGACACTTTAACATCTCCCATCTTCTTGAACTATATTTTCACCCACAAACTGAAATACTCTCTTGTGCCTTAACATGGCTACAGTCTTCCATCTAGTTATCTGCAACTACAGAAGCCTTACCAGCATCTGTAATTCATAATTTTCCAGTTTTTTTTTCTCAGAATTTCTCAGACCACAAGTGCCAAGTGATTCATTTGTCTGCAACAAGAAGGTGTGTTTCTCTTCTGCATGCATCCCTTCTCTTCTTTCATATCTGCATGCATCCCTTTCATAGCAACGGCTGCTTTGAACTCATTTTGGGCAAGAACAAGTTGCTTAGTGCCTTTTAGCATTACCATCCTCTGGGAAATAAAACTTTTAAGTTGCTTGTTCATTAGTCTTGCATCCTATAACCACTGTTAGCCAAATTTAGCGAAAATTTATTAAAGTAAGAGGTCTCAAGAATATTTTAAGTTCCTAGAAACTTCATGAAATCAGTAGCTTGTAAAGGAGATTCAAGCTACTGTCCCTGCTAAGGCAGAAACCTATAGCAACAAAGTTTCAGTTCTGCTTTGTTTGGCACACGTACTTGTACCACACAAACATGACCACTGCTGTTTAGGTAGTATTTAGGGGACACAGGAAGACTCTGGAGGTACTCATAAGAAGGGGAAAATGATGCTTCCATCAATCTTCAGCTCCTGAAACTACTTGTGTATTTTTATATCCTATAGCACACTCAATGCTTCAGCAGGTGCTTTGTCCAGAGGTTCGATTTAACGTGAGTGAGCTTGGACCAAATGCAGTGAAACTTCCTAGCAAAAAATCTAAGTTTTTAAATGAGGGAATCTTAGCATCTACAAATTATTTTAACTAGATTGTTAAATTTGTATAAGCATGGCATAGTAACATGAAACATACTAAATATTTTTCATGGAGCTTTTTCGCTTGTTTGCTTTTAGGAGAGGGACCTTGGGGTCCTGGTGGACAACAAGCTGTCCATGAGCCAGCAACGTGCTCTTGTCGCCAAGAAGGCCCATGGTTTCCTGGGCTGCATTAGGAAAAGCATTGCTAGCAGGTCAAGGGAGGTGATCCTCCCTCTCTACTCAGCCCTAGTGAGGCCTCACCTGGAGCACTGTATCCAGTTCTGAGCTCCCCAGTACAAGAGAGACATGGAGCATCTGGACCAAGTCCAGCCAAGATCTCCAATCCAGACAGGAGATTAAAGGTCTGGAGAATCTCTCACGAGGAACGGCTGAGGGAGCTGGACCTGTTCAGCCTAGAGAAGAGAAGGCTCGGGAGGGATCTGATCAGTGTCTGTAAGAGGATGGGACCAGACTCTTCTTGGTGGTGCCAAGCAACAGGACAAGATGTAGTGGGTATAAACTAAAAGACAGGAAGTTCCACCTGAGCATAAGGAAGAAATTTACCATAAGGGTGACTGAGCATTGCAATAGGTTACTCAGAAAGGTGGTAGAGTCTCCTTCCCTGGAGACATTCAAGAACTGTCTGGACACAACGCTGAGGAACATGCTTAGGTGACTCTGCTTGAGCAGGGAGATTGGACTAGATGACCCCTGGTGGTCCCTTTTAACCTCAACCATTCTGTGATTATTTTGAAGAATTTATGCTTCAGGACTTCAAAATACACTGTATTAAAAATGTTGCTTATAATCCTTTCTATCTATACATAATTCCTATCTATGCAATAAAGCAGCATGCTATAGCTGACAAAATGTAAGTGGCAAGACATGATTATATGCTCTATATTCAGTGACTAAAATATGAAGATTATTAATCAGGCTAAAAATTGCAGCAGAAGTGATACTTGCACTTCAAACTGGAGTTCTATCACATGAATTTCCATATTCAATTTTAAAAACATCCCCAAAGTATTTTTATCAGTTAGAACTTTTGTCCTACCACAACTAGAATGCATTTCTGCCAATCCCAGGTCCTCTGCACAAATGCCAACGAGCACTGACAATTTCATCTATTGAATCAACTGTTTTAGCCATCCTCATCATCTTATTTCTCCTAAACTATGCAGAAAAACTAGTTAGCAGAGTTCAAGTTTATGTTCCTGTGTGCCCTCATTTTCTTGCACAGATTTTTTTGTTAATTGGAACATTTAATCTTGTATCAGGTTTGTGCTTTCTGTGGGTTTTCTGGCTTGTATGTTGCTACCGCTACAATGAAACACAAAAGTGAAGTCATCTTATTTCATATGCTGGTATCCATTATGCAGATCTCATTTATGTATGCAACTAACATTGTGTGGCAATCTGATTTGTCAGCTTCATTCATACAGGAGAAAAACACAAAACAAGAACAGATCTGATGAGAAAAAACACTAAAAAAACCCCAAACCAACAAAGAACTAAAACAAAACCCAAGGCAAAACATGCAATAAGCTTTCCATATCTGGGACTCACTCACTCTACTGAATACTAAATCACAGTTGGAATACTTGAACTAAAATGTATGTTGGTTCCACAGGATGATATTAGTCAGTATTCACTCTGCTAGTCAGCTGAGCAGCTATGTTAGATTTTTTATGAAAAATGTAACAAAACTTTATGGTACTTGTAATAATGTTTATGCAGCAACTTTTCTAGATTAGTCTTCTGAAAAGCAGAGGTTTTGCTTCCAACTTTCTACAGCAAAAGAGATGCACTTCATACGAATCAGAAATGTTAAGCTAGAAAAACATACAATTGCAGAATAAAATAAGAGCATGCAGAACAAGATAAGGGCACATACAGGAGAGCCCAGTCATCTCAAAGAAAATGTTATACTGACAATGTACATAAAGTTTGCTTTGAGGTAATACAGATGATCCTGCAAACAAGCCCATGTTATGTAGAAAGATTTGAGACCTTGGAGAAGTACTCAAAGTGCTTTCAAAAACCCTACTAATTAAGCCATAATGAGTCTTTTTATTTATAAAGCTAATGTTTTTCTCAGTCTCAAAATAGCCAGCTAATAATTTCTATATGAGAAACAGAGTCCAAGAAACAAAATGTCAATCTGTTTACTAGTATTCATTGCCAGATAATCAATCAAATGATCCAAACTGACGAACATAGTTTAAATAGCCAAGTCCTTCTGGATAAGTGTTACACAAAACATTTACAGAAACCATTATATTTTCTTTTCCTTATATTTTTTTTTTCCTCCTCCCTTTAAGAAAGTGGTTTTAAAAGTGAAGTTCCAATAAAAGCACCATATCAAGACATTTATAGTAGTTTACAGGGAAAGCAAAACAGTATCAGAATTTTAAACCTTTGTGGGCCAGGAAGTTATTCTGTTTCCATGACCTTAAATCTAGCCTGCCAAGAAGCTAAACATATCTAATACTTTTTAGCACACAGAGTCTTCCAAGGTCACTGATGCATTTCCCTTACTCTAACGCATTATTTTCTGAGGTTCAGCTTCAATTTCTTCTAACAGTAATTGAAACCTTAGCATGTGTACAAATAATGTGTTTAATATATTGTTAAATGATTGTCCTATGTTCTATGGAAAACCTTTTGGAAAGATGATGCAAATGAAAAAAGTAAAAATGCTCTCATGCTTTTGATTTTTATTTTTTTTGGGGGGTGGGGGGAGGGGAGGGGAAGAAAAAAGAAGGGGAAAAAAGTTTAAAAAGTTCTTCCACCAAAGAGAGTAGTTCAGAAGACTTGACACAATCATGGCCAGTGGGGGAATAATTATCCATAGAGAACACCTCCCATCAGAGCTCATCTTCTGTTTTGATTTGGGGTGGGTGAGGGTGTGTGAAAAGGGATCTTCAATAGCACAATTACAAGAAAAAAGGAAGGATGAAATTTTGCAATTTGTTTTCTGGGGATCTTTGTAGAAACCTGAAGAGGTTAATACTCACTAACTAATCTCCTATCTAGGCCAGCATAGTAAAGTTATACTTCTTGAAATCAGTACGCATATTGAAGTTTGGACTTCCTATCTTATTCCACTCTAAGAAACGGGAAACTAAAATATTACAAGAAGATAGTTTAATCCATAGAAAGAAAAGCAAGACTTTGATGGCCCAAACCAGACATTTTTTTAGGCTTTGAGATGACATTCCCTGACTGAATTAATCCTAAATAATAATTCTTAATCACACGTGAAACTTGATATCAGCATACATCATACTAAATTGATCCAGAATGCTTGCAGACTCAATTAAGAACCCTTGATTTTGAGAATTAGTTGCAGAATGAAGAGTATATTTACCACATGGTAAAAATAAACTTATCAGGAGATAATATGGGAAGCTTTTATCAGGGACAGAGTAAGTGATCTCCATTCCTACAGCAGAAAGCAAAAGTAAGTACAAACTCTGAGCAAAGATTAATTTTGGTTAATACTTGTTTTCAATGCTGGAATTTTACTCTTCGTCATTTATTGTAATATTTCCAGCAGCTTGTTAAAAAAAAAAAAAAAAAAAAAGAAGAAGAAGAAAATTTATTCCACCTCTACCAGTAGAATTCTAGAGAAAAGCTTTAAATCACATTTCTTTTGAGTGGATGACTGCTGCTGCTACAGTGTTGCAGTGTTCATCAGATAGTTTGCCTCTTCATACTTCTACTTAAAGTTTAATGTAGGGCACTTAAAGACAAAAGAAGAGTGTATCAATAGGAATGTCTATAGATAAAATTGTCACTTTTCATTGTAACACTGCAGTTTTTCAGTCTCATTTATTCGAGATATGACAAAATTGTGATTAAGTTAAAATGATTACTTTAAAACACTGATTTTCAGCCAGCATGGTTCAGCTGTTTCCCCCCAAAAAGGTAAAATTTTTATATATGCTGAATATATGTAAGAATATTTTTGGCAAATTTTTAGAGTTACTTGATGTTTTACGGATAAGGCATTCAACCTGTGGATGCAACCATGACTTCTGCTTGTCCCTTTGGAATTATCAATTTTTTTAATTTTTTGAAGTCTCAAGACATTTTTACTAAGCACATACAAAGAGTTTGGCAGTTTCAGAATACAATATTAACTGAGTGTGCATATTCAGTATCACTATATGTCCACAGCTGAATATTTGGCTGCCTTGAACAAGCATTACAAGGAGAAAGCTGGAATTAACAGCATCATTTAATTCTATTTTTTCCTATCTTCACACAGAAAATGTGTGAAGATAGGAAATGTTGGGCATTGGACTGGTGCTTTGTTCTTTGCCAATGTCTAAGAGGACGCATTTCCAGTGAGAATTTTTGCCAGATCACTCTTAAAACACACTGCATATCTCTCTTGCCTCCAGAACTGGCTTAATCACAGATCTATGACTTGTTGCAAAGATACACCAGTATGAACATAAGACTCTAAAATATCTTTTTCTGACTGTTCCTTTTCACTCTCTCCTTTTTGTCCTTCCCTCTGATTAACATTGTGTCTTTTTCACCTCAAATCTAAAACCTAATAGCCCCTCTCTACATTTCTTCCCATGCTTCAGTCTGATAATAATTTCCTGGTGGATGTTTCTTAACTGGCAACTAGGTGACCTATTTTTCTGTCAGTTGTCTTTCTAGGATTTTCTTCAAGGTGAATATCCCAGTTCTAAAGGACACAAGTGCTTCTGTTCAAAAACACCAGCGAAGGGATTTTGTTATTAGCAAGATTTTCTGGTTTTACAGACATGTTCATCACACACAGAGTTATAAAGAAATGTTTATCTATTCTTTTAAAAGAAATGTTAAGCTTCTAACAGCAGTCTTTTATAAAGAAAATCAAAGCCAAAAAAATTCTGATAAGCAGATACCCTAACCTATGATTACATATATAAATAAAAATTGGTGTCACTTTATGATATACTGAACTTTTACTAGAGACTGACATGCTTTACTAGGAAATCCATATTCAGAGTTGGATCATGTCATACTGCAATAAGGCAATAAAACATTTATCAGTGTTGTGTTTTCATCATCAGAGCAAGTGATTCCGCTTTGTGAGACAGTGTTTGCTTTATTGAAAATATACAGTGTCTATCCACAACTGCTTCAGACCTTTCTTTCACCTACTATCCCATAACAGAAAAAAATCCCCTACAAATTCAAGATAAATCCAAAACAAGTCCAATATTATTTAGAGATATCTACCTGAAGAAAGAGAATGTATAAATAATAGGGGATATGTGAGAATTCCATAACTTTGATGAGATATAATAAACATGGAACTGGAGGAGTTGAACTATATGTGAACGTATTAATCAGCACTGAGTCTGGCGAGTTTATATTCTGATGCTGCTGTTTTAATACAGTTTAGCAAGGAAAAAAAAAACCCAGTATGATACACAACTGTGCCAACAAGTATACCCATGTATATAAATTAAAGATGGGTGTTGACTGGGAATGTCATTCTTTGAAGTGGATACTGTAGCATAAGGTACCAATATTGATAGGTGCATAGTACTGCAGGTCTCAGGCTGGTAGCAAGTACACATTACCTCTTTCTTCCTCCAATAGGGTTGGAACGGAGCGGAAACAGCTTTCCTAATTTTATAAAAGAGATCAAACAGGGCAGGTGGAAAGCCATTCCACTTTTGCCCTCCTATCCCACAGATGTTAATCATCAGAACATCCAGGCTTTTACCAGAAGGACAAGAATAGCTGGCAGCAGCTTGGCATCTAAAGCCCCTTTCTTCCACCCTGAATAGGATTCAAATACAAGCATGTGCTCAAATCCCCTGAAACACTGTGCTATACTCTGAGGAATGTAAACACGGCATGGACAAAAACATGCTTCGATCCTCTACACAGTGATGTTTTTCGTAGAAAAAATTAATCCCTAGATTAATGTTTTCCCTAGAACAAGCTGCATAGCTTTCACAAGGGAAAGAAGAAAATTATTCTGTATAGCTTCATTGTTCTCTCTTGACTGACAGCATTAGTTGTATCTGCAGTGGATTGCTTCAGTTAGGACAAATGACTCTCAGCATTCCTCTTCCCTGGAAATGCTCCCACTGTTTTTTGAGTTAATTGCATGGCTTCACAGCACTGTAGGTGCTGTCTCTATTTTACAGACAAGCCATATACTTGTCCTAGGTGCTTGCATTATTTTCAAAAGCAGCTTGTCAACTGAAGCTTACGACTCCCTCCCTTACTGTGAGCTGCAAAGTACTTCTGGTTTCCCTTCCCTCTGAAGCCTGGCTACTGTACAATGCAATTCAATTACATGTTCTTTGTGGGAAGACCTGGAGAATAAAAGGCAGCTGCAGGCAGAGAAATAAACCAAGGAGGAGTATCAGTTATAAAGGAGCTTATGAGAGAGACAAATTATTATAGCTACCAAATTATAGAATCCCAGGTAGCCTGAGATTTAAATGCAATTCACCCTTCTCCAAGCTGTTGCTTCAGGCAATGTACTTTTAACCTCACTTGACATATCTTATTTTTTCCCCCTCAATTCCAAGTTGACATTTTTTTCTTTTGAAACTGTAATACAGAGTTTGAAAAATAGTTATTTCATCAAGGAGAATACTCTACCTGATATTTTTTACCTCTATTTGTGCATTGAAACCCATATTTCTTTTGAAGTTTTATTAATACTAGAAAGTATTCAGCTGCACGGGATAAAGGAACTTGCTCAAGACATCAAGAAAAATTTTTTTTCTTGGTTGATTCCTCAGTACAAATGCAGTAAAATAACCCTCATTTCTTGTCCTCATCTTCAGAGCCCACATAGTGGTCTTTCATACCAGAATCAGCTATGCTGGATATTAGTTATGCCACGAACTGAAAGTTTCTGTATTGCAGTATTTTTAAAATTGCTTTAAAAGTGTGATGATACTGTTTTGGTATCACAATCTTTTTTTATTTTTTTTAATCAATGTTATTAAAATATTCAAGCAATACAACCTCCATTTATGCAGCTACAGACTGCAATTCACATATGATTATTTATATGGACAGCTACGTCTTTAAAAACACATGTAAAATACTTGTTACACTCAGATACAAGCACGAAATACCACATACCAAAGGCATTTACCTAAAAATACATTCCTCAATAAAAGTCACTTGAACAATTCAGCACAGTAGCTCGTAGAGAAAGAATATTATATCTTCTAATATTTTCAGACAGGTTTGTAAGGAGAGGTAGTAAATATTAAATTAGAGAACAGAAAATAAAGTGCCCAAACCCTTTGTTTCACAACCTGATTCACAAACATGAAACCTAATTTCTTACTGAGGAAAAAAAGCCAGTGAAAGTAACAAATACTTAGAGGTAAATATAACTGCCTGATTTTTTGTAAAAAATAGCCACTAAGTTAACAAGTCTTTTTTTTGAAATCTTAGTCCTCTTGGAAAACCATGCAGTTGCAGTTTTGACAAGAAGCAATTATAATTTTAAAAGAATAAGAGACAATAAAATCAAGGGTATTATTAGGCATGAAAGTCATCATCCCATCCCTGCTCCCAACAAAATAGGGTTGGGTGACGAAAATCATACTAAATAACATGATTCACCTATCTACCTTTTCGACTACAGGGACAGCTGCTTTTTTATAGAACTACTGATTTCTGTAAGGCAAAGTTTGGTCCAGAAGACAACAACAAAGAGCATGCTGAACATCCATGTTAAAATACTGGGCTTCAAAGTGACGTTTGTTCACTCTAGTATTTGATCCCTCTTTTGGGAAATGCACAGCTGGCTAATACCTTCTGATAAACTTCTTAAAACTTGCTTTCTATCCTGCTTTGATGCCGCCTCAGAAAAACCTACTATGCTCATTCTGTTCTATTCAGTGATTTATATGTCCTTCACATTTACATTTCTTAGATTTATTTCTTTCTGTTCCAGTTTCAGTCTCTTAAAACTAGTCCTTGTATTCTTGAATCAGTGCTAGATTCTTGTATTTTCTTAGCAGCTACTCAAAGTCTGATCACATCAAAATGTGTATTGGTATTTGTTGACACAGCTATTGCTGTTCTACATTGTTTGCAGAAGAAAAATGGAATGCTCTATTTGGCAAATGTTTTTCCCAATTGCTTTTGATTTATTTCTATTTTGACAAAATTTTATAGCCCAAAATGTATTTAAAAAAAAATCCTTTAACTGAGATTTCTCTTTTCACACACGGTTTCTTATAGTACTTGAGTTTACATCAACTGAAATAAAGCTGTGAAAACCTTCAGTAAAAAGCAAACAATTGAGAAAGAACAGGATTAATTGGGAGCGATTCAGTCAATAGGACAATGAAGAGCAGAGAAGCTATTTCAGCTACAGAAGAGAATATGCACAATTATTTGGTATCAGGCAATTAAACATAAAAAAAAGTTAAGATGTGAAATCTCATTATCATTATCAGCTTGATACCTTATAAAATAGGAAATGAAATCTTAAATAATCATGTACAAATACCATGCAATTTTACAAGCTACAGAAATTAGAAAATATATTTAGCTAAGTCAATGCTCTGCATAATTCCATCATTTTCCTTTGGTAAGGATACATTAGATAGAGCTAGATATAGCTATATAAAATAGAGTCTGAAACTACACTAGATTTCTGTAGAAGCTTCAGTAGATTTTCATCTGCCTGAATTTCACAGGGACTCATTCACATCTGCAACAACAACAACAAAGCATCTTTTGTGTTTTGAAATTGAAATCAAAATACCCAGTAACCTATTATATAGGTAACAGAAATAAACCGGGGGGAGAGGAGGCTGGCATTCAGGCCCCTACCTGGGCTCTGCTCTTACACAGTTACACATTGTCATCCTAGATTTAGAATGGAAAGGAAAAGCAATCACTACCACCATAATCACCTGAAACAAAAAAAAAAAAAACCCAACAAACACAAACTAGCAGCTTTTCCCCGTGTCAAAACAATAAAACTTACATACTAAAGAACAAAAGGTTCTTATTTGTATACTCCGGAGAAAATTCTTCTCAAATCCAAATTTGGTAGCCAGTTTAAACTAAGTAGAGTGATCATAACTAATAACTGATACCCATTATGATCCGTTCTATCACTAGATGACCAACTATCCCTCCTATACTTTTAATTTTAAACTATAAATACAAAGCCTGCTACTACTTCCAGGGAGAAGCTGGCCATCAAATAGAAGAGGCAACAAACAGATGTTTACACAAGTGGTTTAGTGATTAAACCGTTAAACCACCTTACATCAGGAGTTGGCAACAGAAAATGTGCCAAAGTCACCTTAGTTATTTGAATTTTATGTATAAAATTCTATTAAGATTCCTTTGATTTGTGGCAATAAGCCTTTTTACCAATAGAAATCCAGCTGGAGTGATGTGTAATTGTTCTTGCATCATGGATTAAAAAAATGAATTTATGACAAGCAAAAAAGGCTGCTTAGAAAGTCGTCTTAAGCTTTTCTGCTACATTTTTTACCACAGACCACGTTTACACCTGCAAATTAAGTGGAAGTCAATGGAACATACGTAATGATTTGGGGAACTGTTACATGTATCAATGAAGAATAATACATCATGCAATATCACTATAAAAATTGCTGTACACATAGAACAAGTTTATTTCTGCTGGTAGAAAATATATTAATCAACCTAGGAACAATGGAAAAAGCTGAAGTTTTTCCACTGCTCTGACTCAAAAAGTAGAATGTTAAGGATATTGGCTAGAGTTAGAGAGAGCTAATACTTTTTCTTACTGATGGGGTTTGGGAATCACCTTTCCTTAAACAAGGAAAAAGAAAAAAAGTCATGCACTAAATGCACAGAAACAAAGAAGAGACTTCACAAAGCTAGGAAAAGGAAAGACAATAAGAAACAGCCAAGGTAAGTAGCAAAAACCTAGTCAGCATAAAATATACTAAATAATAATGATGATAAATGATGAATGATAAAATGTTGGATGAACTTCATGATTTAGAAGACAATAAAGATGACAGATTCTGGACATCTTTCATCCCCCAGACTGTTTCAGGCAAATGAGAAAAGACAAAGGCAAAGGAATACTGAAATTGGGTATTTTTCATGGCATTAAATAAAGCTTCATGCTGGTTTAGGACTCCCTCAAAACTATTGTTTCTTGTACTGCTTCTATCAATTTTGAAAGAGTTTAACTATAGCCCTTAGACAACGTATCTATGGAGTAATGTGAGGAATCTGTTAGTCAATTACGTGCCCTCAAACAAGACAGAAAAACCAAACATTCAGGATGTTTCCAAAACAGCTGGGATTTAGACTCCCACTACTGTGAAGCAGCAGCAAAGGAAAAATGCCAGAACCAAAGGAAAGCTTGTCAGTGCATACCAAAATCCTTGGATGCTCACTGAACACAAGCTCTGTGGGCTTAGTACAGAAGTCTAACAAAAGCCTGAACAAGAAGAATATGACCACATTTGTGCCATAATTTAAGAGCAAATCATATGTTTAAAGTCTTACAAGCAGTAAGGTCATGCGGCACCTCATCCAAGTACATATTGTTTGCTAAAACATAAATGAATTCCTGTTTATTTCTCAGCTTTTCCAAGAATGAAAAAGATGTAAGTTTCAGCATGATTAAAACCAAGCTACACTTGCACTATAGAAAAACAAAATGATTTCCTTATCAGAACAGTGCCACATTAAGAGAAGAAAATTTCATAAAACAGAAGTGCTATTTGAAAAACTCCAGACTTTCCTCAAAGCTTAGGATTATTTCCTTTCTAAGAGTGACTTAAAACAGTTACTTACCACTTTACCATCAACTTTTTAAACACTTCGGTCAGAAGTCTAAAGATGCCTATAGACAAAATATAATTCTTCTGCATCAGGTTTGATTACCAGAGACCACCTCGTGTCCCTTTTTACTATGGTAATACTGCCTTGCTTTTTGTGTGTGCCTTAATATGCTTGTACATTTTTGTAACATGTTGTGACAGGCAAATTTTGTAATGTTAATGGGGGACTGGGTCTCTACCCACCTGTAGAGGATAAATTGTAAGACTTACAGTTTTCATGCTCTGTCCGTCTACCTAGTTATATCCTATAATCCACTGGATTTCATATGCTGTGTTTTTGAGGAAGTATTCTAACATTTTGTCATCAACACTGTTCTTGTAAATTAAGAAAGATGGAGTACAACAGGTACTTTAAAAAAAAAAAAATTTTTTTGCTAAACAGCTTCTTACAAGTGGGTGCATAAAATCTTCCTAAGCAAAACTTCATCAAAGCCTATCAGGAAACTAGCTGTTACAAGCTGTCTCTAAGGCAGAAGCTGGCTACAAGATAGTTGCTATTTCTTCACTACCCAGACAGTAAAGTGGTTTTATGAAAAACCTCATCCCAACGTGCTGCTACTGGGAATGACAAAACACACTCTTCAGCACATGGATGTCCCAGTGCTGCTGGAGAGAGGCCCACGTAAGACAGGAGAAACACACCCATTTACAAATTGCATCAGAGAGAAATGTGAAATATTGGTATATCTGTGTATGTATCTTTTGGCATGCTAAAGATGCCGCAAAACATACAGTCCCCTGGCATCACTTTGAAATCCCAGGCTTTCAATAGGAAGCTGCAAATCCCTCACCAATATAAACATCCACAGAAAGCCTCCAAACTCCTTCCTTCCCCCCCCCCCCCCCCCTTTTTTTCTATATACTGCATGAAAGAATTTTTGGTGCTGCTAAAATATATATGTATACATACAAACATATGTCAAGCAAATGGACTATAAAATGAGCTCTTTAATTTCATGATTTGTTGTGGGGGGGGTTTTGTTGTTATTTTTGGTTTTGTTTTTGGTTTTTTTTAATAAAAATCTCCTTTAAGCTGACCACGAGAAAAGCCTTATGCTAATAAGATGTTACTTCTTAACCCAATCACAGGAACTTTAGGACAATTCTTCTGATTGTTAGAAGAATTTACCTTTTGCAAGGAACAGGACCAAGCAGTGGAGAAAAAGGTTGTTTGCATATGCATGGGAGAATGAAGTTACAGTATTGCAAAGAAGGAATGTTAAGCAGACATCATTCCCAGGAAATGACATAAATTTTACTAGAAATCCTGACCACAAGTGAGCATTTCTAAAAAACAAGATTATGAAATGTTTTACTGATGAAACATTTAAAGAAAGAGAAAAACAACACAAAACAAACCACGAAACCAAAAACCAATCCCCAAAAGCCTTCAGCAACATGAGAATTATTAACCAGAAGAGGAAAAATCTAAAATAACTGAAGTCTGATCCAAATGTATAGACCTTAAATCACACTGATGAAAGACAGTTCAACATCTTCTGACCCCAGGATATATTTTATGCTCTTTTTAATCATAGATGATTAAAGAAACCCACATATGTTCTACATTCAAATAATCTATATATGCAAATTTAAGAAAGAGAAGGAACAAGATGTTCTTTTTAAAGCCTATTAGCATTTGAACACACGTGCTGTCTTATCTACCGTGGGATAACTGCATATTTGTCCTGAGGAGTAACTTCACTCTTTTCCCTAGGAACTCAATGCCATTAACTGATTTTTTAAACAAAAGTCCTCTTCCAAACCTGTACAGTCCTAATGCCCCAGGCCAAATATAGCTAAGCCAGCTTTAAGTGAGATATTGAAGACAGTTTGGGCATCGCAATAACTTAATTAGCTTTGTGCTGCCATTGCTAGCAACCTAGGCTGGCTTATTTGTGCTGCCTACATACTGGTATGCCACACTCCAGCCTACAGTGCACAGGGGCCACAGTTTTATAAATTCTTGCAAGACAAGTCATCTGTAAAAGGCAGCCTGAACTATTCTACTTCAATTTAGCCTTTGTATAGTTCTGTATTAGTCTATAAAACTCTTTAAGATTTGGTGGAGCAGTATGCTCAGTTAATGATCTGAATATGTTGATTTATAGAAGTATAAAACCAGAAACAAAATGAAAATATCTGTCTCAAATTTAATCCCTTACCTTGCTGAGATCTCTCGTTTCTTTCATTTAAGATGGATTCTTCGCATACAGAATAACTTCTCTGTTCACATTAAGAAGCAGACATAATACAACACTTCAAGTATATATATATGACAAACATTATTTTTGAACTGCATGAAAAATGCTCAGATGAGAAAACTTCACAAAAATTATGTCATCCTTATACTCTATACAAGCAAGAATATAGCATCTGCATTTGTCTCTAGATATCTCAGGCAACAATATCCTGGCAACCACATTTCAA
Source organism: Strigops habroptila (assembly GCF_004027225.2). Lineage (NCBI taxonomy): Eukaryota > Metazoa > Chordata > Aves > Psittaciformes > Psittacidae > Strigops > Strigops habroptila. The sequence continues at coordinate 56,825,855 of NC_046358.1, forward strand.
TGGAACAAATCCAGGTAATTAAAATTACTAGATCTAGCATCCGTCTGTCTATCATTCCACTTGATAGGCGAGATTTACTCATTTGGGAAGTGATGGTCAAAAATCTGCTATATACAGTTAAGTAAGACATTATCTGTCACTGAACTACAGGCCTTGAATTTTGTTTGCAATTGTCCAGTTAGCTCTTTCACAGCACTACCTTTCAGAGAACTTCAAATATTACCTTTACTGTTTTTTACATGTTATACTTTTTAGACATATATCGTTGGGTGGATTACATTAATATTTTACAAACAATCCTGTCAAGCTTTGTATTTTATGTGTAAAGACTAAAAGGATTAAATTCACTGCACCAATAAACCACTTAATGCACTAACATCCTGCATTACATTCACTCAAACATTTAATAGATTCTTAATACTGCTAATCAAAACCTTGGCTTCCCCAGCTCTGCAACTGCAGAGCTTAATCCCACTTCGGAAGCCAAACTTCAACTAAATCAAACTGTAGAACATGAGTTCAATAATAAAAAGCTTTGGATTCACTTTATTTCAATGGTCACGGGAGCAACTGCTATGGCTTGTGTGTCGACATCTGGAGACTTCAGCAGTCACACTGCTCCTGTGAAAAGGAAAATGAGATGAGAAGCAACTCTGCAGCAAAATACAACTGAATGACTGCAGACTTACTTCATACCTCTCTTGATCAAAACAGACCTCAAACTGCCGGTGTTGTACAAATTAAAAAAGTGACCTTGTATTTCAGTTTTGGGATGCATAAATTTAACTGCAGGGATGTATTTTATCTGGCCTAGAGCACAAGCTCGATAAGGAATGGCTGAGGCAACTGGGGTAGTTTAGTCTGGAGAAGAGAAGGCTCAGGGGAGACCTTATCAATCTCTGCAACTACCTGAAAGGAAGACAGAGTGAGGAGGTGGCTGGCCTCCCAAGTAACAAGTGATAGGACAACAGGTAACAGCCTCAAGCTGCACCGGGGGAGGTGTACACTGGATATTAGGAAGAATTTCTTCATCAAAAGGGTAGTCAGGCATTGGAACAGGCTGCCCAGGGAAGTGGTGGAACCACCGTCTCTGGAAGTGTTCAAAAAAAACCGTGTAAATGAGGCCCTTAGTGACATGGTTTAGTGGCGGACTTGGCAGTCCTGGGATAACAGTTGGACCTGGTGGTCTTAAAGGTCTTTTCCAAACCAGCTGATGCTATGATTCAAACCCATTATCTACAAGATTTGATTCTCAACATCACATACCATGCTATGACCTCACTGTCCTGAAAGAAACACTAGAAGAGATGTTAAGAAACAGGCCTTATGGTGACAGCACCCTCATAAGCAGGCACAATGGAGCTGGTAAGCTACATAAACATTTCATGTGCAGTAGATTGGATTCTCTTCATTATATTTTGCCTGGTTAAGAGACAAGCCTAACAACAGGTCTTAAGTGTGAATAAATTTGGCTTTGCATTATGTACAAAATATAGCCCTGCAAATACACACAGATGCACAGTGCCAGGTTTTCTTACTGAATCAGACACATAGCTTTGAAAGTCTGACCACATCTGTCCAGTTATTCTCTTCTCAGAATTTACTTTGCATTTTACCTTGTGAATAAAGTAAAAACATTGTTCCCCATTTGATTACATGTCTCAATCACTATCAGCTCACATTCTACTGCCCAGTTCCTGTGCTGAAACTTAAGATATGAGACTGAAAAAACCTGATAGTCTCCTTCAAATATATAGCAAAAAAGGAAGTCACCCACATAGAAAACATCCCCGGCTGCTCAAGTGGACAAAAACACAACATGCCAACAGGAACAAAATACATTGCTATCAGTGTCTGCACAGAAGACACTCTTCTAGGATTTGGAAAGGGCAAGAATATTTTTATTACAAATCATGAATTGGAGCAGCTTTTGCTGTACACTGAGAAAGATAGCTCACACTTCCCCATTTCATCTCTGCAAATATAAAGATTGCTCAAAATGGCTGGGATATCCCATCTAAAGAGTCTACAAAGGCCTAGCAAAAAAGAACGGGTAGGAGCTGAAGGGTTCCTTTTATATTTTTACAAGGCTACTTTTAATTTAGCTTTTAAAGTACCTTAAGATTTAATTCTTTTCAATAACTTTTTTTGTTTTATTTATAGGTCTCATTTCTTTACAGAAACCCTGGTGTTTTGAAAGTTACTCAGTTCTGCTGCAGTGTACAAGCAATTCTTCACATGGAAAATGAACAGCACCAATCTGACAACAAATGGGTTGCAGCTACCCATCACACACAGAGCAAAGGAAAACAGGGAAAAAAAGTGGCAGCACATTTGCAAAGTCCAGTGGGGAAGATGTGTCTTAAATATATCTTCTTAGAGACTACTAATATATATATAATAGAGCATGCACTAAAACAAATGTTAAAAATTAAAGTTAATAACCTTACACTCATATTTAGTATATTAAACAAGGTTATATTGATTATGCACTAAGTATTGCAATTCTCGAACTACATTTAACTGAATCTATACAGCAGCCTCTGCAGCATACAAAAAGAACAAGCATTACCTAATGAACTTTTCAACTGCTGCTGAAATTTCAAAAAGAAGGGAGCATAAACTTCCAGTCTGGGAAACATTATTTTTCTTCAGTATTTCAAAGATCAGGAAAAGGCCAGTGAAATCTGTGTCGGCTGTTAGACTCAGTGATCAAAGTCACAGTGATCAATGATCTCTTTGAACTTGCTGAAAGCAAACTTTTATCAAGGTTCTCTTAAACAAGTGATGTAATACAGAATAGGTATATTGGTGGTATTGTTATTTGGAAGAGAATAATGGATAAAAAGGAAGCACCACACGAGTGGTGCCAAGAGATTGCAGGCAGCATCCATGCTAAGGTGGCCAATTTCTGTTATTATTAGACCTGAGTGTGCATTCAATAGATTTGACTTGAATAGTAAATTCGAGATATGAATACTGTTTTCTCTCTACTTCATGATAAAAAGAGAGGCTCTTGGAAGGAGAAAACACATTTATAAACTACTAGCAGTAGATCCCAGGGGGACAAACAGTCGTCTTCTGCCACAACACTCTCCAAACCCTCTCTTTGATGAAAGCTACACAGCTACAATTACCAGCAACCAGCTATTGCCTTTGTGTATGTTTGATACAGAGGCACATTTGCCTATGGTTTCCACATATTGTTTTGTAGTGAGTACTTAGAAAAGCAAGCCTGAGGAAAGACTGAATATACAGCATAGTCCTTAGGAGAGAAGTCACTGCTTCATCACCTCCTTGTAGTACTTGTATTTCTCACAGCAAGTCTGACATTCTTTTCAGACTATAAAAGGCAGCAACAGATAAATAGTTGTGAATTTTAGAACAGTGCAATAACATGCTTTGAAGTAGCAAGCAACTAAAAAAGGAAATCAGCCATTACATCAACTGAATGAAAAAGGTCTGAAAATTGGTTAAAAATTTAGCCTGCTATATATATAAGCCTGCTATATACATATAAGAATATTATTCAGATACATGTTTAGTAAAAGGTTTTACTGTTTCTTATGACATTTTGGAGTTCTCCTAAAGCCTCAGTTCAAAGAAGAAACGATTATGAGTCTTATGATAGTTTAATGAGTCATCAAATAATCACTATACCTCAATGAGGTTTAAGCAAATCATGTTCAGCTCACACGGTAGAAATTTGTTTCACTATCTGTTTAGCTACAGGTGAGCACATACTTCATTACTTCTAGGAGCTGACATGTGACAACTGCTGTGTGTTTGAGCCTTGAGAGTTGCCATCACATACTTTTCAGTCATCCTACCCTGTCTTCAAACCCTTCTGACCACAGAAGACGGCTTTATAGACTTAATGTGTAGCTAGTAGGTTGGGAACCAGAAACACAGAGCACAAATTCTACAATACAGAATATCCCATTTCGCTGACCTGGCTTTTTGGCTTACATCATCCATACCACATCATATAGTCCTTCAGTAAATATGTAGCTCCAAATAAGCAGCACATAAAAAAAAACCCCAAACCCTAAGCAATGGGTTCCCCAAGGTTCTGTCCAGCCTGGCCTTTAACACTGCCAGGGATGGAGCATTTACCACTTCTTTGGGCACTTCTGTCCCAGTGCCTCACCACCCTCACAGTAAAGAACTACTTCCTTACATCTAACCTGAACTTCCCCTGAAGTCACTGCACTAATTAACTCTACTGCAGATGTCTACATTTCTCCTCAACAAGACTGTATCACTCATACATTTAGCTCAAAATAAGATGATTTGAAACTCTGGCCTTCAATTGTTTTTCTAATATTACTTGCCATCCAGCACAGTATTCCATTTTTTGGTTTTTATAATTCTTCATCATTTCATCTGTCTTTATTTCCTTTTCCTCAGCTTTCTGACTATTTTACACAGAATAAATAACTTCTTTGCACTTTCCAGACAGCATAGTTTTCAATATTTAATTAGATAATTGGTTTTCCAATTCAAAGTTTAGAGTACTGTTAAAGTCACTGTTAAACTCAGAACTGTGACCTCTCAGAAAAGGTGAAAAATTTTTTTGGCACTTAGCAATCTATCCCCAGGGGGCTAAAACTTCGCTATAGACAGAAGGAGTACTTACTGGAGCAGATCTGAATCAACATGGGTTGCCTGTTTCTTATATAGCATGCTTCCAATAGTCAAACCATTTTACATGCTGATATATTTTTTCTCACGTACACAAACCCAGTGAGCGGACTGGGTATATTTACTTGGAAGCTTCATTCTAAGATACAGAGAAGCTGAATACCTGACCATAAGAATAAAAGAATAGCTCAGAAATCTCAAGTGTTTGCTCAATTGCACTGTATTACTTTGTTTCACAAATTAAAACTGCACTGTATTTCCAAAATTGCTTTTGCAAGGCAGAGAGAAATTATAAAACTCACATTTTTAGCAAACTGATTTTACCTAAAAGATACTCAGAAAATTAATAGTCACAGGAAATTCACTCTGCACAACAACTATGCCTCCACCATAATCAAGTTAATGCTAGATCTATTCTTCAAAAAAAAAAAAAAAAAAAGGCAGTTTTACATTATTAAGTGCTTTGAAAATTCTACATGAATTTTTTATTTTCTTTAAATCTGTTATTAAGTTCTAGTGTGTTGTATTGATTTTACTTTCCAGATTTATTCATGTTTTGGAGGACAACAATCCAAAAGTAATACAAGCACCCATCTCAATACTTAGGTTTTGTGCCAGATCCCAAAGTGAGGATTTTCTTTTAAAAGAAGTCGTGAAGGTCAGCTGCATAAATCCTCTTCAGCTGAAAGCTGAGGGAACAAAAACATTGGGCTGCGATGCTTTGGAACACAAAGATGTGATTAATAGACCTTCTCTTTTGGCATGGTGCAAGCAAAACCAAAACCATGAAATCACATGCAATTATTCCTTCTTCCCCCCCCTCCCCCTCTGCAAAACATAAAAATTCAATTGCTTAGGAAGGTTCCCCAAGGTCAGATATGGCTTGGAAAGATCGGGAGCAGCATGGGTATAAGACCAGCAAGTACCATAAGAGACATTAACAGAGATTTTGAAGGCTTACAGGAGTTAAATATTCTTTCCTTTTAAACAGATAAAACTAACTAATCCAAAAGCACAGAGAATAAATGTATGTTTGACAATGGCTGACAGTATGACTTCAGAAGAATGTCTTTTAATTGTAATTGTTTATAAAATTCAGGGCACCAATATAAACTATACAACATATACACAAACAAGAGTTTCTGACTGCACTAGTTAACATCTGCTTAAGAGGTTTTAAACACAAAAAGCAACCAAAATATTGCTTCCTGAGGGCTTAATTTTACAGTCTTTGAATTCTTTGAAAATAGGTTTTGTTTGAAGGTTTTGGGGGATAAAATTATTACTAATCACATACAATATCTGTGATAAACCTTCTGCATGCTTATGGTTGAAGGAACCATTTCCAAGGGAAAACTGTTGTAGCATTTGTCACCTGAAAAAGCAGGCTGCATAACAATTTAAGCCTTATATGCCACTATATAGTGAAGAAGCAGCAATATTTCATTTATGCTAAGACCAGAAAAAAGTATTTCCACTCAATCTTTTTCTTCATTTGCAAAGTTTTACATAAAAATCTTTATACAGATTTCAAATCACTTGTTTGACAAGCATTCTACTTGAAACATTTCAGCATGTTAGTCTTTTCTAGATTTATTCACAAGTTGTTTGCTTCCTTAAGATGTTATGGCTTCAATGAGATCAATTAAACATCTATTGTCCATTCCAGTGAATGCATAATTTTAATTTACATTAGCTAAAGTCCTACAAATTTACATATCTGGCAATACTTATGTGGAAGACTTATTTCTACCTTATTTCTACATTCTACCTGCTAAACACCTGCTCTCCTTCCTCACTGTTTTGAAAATGATTTTGACCTTTATCAGGCACTGTGGAAATCTAAGTTTTTCCCTATCAGAAAGCCACAACTCTGCTGCTTGAAGCATTTGCACACCAGTCTTCAATTTTTCCTTCTACACTTTAAAGAACTCTCCTAACTGTTGTTATCTGGTATGAAATAGAGATGACAATTGATCTTCGATTTTCATTTTAGTTCGATAACTAAAGTTCACATGGGCTAGGAAGATGGCAGAAGTAAATTTTTCTTACTTATCAGTCTCAGTAATGGTTGGATTTTCTGCTTTTCTTTTACATTGTTCTGACAAATGCTTTGATGCATTTTATTTTTTCTGAAAACAGAGTTTGTATTTTGAGATCTTTGCTGGTGTATAAATAGTGCAAAATTATTTATTAGTATTTACTTTCCTTAAAAAAAAAAGCTAAAGTATCTTCTTTCTCCTTAAAATGGAGAAGTGAGCCCTCCAAGCACACTATTATGTGCTTATTTTGCATCTAGAATGACACCTTTGCTAGCCTACAGTATTTTTCCAATGGCTTGCTACAGTGTAGTTCATTAGACTCAACCCAACAATACTGAAGTCCTCACTTCAATAAAGTCTAGGTATTTGGACAATCTCCATGAGTCATCTATGAAGAGTCTGCTGAAGACTGAAATGAGTAAGTGCCATCTATGCCCCTTTGATAATGCCTCTTCATACTTTTAAATATTTAAAATAGCTTTACTTGGCAATGCCATCTGCTTGGTAAAATGAGGTCACTATTTTTCAACTTATAATGAATAAATATATCAAGAGGGAGCATGTTTAGACTGCAAGCTCTTCAGGACAGGGACTGTATTATTTTTACATTGTCGCAAAAGACAATGTTAGGATCTTTGTGTCCTGCTGTTAATTAAATAAGGAACTCTGATGCAGAAATATGATCAAAAGTTAGCACTCTGCCTGTTTTTCCTTCTCCTTCATTATTTATTGAAGTTGTTTAGATTTGTTTTCAAAAAAGCAATAACAAAGTTGTAAATGTATTTTTTTCCTGAAAATAACTGAAGAAGTTTGCATCACCATTCTTTACCTTAAATAGAAGCAAAGCTGATTAGAACAAAGCCATTTCTACTAAAATTCAGACCACATCATTTATCATTTATGTATAGTTGTCCCAACAAGTCTTTAATCAAAATCGTTATGATTATCTTATAGACCAAAATGGAAAAAAGTAATTATACCTTAAGAAATTTTCCCCTTTTGTCACTGGCCTTGGAAAATAAATAACCAGGTTTCACTACTAAACACTAACTTACACATTCTACAAAATTCGGGTAATAAGAAATTTAAGTGGAGGGAATTTCAATTTTCATAACATATGCTTACACATTATGGTACCTTTAAATGAAATAAATGTAAATTCATTCCAGGAATAGACACATGGATATACTGACTGGATGTTGGCTATTGGCAGTTAAAGCAGGAGAGGAAGGAAAAAATGATGGTGTTCGGAACTTAGAAATTTCGCAATTTCATAAAGTCAGTAAGAATTTTGCCACTGATTTTAGTGAGAGCTGGATATGAACTTAATCACCTGAGGCTTTGAAAATTACTCTCCTGTTCACAGCCTTATGCACAGTTCATTAAAAAAAAACCCAAAACAAAACAAAAAAACCCAAAACTTTTTTCAATATGCTTGTTGCAAGAAGGAATACCTGCATTCCCAATTAAATATTTTGAGACTCATCCTCATGAATTTACAAGAAATGATGCTCTTAAATGTACTATTCTCAACAGCCAGATCCTAAGACCAGCATGGTACTTATTGTTATTATTAGCTATTGTGAGCAGCTTTTATTTATCTTATTCTTCCCCTGCCTTAGTTATGACTCATTTTCTCCTCTCTTAAAAAAAAAGAAGTGAGAGCAGTTGAACAGTGGATTAAGTTTCTCCCTTTGCTGCTTGAGATGGTTACTATCTATCAAACTGCCTCCTTTAGGAAAATACAAGCACGTATGTTATGTTAATGAGTGTGTGATAGGACAACTAAAACATAAGTGTAAAAGTGTGTTTTATCAGCTACAAATAAACTGGCTGTAACACCAATTAGCATTGTCATCACTCTGGGGTTTTGTTAGACTTGCTGTAACACAATTGTATTTCTACGAAAAATTTATTCCATTATAGTTATGAACAGGAGAAATATTAGACTGCTTAACAGTAAGAACAAAAAACTAATACCTATGCAACAACAAAACCCAAACCAGACAAAAAGCAATTAAACAAACCCCCTCTTTGCTATAAACTAAGAGTACTCAGTTTCTAAAAGCCTACTTAATTACAACTTCTGCCTTTCTCTACTAGCTTGATACACAAATCCTTACATTGCTGTTTTACATTCAGTTATAAGAGCTTAGGTTTGAATATGCTACAGATTTCGCAGTTTGACTCCAAGCTTAAAAAAAAAAAAAAAAAATCAAACCAAGAAAACCAAACACACAAAAAGACCCACAGAAACAACTTCTTGGACAATGACTGTCTCAGAAAGTGACTTTACTGTAGTAGGATTCTTTATACATCTGATGCTTTGCAGCACTGCTATTAGCAGACTGTTGAACTCTTGTGCTTCTATTTCATCTCTGGGTTTCACCATTGAAACGCAAATGAAGTCAATGGAAGTGTGCCAAGGCAAAGCTATCTTGGCTCATTTACAAGTATCCTGCTAAGTAGTAATGTCAGGAAGACTATGCATGGGGTGGGAGGCTGGGAGGCAGCAGTGGCAGTGAAGATAGCTAAGCACTGAATTATTAAAATGTGTTTTCTAATCCAATCATGATAGACTCCCTTTACAAATGCTTAGAGTTGTAACTATTTCAGTAAACATAAGCCAATGAAAGCTTTAAAAACTGTCTTGGCAAAAAATAAGAACAATTCTGGAATTCATTTTCATTTTAATATGTTTTCAAATATTTTGGGGATAGTATTTTTTTGTAGTTTGGTTGGGGCCTTTTTTTGGACAGGTTGGTTTTGGTTTGGGTTTTTTTTTAATGTTGAAAATTAAACTACTCATGAATACCCAGCAAAAGGAAAAGGGCAATCAATACAACAGTCAGAGGACCAAACCTGCATCCTGTGGCACTTGGAAGACAACAATCTTCTTAACTTCTCAGCTGTAGCTCTACTATTCACTTCCTTACATTTTTCACTTCATTATATCGTAATATCGTATATTCAAACCTAATTGATATTGTCATGAATAGCTTACCATCTGAGCATCTGCTTCTTCACCTACTCCAGTGGGGTACAGGTATTGTTGTATCCAGGCTGCAAGGTATTTGAGTGTTCAGTCTCATCATCTTAAAGTCATTGTCTGACAAATATCACTCTTAATGAGAACTCTGGCCTTTTTCCCATACAGAGAATACTGACGGCTCTACTAGCCTTGCTGGTATTTTGGATTTGCAACTGCTTTCGTTACTACTCAATTTCCAATGCAAGACAGATTTTATTACCCTGATAAGTTAAAAGAACAAAAACGAGCCTTCAAGCGTGCAAGCACTTGTAGTCTCTGGTATGTGTAAAAAGAGAAGGCTTTCATTCTAATAAAGATAATTGCTGTGAACTTTCAGTAAATTTGGCTGCCTTAAGCTTTCATAGAAGCATTACTATTTGTATATGGCCTGTCGGCCATTTCCACACAAACTACTTGTCTAGACTGTAATGTATCACTTTCTCTAGGAGGAGGCTGTGGGAAACTATCAAAAGCCTTGGAGAAATGCAGATGGGAAATATCCACTGCTCACCCTACATCAACCAAGCAGGTTACTTCATAATAGAAGACAATCAGGTTTGTCAAGCACAATTTGCCCTTGGTGAATCCGTGCTGGCTTTTTCCAATGAAGTCCTTCATTTGACTTGTGATAGCCCTCAGGAAGATTCGTTCCATAAGTTTCCCAGAGACTGAAGCTCCTTCAAACCCTTCTTGTGGATGGGGGTGTCATTAGCCTTCTTTCAGTCTTCTGAGATGCCCCCTGATCTCCATGACTTCTCAAAGATTATGGAGAGCAGCCCCACAATGACATCAGCCAGCTCTCTTAACACCCTTGAGTGGCTATTGTCAGGGCCCATCAATTTGTAGGGGTCAGGCTTCTGGAATAGTTCATACACCAACTCTTCCTTCACCGTGGTCTGTGTTTGCATCAGCTTGGATTTTTGTTCCCAAGACCTGCTCAACAGTGCTGGTAAAGACAGAGGTGAAGAAAGTGTTAAGAATCTCTGCCTTTTCAGCATTGTTGGTGACTAATTCCCTCTCCAGCAGTATTTTCCATCTGTTTCTGTTTGTTGTTTACATTCTAAAGAACCCTTTCTTGTAGTTTTTGACATCTCTGGCCAATTTCAATTTAAGCTGAGCTTTCTTTTTTAACTGCCTCCATGCACATCCTGGCAATGTTCTTGTAGTTCTCACTGGGTACTCCTCCACTTTTCCATCTCTGGTACACTTCTCTCTTGGTTTTCAGAAGACTCAGAAGCTTGCAGTTAAGCCAAGGAGGTCTCTTACTCCATCTACTTCCTTTGCCCCTTTAAAGGGGATAAGCTACTGATATACCTGAATCCCTCCATAGCATTCCTCACCAGGCCTAGGCCTCTTTCTCCTATAGTCTTGAAGAAAATACAAATATACAATTAGCAAAAACTGAGTGCTTCCAATGCTTATAATTATTTTTCCAGGTCTTTGTTCCTAGGAGACAGCCCCTACAGAATTTATGCAGTATGCATGGTGTTTGGTTAATGAAATTAAACAGTACTGCAAACACTGTTTTCACACACATCTCCGTGGGTTAACCTGTGTCGTCTTCAAGATCATAAGTCTCTACTTCTTTCCTCCATCCAGCCATCGCCATTTAGTACTCAGTTAGTAGCGTACCCTGATATATGTGGACAAAATCAGATTGCTGAAAAAGGGTCTATTAGTAAAAATGACTAATGCTCCTTTGATGTCCGTTTAAAGTTCTTAGTTGTTCACAAAGACAAACAAAACATCAAATAGCAACACCCAAAGCCACCTGCACACTTCCCTTCCTAAATTTGGGCAAGTATTATGAATTTTTCATATTGTTAAGAACAATGCATTCACATAGGCTATTACCATGAAGCAAATACCTGGCCAGTTCTAAGTTTAATAAAATTCTATGCTTACACTAAGCACTTGTATGCTTAACCACAGGACTAAAGTAGATTAGCAGCCACTACTAAAGTAAGAGACTAAAAAAAGAGGAAGGGGAGGTGGCGAGAGAGGAATCTACTTACATAAGCCCCCCAATGGCACACCCCAAACTGGAAGGCATAAATTTACACTTCAATTGCATTAGTTGGCAGAGAATGGAGTGCTCATAATATGCAGCCCTTAAAATTTACTAGGCATGCAATACCTCTGGCATGTATACTTGTTGTTCCTTTGCTAGAGCCTCACCCAGAAACATAAGTAAAATATAAAAAAAATAAAAAATCAAAAATCAGAAAACAAAAACAAACACAAAGGTTAGCAGACATGTCCCATAGTATTTTGTAAACCATGAGGCCACACATGCATTAGCAGCTATTTATGCACGAATGTCTAACATTCACATGAATAGAAATGGCAAAATCAAAAAGGCTAATGCTATGCCGTGCCATTAATCGTTTCACAGGTGCTTCATAACTGAACTGAAAATTCAGCTTCCAAGGTTCAATCCAGGGAAAAACAAAAAAACAAACAAAAAAAAACCCCAAACCAAAAAACAAAAAAACCAGCCACAAACAAAACCCCCTAAACACAAGACTCCTGAACAAAAAAAACCCCACCACAAAACCCATCAACAGCCAAACAGACAAACCCCAAACATACTGCATTGATTTTTAAGATTTATCATGGGGCAAGGCACAGTCTGCTACAAGCATACATACAACATTTGCATCCAATTATTTTCATGCAAACATGAATACTGTCAACAACAAAAGGGCTATGGCAGATCTCATCTTAGAACAGACCTAAATTTCTAGGTTTAAGATTCTAAAACTCAAGCCTCAGCTTCCCAAACATATGTGACCAGTAAAAAATAACTTCTCCCAACCAATCTCCCAGAACAACAAAATTAGCTCCACCACCCTCTACCACCTCTCTGCACAAAGCTTTCCTTCTTTGAGAGGCTTTTCCTCCCCACCTCCATCACTCATATACATATATATATGTATGTGTGTGTATATATATGAATACATATATGAGGTAGGATTTTCCATCTTTTGCCTGCCCACAAGAAGCCAGACTCCTCCTCCCATACCTCTTCAAAAAAGTCTGTCTATGCTACTGCTTTGTTGTCCTCTTCTTCCAAGCTTTCTGCATCTGGGAAACAAAGCCATTTTTAAACCACAGTCAGCCTCATTCTTCAGACCTGACCTAATGAGGGAGTAAACATGGTCCAGACAAACAATACAATAGATGTCACTACTCTGTATATTCTGTGCTGCTGGCTCCAGCTTCTTGCCTGCAGAAGCAGCTGCCTGTCACTTCCAACCCTCCAGCATGGGCATTGGCTTAAAGCCACCTTCATGTAGGAAGATTTACATTTACAAAACACATTTAACAAACTGGTTAGCATTTCACATGCCTAACAAGAAGGTGCAACATTGAAACCCTCAGCATAGAATTTAATCCATCTTTCCCCCCCGCCTTAATCAGTAGTAGGTTTGTATTTTTCAAACAAATACACTGCTTGCAGCACTGCATATAACATTGCACGCAATAACTCTACAAAGTTGGCAGGAGCTTGTGAATACACTAATAAAAACCTTATTATTTTCATAGTCATCACAAGACAGCATTGAGATGGCTGCTCATGGGGTACATGAGCTTAGCTCATGTACACATTTAGTTTTTAGGAACTGCAGTAAGTTGCACTACATTCCACAGCACTTAACTCCCATGTAAGCCCTTTTCTCCCTGACTGTAAAGCATCTTGTTTTCCTAATCTTGCCTCCAAAATATTCTTTCCATGACACACAATGTTTTGGTTGTTCTGATGTCACACAGAACACGTACTGTATAGAACATATTAAGTGCATAGCAGAAAATACGTATGAAGTTGGTTAGTGAATGAGTGCATGAGTTAGCAGGCTTAAATACTACCTGAGCATAGGCCCACCTTTTCACAAGCAAGCAGGGTTAGCATTGGCCTTTGAAGAGTTATGGTTTTGAACTACCAACCCAAGATACAGCGCACTTGCTGGAGGGTCCTTCAACTGGTGTTGTTTCTGAGTTTTCAAACATAGACATGAAAAAGTGCTAGGAAAAAGCCATAACTGATCTGGCTATCAACAGTCCACAAAACTCAAGCTTAGTGCCACACTGCAAGATAAGGTAGCCTGTGCCCACTGCTCTAGTTATGCACAAAATACCCAGACATCCAACCATTGCAGAATTTCAGCTTTGGGTTTGGTGTTTTTTTTTTTCTTTTTTACAGAATCTCAGGAATAAGAAAAATAATACTGCTTTAAAAATAGATTACTTAAATAACATAAACTCACCAATTATTCCTGAGTGCTGTACCATCTGCTCAGTACTAAACCTCCATTCCCACTTACAGTGTTGCAAAAAAATGCCATTAAACATCTGTGAGCTGAGTTACTGGTTAACAACTTGACTGAAAGAATTAAACAGATTTTACAAACCTTACCCAAGCTCAGAAGCCCATTTAGACAGACATTGTACAGTACCAAGTACAGACACACCTTCTCACTTTTGGAAATATAACTACTAATGCAATTTACCATTTCTAAAAAGTAAGTTAGTGAATGCAAAGCAAAAGGCTTGCTTGCTTCCTTTATACAGTTGCTCTGACTACATTTCACTGGTAAGAGAGCCCACCATTACCAGTGTCAGTATAACCAAAATAAATGCAAAATCACACCAATTTTGTTTCCAGATCAGAGGTAGAGCACCCACATAATTCTCTTATAAGATACACTGATCTAATCTGTTTGCTTTTAGAAAGTTCACTGTAGATAATTAGCTACTTGGATTTGGAAAGATGCACTCCATACAGTTGCTTTTAATTCCAGGAATCCAAGAAACATGTTTCTAAGTGTCCCAACTAGTGTTTACGAGAAATTCCCCTCCCCCACATTTGTTTGGTGGTTTTTTTTTTAGGGTTCAGAATAAATTTGGGAAAAGGAAGGATTTAAAATTCACTATAACTTATTCCACAACACATGAAGCATTTAAACATCCTTGACAGTAAATCCCACTGATTTTATTAAAAAAAAAAAAAAATTTTGGAACAAAACTCAAGTTGCCAAAACAAGACAGCACCTGGAACATCATTGTTTTTTGTATAATAACGAACTTAACTCTTCCTTTAAAAGTACTAAGGAAACATATGGATAATTTCACAGAAGTGTCACAAACCAAAACCCTATAAAGTAAAAATAAACAATATCCTCTTCACTCATCACAGTAGAATAGTAACAGAATATAAACTAAATTTGAACGCAAATAGTTATTCTTATGGAAAAAGTCACCAAGAGAGTCATGACTAAACTTCACAGTATTAATGCAACAGAAAAGATCACACAAGTCTCCCTATAGTTTGCTAGGAAGCTGAAGTAAAGCTCGTCTTGTAAAACTAGACAATTACATGCCTTTTTTCTTTCTTTTTTTTTTTTTTTTTGTTTTAAATATTGTATACACAATATAATCTCATTATGCAAGTACAAAACTCCTTGGCAGCCATTTGAGGGCAATGTGCTAGGGTTTGAGGCAGGGGGGAAGAGGGGCAGGAAGAGGAACAGCAAAACACAGGATGTTACATGAGGGACCTGTAGAGCTAAGTGCTTGAGCCTAATCAATTAAAATAACCTTGCTCTCACAAGGTCATGACTAAAATAATCACTTCTGTGGTTTTGTAGATTTGCTCTGAAAGCGCTAGGGAAATCCTCCTTTTGCAGTCTACCAGGTATAATTCAGCCACTTTCCCACTTCTTTTCATGCACCCCAACTCTTTTCAGCAGTGGACGATACAATACACAACCTTGCATTCCTTTTCACCAAGAACACTCCAAATACTCACAGCAAGAAGGATGGTCAGCAGGAGTGTTAAATGTGCTATTGTTTACAATGGTGTTCACCAGTGTACCTTGGTTAAGGTTAAGAACAAGTTAAGAGCAATAATTTAAGCAAAGGCCATTCATAATGTCCGTGTTGTTAAGGTTTGGTCAGTCCCTCATCACGGTCCCTGACAAACCCTTTTGAGCTGCATTTTGTGCAGGAGAGATACAAGTTTACAGTAGGGGCCCTTCCCACATTACCGCTACTGGGTCTGGCAAGTTGTGAATTGTTGCTTTAAGCCCAGCCATTATATAGTTTCAATACTGAGAAAAGACAGTATTGTCATTAGCATTGTCCTAAATGATTTTTCCTCTTCTGTACCTTGCAAAGCCCCAAATCTTCCACACTGTACGCTATTTAAAACTCACTGCAGAAGTACTTTCTC
Source organism: Strigops habroptila (assembly GCF_004027225.2). NCBI lineage: Eukaryota > Metazoa > Chordata > Aves > Psittaciformes > Psittacidae > Strigops > Strigops habroptila. The sequence goes on from NC_046358.1 coordinate 56,841,804, forward strand.
ACTTCCATGCCATCATCTTCCATCACACTCAACCATTACATTACCTTCACAGATGTTTATGCTTACCTCTGTTCTACAGCTAGTATTACTGATCTGCGTGTTTAATACAAAATATTTATTACTGAAATCAAATGAAAAAATTCCCCACTGATGTTATCTAAACAAAAAAATATATCTTCAACATTTTGAAACTAAGAATATTTCAGATTTTTTAAAAATACTTGTTATTTTTAAAAAAAACATACTAATAGGGAGTACATTTTCCGACTTTGTATTATTCCTACATGACAAACATTCCCATCCATCAAAGATGAAAGCTTCTTATCAGTGGCAAAAATATATTGTCTACTCATTTTGGACCTGCCTCCAACTTCTACACTCAGATATTTTAACAGTGGCAGAAAGAGCATTCTCATCCTGCTTCAGGAACTGGAGATACTGGGAAGCAGAGCGTTGATACATAAGCTGGACCCACCCAAGCTGTGCAGGCCTTGAAGCACTGTAACTACACTTATAAAACATCATATAATCCCTGTCAAAGTTCTGATCATGACCAAAATACATACCATACTCAAGATCTGCTGGATACTGATAACAGAACAGTTCAGGCCTACTCTGCAACCATCTAAGGTCCCTGCAGCACTTTCTAGCCTTCACTGCATTCCACACCAACTAGTGTTTTCTCTTGCAAGGATATGCTCAGCAACACAAAAATGCATGTGGTTTGTGTGGCCATTTGTCTGAGCTAGTTGAAACTAATTTGTTTGGATAGTTGCCAAGAATCTAAACTGCCTATTTAACTAAACCCCAACTGCTTATCTTAAAGGGGTAGCTAACCATTTGAGAAGAGCTAGAATTCTAACTAAACAGCTTTCAAACTTGGTTGGTTTAATTGAGAGGGAAAAGTGCTTTTAAGATGCCAACAATCTCTTCATGACTTATTGCTATTGAGGGTAAACTGGAACAAGCCAACATTTGTGTTACTCATACGAGTGATTTAAGAATACTCTTAGCATTCACTTTTCCAGAAGCAAAAAGAATTTAAAACACACATGTTTTCCTTTTAGCAGCTCTATTTAATATGTAGAATCAAAATATTTTCTCTGAATAAACATTGTAACTAAGTTTATCAAAAAAAGATTGAAAACTAGGCACTGAGATATAACATTGCTTCTCAGACTGAAGACAGTAGTAAAACATTAATCTTAAAGTCAGTTATACAAATTACTAGTGCATCTAAATGGTTTAAGTAAATGTCAGAATTGCTTTTATGTGACATGAGTGTCAGTAAACTTAATAACATAGCATTATGCTTAGTATTTTATAATAGACATTTGTTCCACAGCTCAGAAATCTGCAATGTTGGCTCAAATACACTCTTGAAAAGCATTGCAGAATTGGATAAACTAAAGGAAAATGCTGTATCCTACAAAATCCAACAGTTTACCATTTTAGCCAATAAAATTTTAGCTAATATAAGCAAGCAGATTGAAAAAAAGGAACTGGAATTAATTCGAGTAATGATGACAGGCTAGAACTGTGTTTACACTAAAAATAAAAAAAATCCTTATTAAAACTTACTGATTTGGAGAAGTCTCCCGTTTCTATAAATCTGTTCACAAATTGAGTACAGCACATCTTGAAAAAGAGTTTCTAAACATGAGAGCAATGTTCACTTTTGTAAATTCTTCCTGTCACTATCTCAGCTCTCAAAGGTGTAGGGGAAAAAAAAAAAAAAAAAATCACACTATTTACTAGCAAATATTATAGACACTATACTTGCAAAACCCCAAACCAACAACAAGACACAGTTTCAACAGAAGCTCCATAGATATAACCATGCTGGTCAATCTTGCCTTGCAGAAGTAACAGACAAGATATTCACTGAACTATTTTTTCTTTTTAAATGCTTGCCTGTTATTATTAAAGTTGATGAGAACACATAAGAGAACACATAATTTTTAAAAAATACTATTTCAAGACCTTGTAAACAAAAATGGCTACACTTCTTTTTTTCCCCTCCCCTAGTATTATCCAGACAAATTAACTACACTTCAGCACTGGGCATGCTTTGTATCCAGTCTTAGAACTGAATATAAAAGTGGTTTGGAGAGAAAACTAATCTCATTGCAGGTTATTATACAATATCCAACAATGTAGACACATTACCATGACCATATTGATTGTATCTAACTTTGAATTTGGCTCTCTGAGACAGGATTGACCCAATGACCTTCAGAGACCCCTTTCATCATGAATTATTCTGTGATTCTATGGAGGGAAACTGAAAACAGCTGGCAACACTTGTTTTTTATGTCAATTTTTTCATTATTTTATTTATACCTCAATACTGCCCTCTGCTGATGTTTATACTGCTTGATTATTTGCATAGAAAAATTGTGATTTTTTTTTAATGTGTTTTAACACTTTTCCTGCAAACGGAAGAAGGAAACAATTGAAGAATGGTCTTGTTCTCTTGTATTCAAACCAGTACAGCAGGCTGAGGTTATCAACACCTTTGCCAGGTCAGTCTGGAAAGTACATACACATATGCTTAAGGTCAAGGTAGGTCTCTTCTCCCTCATGGCAAAAAGGTTTAGGATGCTTCAGAGTAGCCTTCAGAGCTACAGAACAACCCTGTATTTTACATGCTATCCAGAGCATGTAAAAAGCTCCAGAGAACTATGAGCCTTCCTTGCTACAACAATAGCAAGTCCGTGCAGGTAACCTGGAGGATGAGATTAAAAAGGATATGATGGAGAAACCTCCCAAACCTGGAAGATCAAGTAACCAGACAAATTAGCAGCCATTCATCTCCAGCTGCCTGAGCTATAATTTTACATATACAAAACCATGCAAGAGACAGAACTTAGTAAACTACTTATAACCTTTAGTAAAGAAAGGATTTTAGCGTAATTTATTATCATTAACTCTTTACAGATCACTTAGGAGGGCAACATCAAAAATGCTTTTAAGACACAGTTAAGATGGACATATGTAAAAAGCAAAACAACACAACAGAATATCAGCTTCTCAAACACTCAGCAGGATCAAGAGCAGTTATTTTAGAGGTTTATCAGTTGTATGAGAATTAAATTTTATTAAATCAGCTATAAAGCTTTGCAAAAGGATGTAAAATTTTCCCTTCAAAATTTCTAATCTACTTTATTTCTATTAAAATTTTCCATAAAATTCTTTTCTCTAATGCTTAATATCCAATCTTCAAAGCTTTCTGCAGAAGTGTTTTTCTTATTTTAGACATATCATTGCTAAATTTGTGCATAAGTTCATTTTTTCTTGTGTATTCTTATAATCTCAATGTCCAATAAGAGATCTTACTAAACTGACTATATTCCCTAGTTAATAATAGCCTTTTAGAAATCACCATGATTGAACTTTTCTGTGGGGAAATAATAAAGTCACACAGAGTTAAAAGATTAGAAGAAATGTTTGCTGAAGTGACATGACCAATCACATGCATATGAATTCAGAGGATTCACGGTTTTCACATCTCCTGTGACAGTATATAGAAGACTTTCATAAACAGCATCTGTTTACAAAGAACCAAACAGACTGCTCCTTTTACATGGCCATGGTAAAATACAGATTATCCTAAAAAAAGGTAGAGAGACATCTTTTTCTATGTACTGCTGAATGGGACATAACAGCACTAAACATCAGCAAGAGAAATTCAGGCTAAGCTTTCTGAAAAACTTGAGCAGCAAAGTTAAATAATAAAACAGATCATGACAAGGCTTGAAGGGTTTCCAGCACTAGTTTCAGACAGATAAATACCAGTGTTGTGTACAGCTTCAGCATGAAATGGCATAGCTAAATTAAGAAAGAAGCATATCTTTTTAAGATCACATTAGCAAACACAACTACCCTTGGCACTATTAAAAAATGACTAAATATTAGAAGTACATCTGGTGTACTTCTGATAAAAAAAGGTGACAATCCAAGGCATACATACGTGTTCTTCCAGATTTGAGTCACATAGCTGTCAAGTGTACTTTGTCTACCAGTTCTGCCTACATGAGTTGCTGAGTTTGTTCCTTGAGTTGTGTAACATTTGACAAACAGGATTTATGCCTGAACAATAATTAGTTATTAGGTAAAAATGTTTCTCTTAGAAGTTTTGTGTTTCCAGTACATTAATAGTTACCATACATACACCTTGAAATTGCAAAATAATCTGCTGGGGTGCAAATGAGAGCCCCTCTTTACCCAGCAAGATAATAACCAGAAGGAGTAACTTGTGAAAGTTGCATCTTCCTTCATTTAAATGATCTGATCTGCACACATGCATAATCAATTGGCTGATACAAATAAACTTTTACTCATACTTGCAGGTGCAACATAGTTCTGGGAGTCTTTATTGGCTTCTGAATCAACAGAATTCTTGACTAAGTTCCAGCAGCAGCTCTATTAGTGGTGATGTGAAAGCCAGAAAGAACATAACTTGACTTTACATCCCAGGCTGAGCTTGCAGATAGGAACAGTTTTATTTATAAACATACTGCATCATGGATAGCCATTCCAGCAGCAGAGGACTAGAAAACACTAACAAGCACCACTACTGGCCTTTGGCAAATGAAATCACCTCTGAACCCCAGGCAGACGTCCATATACAGCTTACCAAGAGGCCAATTTTGCTCCTCCCACTATTCAGTCTTAATTTGAGGATGATAGATATTATTCTATTAATATGCAAACTCAAGAATTTCCAGGAAGTGTGCAATACAGTATTTCTAGCCTAGTATTTGCTGATGCTGTGAACTCTAGCCTAGACTCCATTAACAACATTGGATGAGAATATTAAGTCCAGTATCTCATATCAGGGAATACTGGTTTTAACAGATGCCTTCAGAAGGACGGAGGAATGTCTGAAAACTTATTTTTCAGACATTATTTTTCTTTTGAAGTGTGGTTACCTGCTTCTGGGAACTTACAGTTAACAGGTACTTGTACTGTAAAATTACTTTTAAACAAATATTCGCTGCTACTCAACACACCAGCATTATCCACTTTCCACACGCCCTTAGAAGTTGAGCATGAAAGTATACTCAGAGCAATACATGGAAATAGGTCCCAAATTATCTAGTGGACCAGTGCCTGGAATACTTCCTTACATCGTAAAATAACATTTGTTTCTGGCTGATAACAGTTACTGGTTCTCTTCCAATCTGAGGCCTTAATTCAAGAAGATAACTAGACATATGCTTAGTCAAGTTAAGAACCAATGGCTCCACTTGCATGATCAAGTTAATTGTAAACTTAAGTTACATATTGATAGGAGGTATGAAAACCCTTTTTAAGTATGCCATCCATCCACATTACTTCTCAAGTAACGGAAAAAAAACCCCATCCCTGGCCTTCTGAGAAAAATGTAGAAATAAACACATCAAGTGATGCAAGGAAACACAGAACAGACCTTTCTTCAGTAAGTTAACAGCTAGATACACATTGTGTCATTACACTGGATTTCTAAGGTAATCTGATTTATGTTTTTCATCCACAAGGTAAAATGATAAAAAATAAAGTGTTTTCCACTATTAATAGGAAGATGCATGTTAAGACATTACAGATAATCACTGGCATATAGGTAAAATTTTAAAAGTTCACTTTTTCCTCTTGGGATGAAATAAATTACAGGAAATATACCTACTTCACAACTAGTAATTAGATCCAGTAGAACAATAGTTTTCAACTTAAGGGGGGGGGGGGAGGGGGGAAGAGAGGGAGAGAGAGAAATGTACTGGGTTTTTTTCCCCCAAAACATTCCCTCCTTCCCCAGAAACTAAAATTATTAGTATGCCTAATAAAAATGAATAACTTGTACTTAAAAAGTAGGAGTTGTTAATGAAGTAGGGGAATGGGAATCAACTTTGCCCCATAGGATGGAGCAAAGATACATGAAAATGCCCTGGTGAGAACATAAAGTAAACCTTAATAAAGTCCCAACAGCTCTGATAACTAATGCTGTGGTTAGGAGTAAATACTGTTCAACCTGTAGCTATGTATTCTAGCAGTGTTTCTATTAAGGTCAAAGGAAACATTCATGGATATGTAAATCGAAAACATAGGTTACTTAAAGATTATTATTTTAAATGTATACATAAAAGTATTACATAGAATATTATAAAGCATATTATACATTAAATATAATGTACACATGTGTAAGGAAGGGAAGTATATCTCCGTGTACGTATAAGTACACATATGAATGTTATAGACATGAAAATTAATTGCTTTTTCTATTCACTTTCTATGTATAGAAGTCAGCATATAGTTTATATTATAAATCACATTAACAAAAAGGATGTTGAAAACAACTAGCCACCTCCAGGAAATGGAGGAAGATTTGTTGACATATTCCCAAAAGCTTTCTTCATCTTCAGGCTGATTCTCAGGCTTCATCCTTCCTGAGAATTTCAGTACAAGTGTTCATTGTTATTTTTGGAACCAACTTCCACACTCAAGTACTTGCTTGTATAATGCATTTTCCTTTCTTTTAACTTTCTGTTAAAAACCTGGGTTTTACAGAGCATGCACAGATTTCAGAATGAAAAAATTGTTTTAACAATGATACAAAGCAAGGAGGAGATATTTTAACTAAGATGTAGCCTGTCCACTACTTCCATAACATTTTCAAAGTTACCATTTTAGTAGCAGAAGACACCGATTTCTGTACCTGTTCTATAGCTTTTTCTTACCTTCAATTTTCAGTATACAAATAGCATTCCATTGAATATGGAGAGCATATTTTAACCATTTTATGAAATATAACTGTCATCATTAAATGTCATTATCTTATTTTGGAGTACCTGTTAAAAATGATTTTATGAAAAATAATTAAAGAGACTAGAGGATGATGGAGGTGCTAGATCCCAATATTCTTGGGTTAGCTACTACTATTTCTGTTAAAACATCAGGTAGTTTTGATTTATGCGCTGAGCTATTTCATTTTAAAGAACATGGCATCAGAACTTAAGAATACTCCTGGAAGAAAGCTCTGGCAAAGAATAATCACTGTAGTCTCCATCTCAAACTTTTTTTTTCTTTTTAAAACTTTTGCTGTATTCAAGTGCATGTTTTTTTAAAATTAAGTATGTTTAAAAGAGATAGACAGAACACAGAATGGCAAGATTCCTGAAGTTCATCATAAATTAAGAAAAAAATCATCTCTAGGTTTAAATCTGATTAAAGATACTATTTTTTCCTAGCAAACCATCTATACTTTCATTCTTTACATTTCAGCACTGCAATTTCATCTGATACCTCTACAGTCTTATGCATAATCCTCACTTGTCCTATCAATTGCTGACATCTATTTTAAATCTGTAATGCTGTTACACAACCCCTGAAAAAGCCTTCACCAAGAAGAGAAAGGGTAAAAAATAATCTGCCTTTGCTAAGTAGCTCTTTATATATGGAGGTTTTTATCATTCAAATAAAATCTACCATTGAACAATTAGAGTTTTATCAATCACAGCTTGCTGGAACAAGTAAGCACGTTTCTGACATATTCGAAAAGACTAAGGCCAAAGAAAAAAAGATGACTCTAATAGGAAAATGCAATGTCGTAACTAGGAAAAATACTATACTCCACAGTATAAGCCCAAACCCTCTGTAAATAGAATGCTCGATTGTGACTCTAACGAATCATTCTTTTTGTTGCCTGAAGATGGCAATAATGATACTGTACTTACAAAGCATTATATCAACAGTTTTATTTTTAGAAACTTTAAGTTTTTAAGTATTAAAAATTAACTTTATAGAATTGCACTTTTACTGCTAACTTTTTAAAACACTGTTCATTTCCCATTAGTACTACAAAGGACAGAATGAAAATCTGCATCCTACAGCTGCCTCTTTAAAGAGAAACTCTATAAAAGCAAAGCAAGACTGTACAGTTTCTGTGATTAATTATTTTAAAACCACATTTTATATGTACTAATCACAGCTAAACGCAATGCACAGAAGCTAGAAGGCTATCAGTGCAAAAACTACCCCTCCAAAGAAAAATAAAAATAAAAATCATACTTTGAAAACCAACCATGAACTGTACTGGGGTCAGACCAGGTTCTGCATCCATAGAAAAACAAACAGAAAGGCTTCTTTATACCCCACATAAAAAAGAACACTGAAGAGAAGCACAGCTTTAATCTCAGTTCTACAATATTCCTGAGTAGAAAGAGGTTACATTTTACACAAACCAGTAAACTACAACCAATAGTATAATAAATAGAAGTAGACCTATACAAAGATTAAATGCTTGGCTTGCTAGTGCTCAGGACAAGGATCTACAAGATAACAGTTTTAAGAGTTACAAAATATACGAGAGTATTGAGACCAAGTCCAATGTTATACCCTTTTTTGTGAAGATATTTAACACCTTTTCAGTCTGCAGGGCACAAGAGAAATTTTTCATGCCATTCAAATTACTTTGCTGTTAGAGTTCCTGATGCTAGGATTCAAATAAACATATGGTTAGTAGAAATTAGAGTTCTAATAAAAGCTAGCAACCAGTTGATTGACAAACAGGGATTAGAAAGAAGTCAGCATTACAGTTAAGCATGAAGTGTTAAGGTCTCATGGTTTTGTACCTTAAACACATAAGCATTCTCTCTCCATCTTCAAACACACAACTTACTTGCAAAACACAAACTACCACAGGTACCCCATAAAATTTTTGCTTGCAAAACTCTTCTTTAGATTTAGATAACTCTCTTAGTAGGACATAATTATCTTTATTAGAAAAATACAGCAAGTATAGTCACATGAAGAAGTGTCAACAACAACAAAAAAGTTATTAACCCCAGCAACATAAAATAATATAGTTTTTGACAGCTATACAAAAAGTTTTTTGGCCTGTAAAAATAAAAATTAATATGAAGCAGCAAAAATGACCTTTATCTTATTACATTTCACATTGTTCTCTAAAAAGAGCTAGATTTGCAGGAAGAAAATACCTACAATGCCAATGTACATTTATAGAATCATAGAATCATAGAATAGTAAGGGTTGGAAAGGACCTTAAGATCATCTAGTTCCAACCCGCCTGCCATGGGCAGGGACACCTCACACTAAACCATGTGGCCCAAGGCTCTGTCCAACCTGGCCTTGAACAGCACCAGGGATGGAGCATCCACAACCTCCCTGGGCAACCCATTCCAGTGCTTCACCACCCCACAGTAAAGAACTTCTCCCTTATATCTAATCTAAACTTCCCCTGTTTAAGTTTGAACCCATTACCCCTTGTCCTACCACTACAGTCCCTAAGGAAGAGTCCCTCCCCAGCATCCTTATAGGCCCCCTTCAGATATCAGAAGGCTGCTATGAGGTCTCCACACAGCTTCTCTTCTCCAGGCTGAACAGACCCAACTCTCTCAGCCTGTCTTCATACAGGAGGTGCTCCAGCCCCCTGATCATCCTTGTGGTCCTCCTCTGGACTTGCTCCAACAGTTCCATGTCCTTTTTGTGTTGAGGACACCAGAACTGTACACAGTACTCCAAGTGAGGTCTCATGAGAGCAGAGGGGCAGGATCACCTCCTTTGACCTGCTGGTCACGCTTCTTTTGATGCAGCCCAGGATACGGTTGGCTTTCTGGGCTGCGAGCACACACTGCCGGCTCATGTTAAGCTTCTCATCAACCAACACCCCCAAGTCCTTCTCTGCAGGGCTGCTCTGAATCTCTTCTCTGCCCAGCCTGTAGCAGTGCCTGGGATTGCCCCGACCCAGGTGCAGGACCTTGCACTTGGCTTGGTTGAACTTCATAAGGTTGGCATCGGCCCACCTCACAAGCGTGTCAAGGTCCCTCTGGATGGCATCCCTTCCCTCCAGTGTATCAACAGAACCGCACAGCTTGGTGCCGTCGGCAAACTTGCTGAGGGCGCACTCAATCCCACTGTCCATGTCACCAACAAAGATGTTGAACAGGACCAGTCCCAACACCGATCCCTGAGGGACACCACTCGTTACAGTTTTCCAACTGGACATCGAGCCGTTTACCACAACCCTTTGTGCGCGGCCATCGAGCCAGTTCTTTATCCACCGAGTGGTCCATCTATCAAATTGATGTCTCTCCAGTTTAGAGACAAGGATGTCGTGTGGGACAGTTCTGAATGCTTTGCACAAGTCCAGGTAGATGATGTCAACTGCTCTGCCCCTGTCCATCAGTTCTGTGGCTCCATCATAGAAGGCCACCAAATTGGTCAGGCAGGATTTCCCCTTAGTGAAGCCATGTTGGCTGTCACCAACCACCTCGTTGCTTTTCATGTGCCTTAGCATGCTTTCCAAGAGAATCTGCTCCAAGATTTTGCCAGGCACAGAGGTGAGGCTGACTGGTCTGTAGTTCCCCAGGTCTTCCACCTTCCCCTTCTTGAAAATGGGGGTTATATTTCCTTGTTTCCAATTGTCAGGACCTTCACCTGAATGCCATGATTTTTCAAATATGATGGACAGTGGCTTAGCCACTTCATTCACCAGCTCCCTCAGGACCTGTGGATGGATCTCATCAGGTCCCATGGACTTGTGCACGTTCAGGTTCTTAAGATGGTCTCGAACCTGATCCTCTCCTACAGTGGGCCTAAGGTCTTCATTCTTACAGTCCCTGCATCTGCTTTCCAAGACTTGGGTGGTGTGGTCAGAGCATTTGCTAGTGAAGACTGAGGCAAAGAAGTCATTAAGAACCTCAGCCTTCTCCAAATCCATGGTAGCCAGTTCTCCCAATAGCTTCTGGAGAGGGCCCACGTTGTCCCTAGTCTGTCTTTCATTTGCTACGTACCTATAGAATCCTTTCCTGTTATCTTTTACATCCCTTGCCAGATTTAATTCTAACTGGGCCTTAGCTTTCCTAACCTGGTCCCTAGCTTCCCGGACAATGTTCCTATATTCTTCCCAGGCCGCCTGTCCTCGCTTCCACCTTCTATAAGCTTCTTTTTTCCCTCTAAGTTTCCTCAGCAGCTCCTTGTCCATCCATGGAGGTCTCCTCGCCCTCCTGTCGCACTTCCTTCTAGTCGGGATACAACACTCCTGAGCACGTAGCAGGTGATCCTTGAATATCAACCAGCAGTCTTGGGCCCCCCTGCCCTCTAGGACTATATCCCATGGAACCTTACTAAGCAGGTTCCTGAAGAGGCCAAAGTCTGCTTTCTTGAAGTCCAGGGCAATGAGCTTGCTGCATGCTCTTCTCGCTGTCCTGAGGATCTCAAACTCAACCATCTCGTGATCACTACAGCCAAGGCTGCCCTGGAGCATCACATTCCCAACCAGTCTCTCCCTGTTGGTGAGTACGAGGTCCAGCATGGCACCTCTCCTTGTCAGCTCCTCTATTACTTGAAAGAGGAAGTTGTCTTCCACACAGCCGAGAAACCTCCTAGATTGCTTTCGCCGGGCCGTACCGTCCCTCCAACAGATGTCAGGATGGTTGAAGTCCCCCATGAGGACAAGGGCCTGCGAGCGTGAGGCTGCTCCTATCTGTCTGTAGAGTGCTTCATCCACAGAGTCCTCTTGATCAGGCGGTCTGTAACGGATCCCCAACAGTAATGTCCCCCATCACTGTCCTCCCTTTGACCCTGACCCACAAACACTCTGCTGACTCATCACCTGTCCCCAGACAGAGTTCCATACTCTCCAGCCTATCACTGACATGAATAGTAACACCCCCTCCCCATCTGCCTGGCCTGTCTTTTCTAAACAGCCTGTAACCTTCCATTCCAACACTCCAGTCATAGGAGCCATCCCACTATGTTTTTGTGATACCAATGACATCATATCCCCATAGCCTTGCACACATCTCTAATTCCTCGTTTGTTCCCCATACTACAGGCGTTTGTACAGAAGCAATTTAATAGAGTCTGCTTCCTTAGCAGAAAGGACAGAGATTCTTAATGCCTTACTGTAGTAAGTTTGAGATATATGGATAATTCAACAGCCTCTAGAACTATCAAAATAGTAGACTAGCTAATAAAACAATTTACATAACTATTAAACCCATTTTTAGCACTAAAACAACCAACCCAGCATTTTACTAAACCTGCTTACTATCTTGTCAAGATACATATACCGTGACAGGGTCTTAAGTGCATTAGTAAGGTTTAATGGCCTTGACCAGCTCCACATGGTGTATCCTGCCACACCCCCTGCCTAGGAGCCCAGGAACTCCATTTAAGCTCAGCTCAGGACACATAGTTCTGCTCTAAGTTACATTCGAAGTGTCTTGGTCTTTAGCTCAGTCACAGTTAGGTTCCCTACCTAGATAGTCACTTTATGTGGACTTGTACCCAAGGAATGATTTCTAACTTAGTCTTGCCTTGCCAATAAGGACCTGTCTGGCAATTACTGGGCTGTGTTAGACCCTGCATCAACAACTGGCACTTCCAGCTTGACCTCACGCCTGCCTCACCACTGTGGACTTGCCTGATGCCTGCTCTAGTCAGGAACTCTAGGGTGGGTCTCAGCTAGCAAAGCCCCTGCCTTGTTGTCTGTATGTGCTCATCTCCTGAGTATCCTCCCTGAGGGACTAGCAGCCCTCACTGCTCCCTGATGCACAATGCTGAGCTCTTCAAACCACCAGTGTTGGACCTCTTTCTTTTTTTCACAGCTCAGAATGAGGTGGTCAACAAGTGACTACTGCACTGTTGTGACTACTGTTGACTACTGTCAACAAGTGATGATTTGCACTGTTAGAATAAGATTAATTTGCAGTCTGAAGATTTCTAAAAGTAGGCTTATCTTTACTCTTAAGAAATCCCTGAAAAAAAGGCGGTTGTTTTTTGTTTCCTAACAATTTAAAGTAAAGAAACTTTGCTACTAAAATACACTGCTCTGACCACCCAACTATTCCACAAGATGGACGCTTATTTACTTAAACATACAAACCTCAAACATCAATGGTAATTTGCTTGCAAAGAGTAGTAGGTCAGGTAGGTATAGGCCTTTTTTATATGTTATTAAAGTAGCTTAGTTAAGCTCAATTTTCATTCCTGAAAAAGGCTTCTACGTGGCAATGAAGTTTTGAAATATTATTTTCACTACATATATCACAAGTGGAAGTTCAATTTCCTATGTATTATTTGCTATTTATGTAAGTATTTCTGATACTGACAACCAGCCAAGTTTAACAGTAGTAATTTAAATTTTCATAATAATAGATTTCAGTGAAATAAAAACAAAAAGCAGCAAGATAAACCAAATCTCTTTTCTGGAAATGTTCCTAAGCACTCAGAAAGTAAGAAAAGAAAACCCCAACAAAACTCTTTTCACTAGAACAGTATTTTATACATTAAAAAGGTGCTACATACCCAATAGTGATTTATTGTTATAAGCGTATAGCGAAAAAAAGGAATCGTCCTCCTTCGAACAATATAAAAGGCAACAGTTTGCATAGTAGAGTAATAAAACTTCAAACAACTTAAAACGTTTCTAGTAGGTTTACACCGGGAAGTAAGAATTGCTTTCCCTCTTTAACTTTGGTTTAATAATTCTTAAGGCCTGACCTTATATAATCTTTCATTTAAACTGTTTTGGGTTTTTTTGGTTTTTTGTTTTTTTTTTTTTTTTTTTGGTGGATTTTGAGGTTTGGGTTTGTTTGGTTTTAGTTTTGTTTTTCTTTTTTTCCCCATGAGGAAAGCCAGTTTACTACAGACACTAACTGGTGAACAAACCTCAGGAACAGACTGCCTTTTCAGTCCAAATTGCTTCAACCATAATTAAAATACCAAAGAAGTAGTTTATTTGTGAAAAATCAGCCTATAAATCAGAAAAGCAGGCTTAGGAACTCTATTAATTAGCCTCTTGCTCTGCATAATGTTGTTTTTGGCATGTTTTTAATGAAAAAAATGTACTCTTTGACTCCTATTAATTTCAATGTCATCCTGCCTTCCTGTCACAGGCAAAAGTTTCCCTACAGAAGGTATTTACAGCACATACCTACTCCAAGACTCATATAAGTAAGAGAAATACAATTACACTTCATTGGACCAGGTAACTCAGTTCAGAGTAATTAAAGTATGAAGAAAAATCAAAAATTGAGATTCAAAATGTTAAATCATTAAAACTACTACTTGCTTTGGCTTCAGAGAATAGGTGACATTGCAAGTAAGCTAGTCATTACTATTATAATATACAGTACCATAGTAAATAATCCATAATTAATTTTTAAAATAAAATTTAGTAATTTAATGCTTTATAGTTATGACTATCAGTTCAGTCAAAATTCAGTATTCTGTGGATGGTTAGCTGGGGGACTAAATAAAGTTTGTTTTAGGGTTTAATAGGCTTTTTAACTAATACGTCACAGATGTGAGGTTTTTCTAAATCTTCTTAGTAGAAATGTGCCAGAGGATCTTTTAGTCTTACTACCTTTTTTTTTTTTCCCCTTGGTACAGTAGCAAAAATAACTAAGATTGGTTGTATGTTACTGTGCACACTGTGTTTTATCCAAATACACCACCGCATCTGCCATCATCATTGCAAGAAATCAATTTAGGAGCCCCATTTTGTAATTCCTTCTTTACTCATGCAGCTTCCCATGGCTTAAGGCCTCACAGAAAACAAGTTCCAGGATCAGGGCCCACGTTCAGGATTCAGAATTTTATCAGATTCAGTATTTTTAATTAAAAAATAGATCAGATAATTTAAAAAGAGGTGGCCCAACTGTGGCTAAAAACCTGTAAATAATGTAATAACAATTTTAACTACCTTAGTCAGATATATATTTGGATTTACACACAGTTTGGTTTTCCATGAAGACAGCGAAAATTCACACATTTTAATGCATTTGGTTGGAAATCTTTAACGATTTTAAAGTGACTTGAGACGAGGCACAGCCCGAGGGAGTCATGGTCTGAAGACCAGAGAGCAACCAGGTGTATATCTATTCAATTTACGAGCGTGTAAACACACAGTATTATTTCTGGGTGTTATATATATTTCTGTAGGTAAGTAAGTGGTCTGTATGTAGAAATTAGCGGGACTAACACCTGCCTGCAAGTCCCGGGTAAGCCCTCGCTCCGTCCTGAGGAGCCTGTTCCCGCTTTGCGCAGGCGCCCCACCCCGCCAAACGCGGCGCTCCCGCCGGCAGCCCGCCTCGTCGCTGAGGGGCGGCAGCGAGGCCGCCGTTGCCGTAGCAACAGAACCCCGCGCGCACGCGAGCGCGAGGCGTCCCTCGAGGCTCGCTGCGATTGGCTCTTTGCGTCTCGGGGGGCGGAGCTTCCCCCGCTCTCCCTTGGCCCGAACACGTCCGGGTCAGGCGGTGTTTGCGAGGGGAAGTGCGCGCGCGGTGGCTGCTGCGGGCAGGCGGCTCGGCGGGTGGTGGAGTCGCCATCATGTCGCGGGGGTCTATCGAGATCCCTCTCCGGGACACCGATGAGGCGAGTCTGGGGCTGGCGGGCGGCGCGGCCTGGTTCCGAGGAGGGGGAAGGAAAGGGCGCGCTGTGTGCTGCGTGACGGGGCGAAGGCGGTAGTCGCTTCCTCTCCTAGTTGGGTCCCGGGCTCGAGGGAGACTGTCGCTCCCTTCCCTGAGCGGAATAAGTTGCTGGAAACAGGTGTGTTGCTTTGCGGAGAGAAACCCAAACCTGGGTTCACCTGGTGAACAGTGTCTGCCATCTCCTAGCCGTCACCTCACTGTCCTTGCCTGGTGCTTTGCTGGTGACGGAGAGCCGCGGGGACCAGGCAGCAGGCAGTCTGTCCGGAGTCTTGTGGTACCACACGTCGGTGAGGAAGGGGCAGCCTCTTCACCGATAATGTATACTTAAAGCGTATGCAACCCTCAGGAGTGAAGGCCTTGCTGGGAACAGTGTCTAATCTTCAGTTTGGATTTGTGTGTGGTGGCCTTGTCCAGTTAAATTCTCTCCCTAGTTCATTAGATGCTGATTTTCCTGACTGCGCTGATTTGTAAATAGTGTGCATGTTCCTATAGACACAGGTAGGGCAGTTGATCCACTCTATAAAGTTACTTCAGTGTGGGTTTAGAAATTTAATTTTTCTTTATTTAAGGTAGATTGTCACAAGCCAAGGTTAAAAACATTTAAGAGAGATATTTGGGAATTCACAGGGTATTATAAAGTTTGAAGTTAAATCATTCTGTAGCAGGTACTAAATTAATACCATAGCTGACTAAGGTAATGAAACATAGTGCCTATAAGCTGAAGAATGTTTTTTTGTGAACATATATATCCATACTCTGACAAATTTCCATATGACTGCCATTGAGTTGTTAAGTCTCACAAAGCTACTTTGCTGTCTGGAGGTTACGTGTTGGAGGGCTTTTTCTTCTGTGACAGTAATTTCTGTGTCAGGTGTCAACATGAATAGTTGATCTTGCTGCTGTTTAAGTTATGGCTAGGATTACTTCAATCCTGAAGTTCTGAATTAATCACTACGGATTGCTATAAAATGCCTTTTTTTTTTTTTTTATGGCCCTTTTTAACTTCCATATTTATTTGCTGTGTTGGTGATATCTATTTCTCATTAATAATTATTTTAGATTGTGAATAAGAGTTGCCTAAATTTAAAACCAGCATTATCTGTCAAACGAGATCCAATAGTAGCAGAAATATTTTTGCTGGTACTCTCAAGATTTACATAGTCAAAACTATAAGCCCTTACGAACTGGATTGCTCTAATCCAGCCTTTGGAGAAACAGTCCCTGCACTGGTAATTGGGGTACAAGCCTGGGTACAACACCTGCGCCTCTTCCTTGCTGTAAAATTAAATTGTAACGTAGATGACAAATATGAAAGGCAGCATGACGGAGTAGCAGGCTAACTAACAGGTGGTTAAATTGTGTTCCCCATCATCCCACCTTGGGAGTATCTATTCCATTTTCCTCTCTTCCCAGATCAGAGGAGTAGACCAACATGGGAAAATAGTACCTGCAAAATAATGCTTGGGTGATGAGAAGTTCTTGATGTCACTTGCTCATGTTGACTACAATTATTATTCAGAAATTTAGTCAGTTCTTTATAACGTTTGCCGCTTCAGTAACCTTGTTTTTCTTGGACATAAAGATGACTTTACAAAATCTAAGGGGTCTGAAATAAGTCTTAGGTATTGATTCTCTGACAGTCAATTACTTGGAAGATTTTGACTGTATCCTAGATCATTGTATTACCTGTAGGAAAAGTTGTAGAAGTTCAACAGTGTGCGGTGAAGTTGGTTATTAGCCAAACTGTAAAAAATCTGAGCCTGAAGTCTGTAGTGAAAGAAGTTGAGTTAGCATTTTTGCTTATTCTCCCTGACTAGCATCCTAAGCATTGGGCGGTTTTTTCTCTAATATTTGTGAAAAGCCATCACTTTCGTTTGTACAGAATACAATCCATTATCACTTTCTTCTTTGTCCATAACCTTGTTTAAACAAAAATAATTATGTGGTTTGTGCTCTGCAATGTCCAGCTTCCTTTGAGCTCTATGATCGATAACATTATTTATGCTTTGTAAAAAGAAAATCTGTATTGTTTGGTTCTAGGTTATTGAGCTTGACTTTGATCAGTTACCTGAGGGTGATGAAGTTATAAGTATACTGAAACAGGAACACACTCAACTGCACATATGGATTGCCTTAGCGGTTAGTATATATACAAATTGTATATTTAAATATTATATTCAAACAATCAAATAATAACTTCCACTTGCTTACTTTTATGATCAGGGATAACTGAACTCTACAATAACTGAATGGAGTTATTCAGTTGCTGATTCTAGGCCAGATATTTTGGATTTGACATATGTGTATAAAGATTTTAATTTCACCTTTTTTTTTCTTGAAACAATGCTGCTTGAGGCTTGATTTTTAAGTTTGATTTGTTTGTGTGTGTGGTTTTTTCCCCCCTCAACCTGTAGTTTTCCTGGTTCGTGCCTTTGATTTCGCACTTCATAAAAAAGGAGGGTGCAGTATCTGTACTATAGATATGGTGAAATGTGCAAAAAGTCAAAGAAGTTCAGAGGAAAACCAGTTCATTCTTCACTTATAAATAGCTGTAAGACTTGTGTTTTGATGTAAAAATATGAAGTTAGGATGATGACAGAAAAATATTTGGCGGTATTATTGGAATGCCTTTGTCTGATTATCCCTACGTTTATGTCCGATTTGTCCCTACGTTTTGGAAAAAGAATCTGTGTAGCACCTAAAACATCAACTCGATATATTACTTACTCGCTGGGGTAGTATTGTCTGATAAAACTATTTGGTTTATAGCTGGAATACTACAAACAAGGGAAAACAGAAGACTTTGTGAAGCTGTTGGAAGCTGCACGCATAGATGGTAACTTGGACTACAGAGACCATGAAAAAGATCAAATGACGTGTCTGGATACTCTGGCAGCATACTATGTACAGCAGGCTCGGAAGGAGAAGAACAAAGATAACAAGAAGGAGCTCATCACACAAGCCACCTTGTTGTATACTATGGCTGACAAAATTATCATGTATGATCAGGTAAAACCAAAGTCAGTTTAAAAATCCATATTTTTAAATTACTTAGTGAGTGTAAAGAAAACAAGTATTGATTTGCTAAAGGGAAAATAGAAACTGCTTAGGCTTTAAAGTCTGTTAGTGTAGCACATATAAGCAAAACTTGTAAGTATCTGAAATGTGTGCAGTGCCACCAGGAATAATTATCTCTAGCTTAGGACACCTGATAAACTATGTCAGTCAGCTTTGGCTGGTTGGGTAGGAAGGATTGGTGGTTACTATCTTGATAATATGTGAACTTTAGAAGTGGATGATAAAGACCCTTTTTGTTTTATTTTTCTTCCTGATGTAAGAGAAATAAATTAATCATAGAAAACGTTATGGCATAGCCAGTTAATATTTCAGGTAGTCTAATTCTTCATATTTTATGAAGATAAATGTATCACAGGTTTTTTTCTTATCTAGAATCACTTGTTGGGAAGAGCTTGCTTTTGTCTGCTTGAAGGTGATAAGATGGACCAAGCTGATGCACAATTCCACTTCGTGCTCAACCAGTCTCCAAATAATATTCCTGCCCTTCTCGGTATGGCTTTGTGGGTATTTGTGTAAAAGCTTGGTCTCTCCAGTTTCGGAATGAATCATGTGCTTAAGAAGAGTATGTATGCGAGAAGAGAATGTGATAAAGAAGTGTGCACTTTTGACCAGAAACACGTGACACAGATTTAAACTTGGGGAGTATATGTAGATGGAAGAGCTAGGAAAAAGTCTACTGTTAGCTAGCCTCTTCTGAGACCCATGGGTATATATCCAGTCCAACTACTTGTATTTCCCTGATGGTGCCAGTGAAGCTCTAGATTCTGTTGAAGGTGACGGTAACAATAGTGATGGGCTGTAACACATGGATTTTAATTTCTTCATTAATCAATCTAGTTTTAGTAAGTGTCTTTCCTCTGGACCAGAAAAGAATGAAGTTTCTGCAGAAAACCGTGAAAAAGTAAATTTAGTAATTTAGTGTGTTCCCATGGTTTGATTCCCTGCCCCCCTCCCCCCCCATATACTTGACATCATCATAAGTAAGTTGTAGTTGTCTGAATTTTCTGGTTTTAACTGTAACTTTTGAAAATCATCATAGTACAAGTTTAATACTTATGAGCTTCTGATTTGTAGCTGCTTTGTTTATAGTTCTGATTTATTTGTAGCTGGTATGTTTAACAACAGGTAAAGCATGCATTTCTTTCAACAAGAAGGATTATAGAGGAGCCCTCGCCTACTACAAGAAAGCATTGCGTACCAATCCAGGTTGCCCAGGTAACACAGAAAGTATTTGCTAGTGGAAGTATTTGCTATGCTTGCAAACTAACTCAAGTCTTCCTAATTCAAATACCTAGGCTGTCCAAAAAAGACCCAGCCCTCATTATGGAGGAGTTAAGGTGTGTGTTGAATTGTTCCTTGATTGTTAGAGAAGGAAATTGTGTTTAGGAAAATACTTTTCATTTTTTCTAATTATTACCTTTTGAAAAAAATTATTTGAAAATGAGAAGATGTATGTAAGAAAATTTAATATTTGTGGGGAACTGACCTGTTCAAGACTTTTGCAGAATCTGTCTTTGGGCTCTTGGAATAAGGGTTAAGAAAATGATGTGTTAGCATTAATAATGAAACAAGAGATGAAAAGTAAAGTTCTACCTATAGTACATGAAGTGACCTTCCTGGTGTTGTATGATTTTCTTAATGCAAAAATCTGGGAAAGCTATTAGTAACAGCTGTAAAAGTGATGCATGTGATTTGGAGATACTAGTTCAGGGTATTTGTATTAGAATCATAAATACCCTAAAGTCTCTTGAGAGATGTGGTATACTTAGCCATAATCCATCTGAAAAAAAATTTATTACAAAAATTTATTATTGATGTGTACCCCGTGGTCTGGTTTAATGCAGGAATCGTTGCTGCAACAGTGGATTTAGAAATGCAAGCCTTACCTTAGGTTAGGTATAAGGAAGAAGTTCTTGACTGTGAGGGTGGTGAGGCACTGGAACAGGTTGCCCAAGGAAGTTGTGAATCCTCCGTCCCTGTCAGTGTTCAAGGCCAGGTTGGACAGAGTCTTGGGTGACATGATTTAGAGTGTGGTGTCCCTGCCTGTGGCAGGGGGGTTGGATCTAGATGATCTTAAGGCCCTTTCCAACCCTAACCATTCTATGATTCTCTGATTTACTCCCCTTGTTCACACAGACACAGATTGCTGTTTATAGATGTCTGCATTCTTAGTTCACAAGCAGGCTGAAAGGGCAGTATGATATGAATTCTCTGTATTAGTTCATTTGATCATGGAAGTTAGACGATGATAAACAGCATTTTGTTAGCAGTGAATCAGTTGATCATATGAGCTAACTTATTTGTCTGTGATTTCTGAAGGCTGTCTAGTCTTGGCTGAACTTACGCTGCCTAAGAAATTTCCAGCTCTTTGATCTGGCAGTTTTTTAATGTCTTTATTTAACTTTTAAATAAATTTCCATAATAGTAATTTTTTGTTTACTTAGTGTCAGAGTCTTTTGGAGACACTAGACCAGTGTTCTGAGGTGGATGAAGAAATAAAGTCTTACTAATCTGTTAAAGTTAGTTTTGCTGCCAAGTGTGGGAGGCTGCCTTTAAAAACAGCAAATAGTTAGATGGATTTACCAGTTTAAAAGAAATACTAAAAATTCTTCTTTTACTTTAATTGATGTCCAGAATGTAAAAAAGTCTTGAAGTTGAAATTTTGGGATTCTGAATGGTGTCATTTTGTTCTCTAGCTGAGGTTCGATTAGGTATGGGCCACTGCTTTGTGAAACTGAACAAGTTGGAAAAAGCTCGCTTAGCGTTCAGCAGGGCTCTGGAACTGAATTCCAAATGCGTAGGGGCTTTGGTTGGACTGGCTGTTCTGGAACTCAATAATAAAGAGGTGGGTCTGGCTTTACAAGAATCCATACTCTGTTTACTTCTTATCTGAAAAAGCGAACTTTTTATCCTTTCAAACTTAGTCCATGTTTTAAATGGGGCAATAACTTTTGTGGTTAAATCATTTGAAGTCTGCGTCACTATTGGATGACATTATAGGTATATACTTGTTATGTGAGCAGCACGTTCTGAATAGCTTTCTTCTATTGTTAAAATCTTAAACTCTGTTTCTTATAGAAGTGTTAAGAAAAGCAGTGCTAGATTAACAATATTAATAAAAATAATAAAAATCCCTGGTGAGATATCTATGTGAATTCATGTCACTGGAAAAAAAAACCTCAAAAGTGCTGATTTCGAAGTATCACTCCTGAGATGTAGTCCCGGGAGGTTAGTCCTGGGCTTTAAGGAACATAAGCTTTCAAACAAGTGTTAAAGATGTATTCAAGCTACATTGGCGTGTATGCCACATGGTAAAACAGGGAGTAGGCAAGAAAAAATTTTAACTAGGCTGATGAAACCACAACAAAATGGTGATCCTACCTCTCCAGAAGTTGTGTCACTATTAAAATACATATGCTCATTTAGCTTAGTTGGGATCATAAGATCTGAGATGGTTAATCCATGCTAAGGAAGTTATCAGTGGAGGATGGGACTTTTAAGTATTAAAAAAAATACATATAAATAATTGTGTCACTAAACTTTAGCGTTATGCTATCTGTAGAACACATAGATCCCTAGGAAGATCTTTTGTTAGCACAGAATCTCTGAAAATTACTTAGTTTATTGCATCATGGGGGGGGAGGGGGAAAAAATCTGACCATTATGACTTCCATCAAGAATTCCAAAAAATACGGGTACGAGAGTTTTCTTTCCTAAAACTACAAAGGCAACCAAAAATATTCTAAGGTCAGATTTTAATAAGTAATTTTATGGGTGAGAAACTAATGAAACCTGGTATCTTTCTATTTTTTTTTCCAGAAGATTTTTTGACCAAAGTCAAAGAATGAGCCCACTCACCTTAAACTTTGAAAAGCTGTGATTAAAAGCTGACCCACCCATATATGTTTTGTGTTCTTTGTAAGAAATATATTATCTGTGCTGTTCTACTTGTGTTTTCACAACTCGTACTGCATTTTTTTAGCAGCCTGTTGAACTTCCTCTTATGTCTCAACCTCATAAAACCTAATCTGTTCAATAAGATAGCTTTCTGCTGATAATAATTGCAAAGTAAAGCACAGATGTTACATGATTATTAGATACCCTTTGTGGTGTTTCTGTTAAGAAATAAATACAAATTTAAGTTGACATGCTTATGATACAGATTTCATGGGTGTCCCAAATAAATAGCAATTATTTTATCAGTTATGGGTTTGAACTTGTTGGTAGGTCAAATTTGTATCCATGGAAAACTTTCTTTAAACTGTAAAATTTCTTCAGAAAAGACTAAGTTGATATAACAATATCCCTGTGTAAATACCACAAACTTCTACCATTTTTTTTCAATTAGAACTGAAGTTCTAGTAGCTCTTAATTCAGCATCTGAAGTTCTTGTTTAGAATTCAAACGTGAATATTTTCATTTAACTGTTGAACAAATTGTGTAAAAGGTTGAAACTGACACCAAACAGGAACTAGGAACATTGAACAGTAGGAGGAAGGATATCGGTGTGAGTATGAAATGTCAAAGAACACCAAGATTTAAGATTGCGTTTTATTTTTTCCTGCTCTGCTTTTTTCCATCCCTGTGTGTGGCCTAATTTTCCATTTTCCATCTGTATGCTGCAGGGAGAAAAGCTAATAGCTGAATTTACTTTTTCTGTGAGCCCAGCAAGGTTTTGTCAGATTTCTTGCAGCAGTGCAGACTGAAGAATAGTTTTGAAGATGTTAATAACATACAGCTATTGAGATGCTGCTAATACCTGTCAATGTTTTATTTAGGCTGATTCCATCAAGAATGGTGTTCAACTCCTCTCTAGGGCTTACACAATTGATCCCAGTAATCCAATGGTGTTGAATCACTTGGCTAACCACTTCTTCTTCAAGAAGGTAAAAGGTCTATGGAATCTTATAGTTAAATACTTGATAACTCTGAGCAGTAAGGATTCTGGTGTTAGATTTAGTCTCATTTCATCAGGCAAAGTGGTGTCTAATATGGAACTCTTAATCTAGGTGGGCAAGTGTAAATTGTGTATAAATGTTTTCCAAGAGCCAGAAAAAGGTACACTTATTTCTTAATTCAAGGTGACCTTTGTGTCCTGGATGCATTTAGGGTTTTAGTTGTGGGGTTTTTTGGTTGGTCTTGTTTTTTGGTTTGGGTGTCATCCCATCCCCCCTATCCGTCCATGCTTTAGAATATGAAATAGAGAAAAAACACTAACCACTAAATCTGTCAAAATTTAATCAGTGCTATGGCTAAAGCTTTCTTGTCTTTTTCAGCTATCCTTGTTTAAATAATGAATCACTTTGCCATAAATAATGAAGGTTTTTAAATTTCATTTAACTTCCTTTTTTTCAGGACTATGGTAAAGTACAACACTTGGCTCTTCATGCTTTCCATAATACAGAAGTCGAAGCAATGCAGGCAGAGAGTTGTTATCAGCTGGCTAGGTCTTTTCATGTACAGGTAGGGTTGTTTTTAAAAGCCTCCTGTGAGATTACAGTTAAAAATCTGTGTTATAAAAGTTTATACAAAGCTTACCTGTGAAAATACTACCTGTTATTCACTTCTTTTCAATAGGAAGATTATGATCAAGCTTTCCAGTATTATTACCAGGCCACTCAGTTTGCCTCATCTTCTTTTGTACTTCCATTTTTTGGGTTGGGTCAAATGTACATTTATCGAGGGGACAAAGAGAATGCATCACAATGCTTTGAAAAAGTTTTGAAAGCCTATCCTAACAATTATGAGACTATGAAAATCCTTGGATCTCTTTATGCGGCTTCAGAAGACCAGGAGAAACGGGACATTGCGAAGGTGAGTTTTGCTTTTGCCAGCATCGTACTTTTACATACAAGAGTAGAGCTTGAAAATCAGACTGTGTCTTACGTTGCATAAAACTCAGGGTTACTTGGCTGTAGGTGTAGAATATTTATTATTGGCTGTCATGAGAGATCGTCTGAACTGTGGAGAGTCACCACTTCGGGGCAGAACTGAGACTCCTACTGGGCTTTAGCTAAAGCAAGTCCAGGAACTTAGAGGAGCCCCAGCCTCATGCTTATATTTGGTACTATGAAAGGGGCAGAATTCTTCTTACATATGTTAAAATTCTCTGAAGATGGTAAGTTAGCCAGTGATTTCCTGAAGACAGCTAGCTAGGTAAGTTAGTGATTTCCAGAAGATATTTGTCTTAGCTTATCTGGAATGACAGCGTTGTTATTTTTTTAAATGAAAGGATTTTAAAAATCTCATGTTAGGTAAATAAATGCAAAGAATGTTAGACTTCACTGTTGGACTAATTTCTCATGTTGGTGTAATAGTTTATGTTTCGCTAAGACTGTAAGCTGAAGAAAATACGTACACATAAGGTGTTATGTTCTACAGGAAAATACAACAACAAAGGAAGGAAACTAATGCAATTTTTTTGTGAGCAAGTTGCGCAGATGTTTAGGATGTTTTCTTTTGCAGTCTGTTATATCTTTTTAGTATTAAGGTTAATACCTTTACTTTTTTTATTTTATTTTATTTTTTTTTTAAACAGTTTCTGTGTCCACAAAGAGGCATAATTATTTTCTGCTGGTTTTCAGGGGCATCTAAAAAAAGTCACAGAACAGTATCCTGATGATGTAGAGGCATGGATTGAGCTAGCACAAATTCTAGAACAGACAGATATACAGGTATTTATTAATATACACTGGGTAAACTGTGTGTGCTTTTCATAAGAGCATATAGAGCTCATTCTCTTAATGCTTTTATCTACTTTCTCTTTTCTTGTGAAGGGTGCACTGTCAGCCTATGGTACAGCTACACGCATTCTGCAAGAGAAAGTACAGGCTGATGTCCCACCAGAGATATTGAATAATGTGGGTGCTTTGCACTTCAGGCTGGGAAACCTGGGAGAAGCAAAGGTATATAATTACTCTGAGTTCGAATTGAGTTCACCCAGAAGGTTTCCTTTAAGAACATTCTGGAATGCTTTATTCTTTTTTCCTTTTTATACTTCAGAAATATTTTTTGGCATCACTGGATCGTGCAAAAGCAGAAGCTGAACATGATGAGCATTATTACAATGCTATCTCTGTAACAACGTCCTATAACCTCGCCAGACTATATGAGGCTATGTGTGAATTTCACGAAGCGGAAAAGCTGTATAAAAACATTTTAAGAGAACATCCTAATTACGTTGATTGTAAGAAATGTTTGGTATTTTATTTGCATATTCCTCCTGACAATACCCAAAAACTTCCCATTTTCAATGTCTTCTGGTCTCCTTATATCTGTCTTCACTCTATTTCATAGCAGTTTTGTTTTGTTTTGTTTGGGTTTTTTTTTTTTTTTTTAAAGGCCAGCATCATCCTTATAGTCCAATCTCCAGCTTTAAGCCTTCTAATTATTAGGTAAATCATACTATACTCCAGAAATCTGGCAAACTAATTGTTTCTCTAGATTTGCATGTCTTTCCTCACTTGCTCCCCACCCCCACCAAAGCCTTAGCACCTCAGCAGTCAGGTGCAGTCAAGGTCATCCGCTTGATATGCCCAGGCTCTGCAGCTCTACCTACGTGGGTGGAAATGGAGACCCTTTGGGAGAATCACTTTTTATCTTGGACCTTGACCTTCTTTCAGGGACAAAGTGTTGGTGAGGGTCTCAGCACAACTTCTGTGTCACATCCTGTTTTTAATCCTCAATCAGCTCTTTGTCTTGCCCCCAGGTAGCTGACGTGTGATATTTTCTACAAAGGTGAGGTGGTAGCCCTTGCTCAGCAAGCTGCAGCACACAGCATGCCCCAGCCTAATCTATAGCCCTTTCCCTACTTGTTTTCTGTTGTCGCCTTGCTAACCGGTATTCTTCTCAAAGCTTGTGGAAGCGGAAGAGCTGTTTAAATTGGAGGGCAGAGAATTATGTTACTGATGTATCCTTCCTTTGAGGTTTCTCAATTGTCTTTAACTTATGAAACCAATTAAAAACATTTATATTACTTTAACTGTTAGAAATCTGCAACTTCTGTATCCACCATCACTGTGGATGGACGTTCCTCTTCACGTGGTGTGTCTTGATGTGAATAGAATATGGAAGGTGTCTTAATGTTTGCTGTCCTTAGCCGATCAAGGAAGAGATTACTTTTGAAATTCTTTGTTTGAGAGGACTTTAACCTGTTTCCTGATTTTTATATTATTTTCTATTTTTGTTTAGGCTACTTACGCTTGGGAGCTATGGCTAGGGATAAAGGAAACTTTTATGAGGCTTCTGATTGGTTTAAAGAAGCACTTCAGATAAATCAGGTTTGTAACTCTTTAAGTGTTTAAAGTTTTAAAACACTTGAAATATTAACTTAAAATTTTGTTTTCCTTTTGTTGCATTTTCATTTTGCTTGTTCATATGAACTAGGAGGGAACTACTGTAATCTATTGTGTGCTTTGGTTGTTTGTTTGTTTGTTTGTTTCTTTTTTAATATGGAATTCTATTTAAGAAAAACAGCATTTTATACCTGGAAAAGTAAGCTTGCAAGCAAAACCAGTGCTTTTGCAACTTAGAGTGATTTTTGTGGTGTTCCTTTTTATGGTTGTGTGTTTTTTGTTGTTTTTTTTTTAGGACCATCCGGATGCCTGGTCTCTGATTGGCAATCTTCACTTGGCTAAACAAGAGTGGGGTCCAGGACAGAAGAAATTTGAAAGAATATTGAAACAGCCCTCCACACAAAATGATACTTACTCCATGCTGGCTCTTGGCAATGTCTGGTTGCAGACTCTGCATCAACCCACGAGAGACAGAGAAAAGGTAATGGGCATCTGTCTGCCCTGTGTGTGGTTTTGTTTAATTTTTATATGCTGTTAGCTACTCAAAGCCTTTTCTTGATGCCTGTTTGGCATCTTACAGTCCACAAAACCTCCATGTAGATTTTACAATACGCTATTATAGAAATGAGTCATAATGGGGGTATTTTTTTTTTTCTGCAGGAGAAGCGTCATCAAGACCGTGCATTAGCAATCTACAAGCAAGTACTCAGAAATGATCCAAAAAATTTGTATGCTGCTAATGGCATAGGTGAATATTAGACTCTGTTTTCCTTCAGAAGTGATGATATTCTTATATTTCATGCTTTAATGTAGAATTGATTTTGCAGGCCCTGAATGCTGTATACTGGAGCACAGGAAAGAATAGCTTTTGCATGGCAGCTATGACAGTTCTTGATGGGGAACTTTATTCAAGCAATGTTTCATCTTCTTTGATAGAAGGACATAGTCCATGAACCTGGAAGCTTATGATGTACATATTACTTTCCCCTTAGGAGCTGTCTTGGCACACAAAGGATATTTCCGTGAAGCTCGTGATGTTTTTGCCCAAGTGAGAGAGGCAACAGCAGATATCAGTGATGTGTGGCTGAATTTGGCACATATCTACGTAGAACAGAAACAGTACATCAGTGCTGTGCAGATGGTAACATCTCTAAATTGAACTACATAATATGTTGGGTTAAATAATTCTGGATGTTTCTCTGCTGTCATAGCAGCTGCAAAAGTTTCTGAATAATATTTTAGGTATTAACAAGGTAAAGGTAAAGGTCTGTTTCTAGCATGCTGTTGGCTGTCAAGTCTAGATTTAAAAACAAACTGCCAAATGTGGGTGAGGGGTAACAAAGCACCTACCAACTTGTACACGTTGATTTTTGGGGGGTGTTTTTTTTTTGTTTTTTTTTTTTGGTATCAGAGTCAAACCATAATTGGCTTAGCATTTTTGTCTTGGAATTAACTTTTAGTTGGAGACGTTTCAATCAGTGTAGTTCCTGTGTCTGATTTAGATTCAGATGTTACTGAAGTAAGCAAATACAGTTTGCTGCTGGGATTTTTTTAATAGCAACACTTCCTATTTTAATTCTTGATAATGATTGTATAAATAGCAATCAGAGATGCCTGAAGATTGTTCATTGTCTGAAGATTGACTGTGCCATGATTTCTATCACCACAGTTAACATCACAAGGTAACTGGTGTTGGAAGAAATCTGTTGATGTCATCTAGTTCAACCTGCTTAAGCAAGCCACCTTCCAAGTATCAATCTCTTGTAATTCAATTGACTCAATTAGTTGATCAAAAGCATACAAGTAAGCTTACAAAAAGAAAAAACCAACCAAACAAAAAAACAACCAACCTAACAAACAAATTGTGGGACAGGACAGAAGCTCAGAACAAACATGTTTCATTAAGGTTGACTCCACCTTGAGGTTCAAAAATACTTAATTCAGAGGTATCCTAAAGGTTTTTGTGATAGTTATAAGGAAGACATACTTGGGCCTTTCTTACCTGATCAAGACCTGAGTAGTCGCTATCCTTCAGTGAACAAGTCCTGGTAACAAAATCATATTCATTCTGTTGTGTTTGAATGGGGTCTGTTGTTTTCTTAACACCTTCTTGCTTTTATTGACAAAAAGCCTAATGAAAAATCTAATTTTAGCAATATTTAAGCAGTCAATTACAGTGGGAAACTGAGTATCACTTTCACCTTTTGATTTGTCCAAAGAATATTGTATTCACTTACTAATATATTTAAGTAAAACTGTCAGTAGAAACGTGTTTATTCACTGAGGTGTTCTGTTCCCTGGGTTCTGCTGTGCAGTCAGTACAAGCCACAATATTGGACTCAAAGGGAAATGAATTGGATTTAATATCCTAGCTTAACTGCAGCCACAACAACTACTCTAGTGAGTTCTCTATCATAAAGCATAAAATCTGAGAAAGACTTAAGCTAAATACAACATCTTTGACAATAAAGCCAA
Organism: Strigops habroptila; assembly: GCF_004027225.2. NCBI lineage: Eukaryota > Metazoa > Chordata > Aves > Psittaciformes > Psittacidae > Strigops > Strigops habroptila. The sequence goes on from NC_046358.1 coordinate 56,871,085, forward strand.
GTGAAAATTGGCTGCTCACAAAACTGTGATCCAAGAGTAGTAACTTCAGGCTTTACAGTTCAGGGCAGTTTCTGCATTTGAGCTAGAAATAAAAATTACTTTGTATTTCTTACTATTTTTGAAGTTTAGGAAGGTTGAATGATTTCTTGAGAAAAGAGTATATCAAACAACAGATGCTCGTTAATGAAAAGGAAATGTTTCATAACTGCTTGAAGCTTCAATTCTAGCCTCACAAAATCTATAGTAACAAGTCTCTTTTTACATTTTAGAACAACCAGATATCCCTCTGCATGCCAGGTTACTCAGCTAGGTGGACAGGACAAATCTGATGTTGATCTATCAGAAAAGTGTGGGGTTTTTTTTGACTAATTGCATCACATATATGGAATTACTATATTAAATGTATTTCAATTTGTAACATATCTTGTATGAATGAAGAAAATAAGCCTCTTCCACATACTGCAGAGAATAATTGAGTGCTCTTAAAATGAGTCAGGTTTGTTGAATTTCATTACAATAGATGGTACTTGCAAAGTATTCTATTGTATTTTAAGACCTGCAGAGCCTCCTGAACTGCTGCCAGTTTCCAGTAAAATCAGATATTTGCTATGGAATAGCAGAAACAATTTTCTGATCAGTGAAAAGGAGGCATCCATGTAGCACAACAGGCTGCTTTAAAAAAACAAAAGGCAATAATTTAGTACATTGTACATTACCAGTAATGCTTTTTAGGAATAGAAACAGTTGCTGGAGTTAGCTCACTAAAATAACCATCGTCACCTCTTGATTTGATTTTTTTGGTCTCATTTCAGTATGAAAACTGCCTCAGAAAGTTCTATAAGCATCAAAATACTGAAGTATTGTTATATTTGGCCCGGGCTCTCTTCAAGTGTGGCAAATTACAGGAGTGCAAACAAACTTTGTTAAAGGTACAAACATAAACCAACATGTGTGTCTTTTAATTCAGTAGTGTGGGATTGAAATGATGGTGCTTATTCTCTGTGTCATTTCGGTATTCCTCTGTATCATGTTGTAGCATATTTTAAAAACATGGTTTTCATTGACAGGCCAGGCATGTAGCGCCAAGTGACACAGTCCTTATGTTTAATGTGGCTTTAGTGCTACAAAGACTAGCTACCTCTGTCCTGAAAGATGAAAAAAGCAATCTAAAGGAGGTCCTTAATGCTGTGAAGGAACTGGAGCTAGCCCACAGGTAAAGATGACTTATTTCTAATCATTATAACCTATTTTGTTGTTCCTTTACAGTGAATTTGCATTATAGGTCTCAAATCTGGTTAGAAGAGCAATCATCTCCTGTGAAGCACTATGCAATTCTAGAGTTTCTAGGAGGAAAACAAGGACTGGGCCTGACAAAACTGTGCATTTAGGCTTTGTGCCAGAGCCAGTTTTGTTTGGCCAGGTGGCCAAAATATGTTTCTTAAAGGGTTTTGTATTACTGTGACCAAGATGTTTTTCTTCCTGGAAGAGCATAGTTGAAAAAAATGTTGAAGCTTATTTGATTAATACTCTTTGATGATTTCTTTCAAAACAAACTATAAGGCTCAAAACAATATCTATTTATATAAGTCATTTAGTTAATGACTGGTAGTCCTTGAAAACTAATTTCATCCTCCTTTTGCCAAGTAAAGCCCAAGTGTTCTCATGTCTTAAGAACAGAAGCAGTTTCTTAGGTGTGTTTCAGATCTTTTAGTTCTCTGAAAATCTGGGCAGAAAACTGTGATTAATCCAATGCAATCATTGCTGTCATTGAACAGAGTTTCACCCATGTATTCAGCTCCTAGGTGTATAGCTGGTGTAGCCGATGCTTGCTTTATGCATTCTTAGCTCTGTTTTTATGTGGAGGGTAGATACTGCTTTTCAGTAATTTTGTCAAGTAAAGTAAGCCTTTCATACAAGCAAGCATTTCACAATTCTAGTGCTTTACATAGTGCAAACTAAACATTTGAACACAAATGCTAACTTGAATTCAAGTTAGAAGCTTGTTATTTATTATCTTGAGAAAGTTGCATGAAAGCCTTTATTTTTACCCATTAACTAAAAATTCAGGTATCTTATCACATTTTGGAAAATATGTTCCATAATCTAAAACTTGAGCAAGGAATTATTTTCTTCATATGCACAAGAATTTGAGTTCAGAGTAGCACAAAATCAGGTCATTTAAAATGTCTTTGGAATGTGGGAGGAAACTGTCAACCTTGAAAATTAGAAAGCTGTTTTCCTTTAAATGAGTTGGAGAGACTGCTTTCAGAACTCTGGTCATCATAGCTCACCCATTTACTTGAAGGCTTGGTACATTCACAAGGGCCTGTCAGGTAGATTCAAGGAGCCCGTTCTGGAAGGATTTAAAAAAAAGTAAGTTTTCTTTCCTTATGCTGGTTTCAGGCACTTAAGCTACGACAGGTAAGGAATTAATCTACTGGGGTCACCAATGTACTCATTGCTCGGAACCAGTAAATGAAATCTTAATTCTTTAGAATGTTTCTGTCTTTTTGTTCTGCTCTGGAGTGGTTTTAAATGTTTCACATTTGGAGAACTTTGAATGTACTTTTATACTGTTGTATTAAAAGGGGCTGCACACAGGGAAAAATCAGTGAGGTTTCTTCGTCTGCTGAGTTTTAGAGGATTGTCATTCAGGAGTAAATGCTTTCTAAGCAAAATTGCAATAAATAAGTAAGTAGTGCCATATTTGCTTAGTTTTGTTTGTTGTTTTTTCCTCCAGATACTTCAGTTACTTGAGTAAAGTAGGTGATAAGATGAGATTTGATTTGGCACTTGCTGCTACGGAAGCCAGGTAAAAAAAACCCCAAACAACTGAACCACAAACTGATCCTTCATTCAGATACCAAGTGGAATATTTTTGTCTTGGTTGGTTTTTTTCATACTAGAACTGGATTCCTAAATTTCAAATGGGAATTTCTTAGAACAGTAGAAATACAAGTGCAGGATTACTCCCTATTCCTGTCTTTGCTTTCATATATTTTTGTGTAGCCTACAGCTCTCAGCTTGTGGTGTCTGCTATTAGCTGGAGCCTGCAAAATATGATACTACTTTAATGGCCAAATTTCCATCAATGAGAGTGCAAAGACATTTACTTAAGCATCTCTAGTTTTCACTGTTTTGACTTTAAGCTTGATAATCGAACAATGAGATTGATTTCATGGAGGTTTTTTCAGGTAGTTCATGGGTGGTAGCATGGGTCAGTTATTGAAACATGAAGAAGTTTTGTTTTGCAGAGACTAGTCTGCTTTAACTTTTGTTCAGGGTAATGAGCTTGTACACAAGCCTATTCAAACCATTTTCACTGTAAGCTTATTTCTCTCAGTATGTCCTACGTTTCATTTATTGCTCCTTCTTCTAAGATTTTTCATAGCTGTGTGCAAATAACATCTGTTGGCCATCGTGCACTGTACATGGGCATCATTAAAGCACTTTGTAGAAAGAAGAAAATTTTTTAATATTGAAAGAAATGTCAGTGTAACATTAGCTAAGAGGGTATTGAAAGTGTCTTGCTTTAATGCTTCATGAGACTTGAACAGTTTATGCAACCTAAACTTTTTACACGGTTGGGTATTTTTAAGATAGAATTTCTACCTACTTTTCTGATTATATTTGCTAGGACGTTGTGGTTACATACAAGTTGTTATTAGCTATACTTCCAAATCTGTCCAGATTAGTTGGGATGATTCTTTTGATGTTCATGTGTGTGTTTTCTGTATATGAACTGGCTAAATTTTAAGCATGCAGCAGTATGTTCTGATATTGTATATTGCAAGAAAAATTAGCTTACTAGAAAGTGCTTAGTTTACTTAAAATCTGTACTGCTCCTATTTTGTGCTATTTCAAGTAGCTTTTTTTTGTTTGTTGGTGGTATGAACATAGTGTTGTGATGCATGCCTCTTATAAAACTGTTTCTTCTCATAGTATGTGTCTGCCACCTTCCTTTACTTGAAAACATTGCATGTTACAGGCAATGCTCTGATTTACTGAGTCAAGCCCAGTACCATGTGGCTCGGGCACGCAAGCAGGATGAAGAAGAGCGGGAGCTGCGTGCAAAGCAAGAGCAAGAGAAAGAGCTGCTTCGCCAAAAACTACTTAAAGAGCAGGTTTTATTGTGTTATATTCATATACTATATATTTTTTTAAGTATGCTTTACTTTTAAAAAGTATACATATCAAAATTACATATGCTGTTGTTGCTCTGTGGTAGTACCTGGCATTGCAGATAAAATGCATAGTAAGCATTTTTCTTACTTAGAGTAAGAGCTAGCAGAGAGTGTTATAGCTAACAGGTGATACTATTTCTTCCCCATAGTCTCAGAAATAGATTTTTATTTTTATAATGAAATAAAATTAGTTCCCCAGAAGCTCTGCCAAATTTCTGTACCTACAGGCTGGATCAGGAAGCACTTGGTGCAACAGTTCTTTCAGACTTCTGCCTACTCTAGCATGGGCTTGTAGAAAACAACTGTGGTTTTTTGGTTTTTTGGGTTTTTTTTTTTTTACCATGTGGACCTTCTGCTATGACATAGTCTGTCAAAAGTCAGTTTCCCAGTTTCTTGTCAGCAAATCACTTATATGCCTGTGATTATAATCACCACGATGCTGCATATACAGTAGTAATGTTTTGTTTTCTCTTTGTTTCAGGAAGAGAAGCGTCTAAGAGAAAAAGAAGAACAGAAGAAACTTCTGGAACAAAGAGCTCAATATGTGGAGAAAACCAAGAATATTCTGATGTTCACTGGTGAAGTAGAAGGATCAAAGGAGAAAAAACGTGGTGGCGGTGGAGGCAGGGTAGAACACAATTCTTTTTTTTTCTTTTTTTTTCTTTTCTTTTTTTAATTTCCTTCATTTTCAGCTTTTGATACATGGTCTCCTGCAATAGCACAGGTTTTTAATTTCAAGATCCCAGGTTCTGCTGAGTGAAATTGCACAGGTTTAATACTCAGATGTAATAATTGGAAGCTAATACTTAAACGTTCCAGCATGGAGGCATTCCAAAATCTGTCCTATTCAAATGTTAAAATAACAGAAGAGGATTATTTTATAATGTGTGAATTTGGAATCAGTTCCTAAATTATATCAGTCTAGAGACTATGGGAAAGTTGGCGTAAGAATGTCTGTATTTTCATATCTTTGAAAATGTGTTCAGATAAAGTTCCTATTTTAAATTTTTTTTCTGGCAGCTTTTTAACTGAAAGGTGAATAATGGCCTGTAATATGGGGCTTTTATTTATTCTAGCGTTCCAAAAAAGGAGCAGGGGAATTTGATGAGTTCGTCAACGATGACAGTGATGAAGATTTGCCCATATCTAGAAAGAAAAAGAAGAAGAAGGGCAGTGGAAGTGAACAAGATGGGGAAGAGGAGGAGGGTGAGAGAAAGAAGAAGAAGAGGAGGAGGTAACTGATACTTCAGACTTCTCTGAGAAAAACTATGGCTTTTAAATACATTCTCATGCAGTCTTTTATAATGGTGTGAAAAATGAACTGTTGTCAAGAGGTCACATGAATAATTTTTATTTACACATGCACATTATAAGACAATCATTAGGCTAAAGAGGTATGAGTAGCTCGTGATATTTCTTGATATTTCTTGATATTTCTTGATATTTCTTGATATTTCTTGATATTTCTTGATATTTCTTGATATTTCTTGATATTTCTTGATATTTCTTGATATTTCTTGATATTTCTTGATATTTCTTGATATTTCTTGATATTTCTTGATATTTCTTGATATTTCTTGATATTTCTTGATATTTCTTGATATTTCTTGATATTTCTGCATGTGTTAAGTTTTTCTGTGATGTTATGCCTTAAATCATATAAAATGTTTCTGTTTAAGACCCCAGAAGGCAGATGAGGGGAGTGATGATGAAGAACATGAAAATGGTCCAAGACCTAAAAAACGACGTCCACCCAAAACAGAGAAAAAGAAGGCTGTAAGTTAAACCCTGAGTAACTGCATCACTTTCTAAGTATGCATTTGAAGTTCAGCATTACCCTTGTCAAGAGACTTATTTAACGTTGAAAATTACAACAAAACTTCTTGTTGTAACTGCCTTTGAGCTTATTTTTATCCTCCTTGCCTGCTGCTATTGCTGCTTCAGGGATGAAAAGGATATTTCTGAAGCCATCTTAGAATTAAGTGATAGTAAATGGAAAATTTTTACAAGCATGTCTGGTTTTCTGAGTATGTTTCTACGTGTGGGCTGTACTTTAACCAGCCACAGGAACAAGCAACCCTTTTTTTTTTTTTTTTTTATCCCCTGTATAGCCCAAACCAGAACGTCTGCCTCCTTCAATGAAAGGGAAGATCAAATCAAAAGCCATCATTTCATCAAGTGATGATTCTTCTGATGAGGATAAACTCAAAATTGCTGATGAGGGGTAAGAACCTTAATTAACTTTGTACTGAAGTTTCAATGCATGCTTTCAGTAGGAGCTGTAATATTAATAAGATAATGTGAAGGGTATGAGAAGCGTTTCATTGTAGTCAGAGCATCACTTCCCATTGCACATTAATTCCACTCGTTCTTCCCATTCAGATAATGCTAGCATTACTCGAATGCAGGTGTCTCATTTTGTATTTAAGCTAAAGATAGCATCATTTAATGCTTTTGCCCTTTTTTTTTTTTTTTTTTCTTCTCCTCTACAGACGTGCTAGGAATAGCAACAGTGATTCAGATGATGGGGAACAGCAGCACAGTAAGCGCATTGTTTCTGATAGTGATTCCGATAACAGAAACAAATCTGGTAGTGAGGCAGGTAGTCCAAGGAGGTCCAGTGTCCACCCATCTGAGGAAGACTCTGAAAGTGACAGATCAGCCAGAAAAAGGAGGCGGTCAGATTCGGAGCAGTCCGACAATGAGTCTGTGCAGTCGGGGAGAAGTCGTTCCGGTGGTTCAGAAAATGAGTCTCGCCCAGCTTCTCGCAGTGCTGACTCAGACAGAGATTCTGAGAGAGGATCTGACAACGAGGGTTCTGGCAGAGGATCTGGTAATGAATCTGAACCAGAAGGATCCAACGATGAGGGGTCTGAAGGTGGTTCAGATGACAGTGATTAGATCTGAATTACAGACCATCTTTTAAAAATGTTCATGTAAATATATTTCAGTTGTAGGGGAAAATCTGATTTTTATATTTGAAAACTGAGATTTAAAAAACCTTTAATGTTTTAGTAAACTGTTGTGAGACCTTCCTGTGGTTCTTTCTATTAGCAACTGATGGATGTTTCTAAGTTGGCTTATGGTATATTCTTAAATTAAAACTGCTGTAAGTGAACAGAATCCATGTACTATAATCAGCACACCAACAATGGAATGCATGTAAAAACTATGGAACCTGACATCTCTGTTTAGGTGGTTCCAATGTGACTAAAACTGTGTGTTCTGTGCTTGTACATGCATAGATGGATCTTTAAATCTTACCAAATGGAACAAAGAGCTGTGATACTTCTCTTTTTCCTCGTTCTGATTAAAGATCAGTAGGGAGGTTTTTCTTACTTTCTATTAAAGAATACATTTGCCATGCAACTCCTTGTGTTTCCAAGAATTTGTTCTTTTCCTTCTGTTTTTGTGTTAAATCAGTTGAAAAGATGCAGATATTAAAGAAATTTTATAAAGTAATGATGTTGATGAAGTATTTGAATTGGCAAGTAAAAAAAAAAAATAGAGAACTCCGTATTACTTGAGAAGGCTAAAGCTGCTGGTGTTACAATAAACTGTTCCTGCTTATTTATTTTGATTGATTTATTTTGCCCTCTTAAAAGGTACAAGCTGAAAACCTGAAAATGTTAAATTTGACAGAGGAATCTGTTTGGAAGAAGTAGTATTAGCTTTATTTTAGCGTAAGTACATGGCTTTTGGAATTAAGTCCTTTCATATAATGTGTAAAGGAACAGTAGCGGCAAATGGCTGTGTTGTAGACTGAAGTGAATCTGATTTCTCCCTGCAGCTCTGAAAAAATCAGCAGTTCGTGCCAGTTCTAAAAAAATTTTTTCTGATTCTTTTCTTTGGTCAAGGCCTATGTTAAGAATTTGCTAAGAGAAGATTATGTAGATCTGGGTAGCGTATTCTACTGGTTTTAATAGACCGTACAGCCGCAACTGTGTTGCTCTGTTTTCAGAAGGTCTAGATTGACCTAGAAACACTGCTGATGTTTCACTTGAAGTAATAACTGAAAGTTAAGTTTCCCATGGTGCTATTTCTGGTTTGCTGTGAGCATTATCTGTTTTCATTGTGTATGGGGATTTTTCATGTGTTTATGGGCTGCTGGTAACCATAGCAGACAAAGCCAAATGTAGAATAGTTGAGATGTCTCTCTTCATGGCTCACTTTGGTATCAAGTTTCTGTATGTGGTGTTACCTTAAACTTAGATGCTTAGTAACATTAGAGTAGAAGAACAGCTATTGTGCTTGTTATGAATGTTAACTCAGTCTTCTTGCTGATATAGTCACTTAGGTGGAAGACTTGTGACAGTCCAAGACTGGAAGCTAGATAGCTTTGAAAACATGTACCTGAGGAAAATTTGTGGCCCTTGTAGGAAATGATTCTCCTGTCAAGAGAATTATGACACATGTGCTCACCTCTTTCAGAATCACAAAGAAGCAGTGGATAGATGAGGTACGTAAGCTTGATGTGCCATTACTTCAAAGAAGCTATAAAGAAGTGTGAGGAAATCAATGTAGCTAAGGAAAATTAGTACATGCAAGGTGAAACAAGTGGAGCAATGGCAAGTATGAGAGTAACCAGTTGTTAACAACAGGAAAGAAAAAAAATGTACGGTGCTTACTGTGGGATCTTAGAAACTTTTTCTGCCCCAGATGTGTCTACACTATCATAGCCTTCTCTGTCATGTTATTAATTGTATCTTTCTCTTGAAAGGGCTAAAGGTCTTGGTTTGGTGCTGTATGTAGCAGAACGTATTTTTCTGTAGGTAAAAGTTAGCTCTAGGTAAAATGCTGAGTGGGTCTACAGATCTAACATCCAGTTGGAGAGAAATATTTTCAGTAACTGTGAAATAGTAAGATATACAAGAGACCAATTGGCAGGGAAATAAAAGGGACAGGGAATGCTTTTGCTTCTCTTCCTCTGCTTTCCCTGAGTAAAAGGAGCAGGTGGGAAAAAAACAAAAAAATCACAAAACCAGGAGTCAGCTTTCTTTTTTCTTTTTCTCCCCCCCCCCCCCCCTTAATTAGGAGGGTTAATGGAGGATTAAGGTTATATAAAAAGTCACATGTTGCTGTAATTGGAGAGAAAGCTGTGTTTTAGCTTAATTCATAGTTTCTAATGCTTGTTTTTTGAAAGTGCAGTAGTGGAATAATGTTACCGTCATTCTCTCTCTTGGCAGCATTCCTTGCCTTGTAGGTGGTTGGCTTGCAGCTATTACGTTCCTTTATTTATAGCAGTAATCTATTCCAGAATGAAATACAGGGATTTAAAAGTGGAATACTGTGTTGCTATAGAAGTGTTTTATTCCTAGTTTCTGTTATGCATCCAGTAACAAGTTGCATGACTGTATGAAAAGAATGTTTCCTATTGAGCTCTGTTGCAGCTTTTGCTCTTGTCACATGTGAGCTCGTCTGCTCTAGAATACACTAAAGGATCGTGTAGAGTTTGCTGTTAGCAAGCAGTTGAATTAAAAAAATCTCATTCCTGAAATAGGAATTTATAGACTGGGCCCTTCACAGAACAAACACTTCAAATGCAACTGTAAAAAAAAAAAAGGGGGTGGGGGGGAGGGGAGAAAAGTTGCTGAGGTGGTGTGTGAGTTTGGGGATTTTTTTTTTGGTTTGTTTTATTTTAATAGACCTACTCAAATTTTTCCCTTTCAGAAACTTTTCAAGGTCAGTATTTGGTGAAAAGAGTAGCTGTTGCTGCTGAATAACAAGGCATTTGTACATAAACTGATACATTGTCTTTCCAAACATCCACTTCTGCTAATTGAACTCAACAACAGTAGTCTATCCCCATAGAAGCAGCAAGGTGCAAGAACGTATTGGGGAACGTGCTGCCAAGAAAAGCTTTGGACAAAGCAAGACCTATCGTAGGAACACTGCAGCTAAAATGCTGTCAGTTCCTTTTACAAGGAAGAGCCTCTTTGTCCTGGGTTCAGCTATAGCAGTCATTTTTCTCCTGCTTAGTAGCTGGTGCAGTGCTGTGTTTTTTAACTTTCAGCCTGGGAACAACGCTGATAACACCGATGTTTTTAGTTGTTGCTAAGTAATGTTTATTCCAACCAAGGACTTTCTCAGTCTCATGCTTTGCCAGGGAGGAGGGGAAGCCGGGAGGAAGCAGAGACAGGACACCTGACCCAAACTAGCCAAAGGGGTATTCCATACCACAGCACGTCATGCCCAGTATATAAACCGGGGGGAGTTACCCGGAAGGCCCAGATCACTGCTCGGGTCGGGCTGGGTATCGGTCGGCGGGTGGTGAGCAATTGTATCCTCTCCCCTTGTTATTTCACTAATCATTATTATCATTGGTGGTAGCAGTAGTGGTTTTGTATTATACCTTAGTTGCGGGACTGCTCTTATCTCAATGTAACCCGTGGGAGTTACATTCTTCCCATTCTCCTCCCCATCCCTCCGGGAGTGGGGGGAGGAAGAAGGGGGGGAGTGAGCGAGCAGCTGCGTGGTTCTGAGTTACCGGCTGGGCTCAAACCACGACACTCTTCCTGGGAATAAGTTGCTTTTCTTGTAAAATATTTCACTGTTTAGAGCAATGTTTGTTGTAGCAAGGCCTTTTCCTCCTGCACAGATTTAAACTGTCACATTGGGGGTTGATTAGTAATACTGTTGAAATATTAAAACTTGCAGGCTTTCTGAAACAAATTTCCTCCGTACTTTGTTGTGTGCAGTTTCTTAGGATGCAGTGCTCTGATGATCTACTTGTTTGATAGTAGCTAACTTAGAGTAAATGAATCTTGAATTCAAAAGTTACCTGGAAAAATTCCTACAGCTGGAGCTGCCATGGGCAAGGGCAAATTCAGTATTAATATGGGTAACAAAAGAAGTTAACAAAATGAATGTGAAAAAGGGTATGTAACCAAATATTTATTCTCATATCTAGTAGTACTTACCACTCTCCTAATAATAGTCTTTTATTATTTAGTTTAAGACTGTAGTTGCCCTGCAGAAGAGGATTTGGAGACATAATCTAAGGGAATACCAAATATGGGACTACTTAAGAGAGAAATTCAAAGTAAGTATATTGGCAATCTGTAGTATTTCTACCTGTGAATTTCAGTCCACATCCACCCAAACTTTGTGCCATTTATACTGGAAATAGGATTTTATTTTTTTTAGTCTTAGCAGAACCTATAGAAAGTACAGTTGATTAGCCATGTAGCTCGTGTATTTTTCTTCCTTTGGCCTGTAACTACGAGAGAAATTAAGAATGCTTATCATAGTTATGTTCTTGGAATTATTTCCTTGTCAGGGATAGACCTGTCCCTCCAGGGTGTTCCCTTTTCCTTTTTAATTTTTCCTTCACTCTTAGCCAAAACTCCTCCTTTCTCTGCAACCTCCAGAGCTTGGGACTGGCAAAGTATTTGGCTGGCAAACTACATCATATTGTCAGGCTTGGTTGAGTTTACGTTCTTCTTACAGCTCCATTTGAAACAATACATGCTGAAGAGTCTCTGTTGCTGCTTCTAAATATGTATCATCCTTATCTTATGCATATCCCTGTATCTGACTGTTTGGCTTGGAAGGGACCTTCTAAAGGTCATCTGGTCCAACCCCCCCTGCAATGAGCAGGGACATCTCTAACTAGAGCAGCTTGCCCAGAACCACATCCAGTCCGGCCTTGAATGTCTCATGGTGTTGCTTGAACTTCGTATGTGCTGTGTTTGGCTCAATAGAATGCAAGTCTCATACCTTCCCACCCATTCCTTGTCAATTAAAATACAAATACCCTGCTTTAGCCAAACACAGTTTCTGTTAGCACCTAGTCACATGGCAGTGACTTCCAGGCAATGTTCTGGATCTCTGAACGTTTTTGAACCCTTCAGAGTTCTTAGTAGATGAATCTGCTCTCTGGCCTCTCTTGAAGACTGCGCAAATACCATAAAGCTAATTGCAACAGCCAACATATTCTCGGGCACGTTGAGGAATATCATGGATCCGCTCTGGCATTTGGGGCTCAGATCACTGGTCTCCTGTTAAAGGTGCAGTTCACTGGTTACATAATATCTTCAGTGACAGATACAGCCAGGAACTTTTTGGCTTAGACTGATTTTTCTAATGCATAAGTGACTTTCTATTTCAGGCTACAGAGCTAGTAGGAGAGAACTTAATCTTTGGTAGCTGCTCATTCTATAAGTGTCTTGCAATACTACATTCCCTCTGGCTGTTTTCTACAAATCTGTTCAGAGAATTGTCTTTAGATTTGCCTTTGCACCTGAAGGCTCTGGCTCTATCTGCTAAACCAACAGGCTGCTTTAAGCAGGACTCTTTGAAGCAGAGGCAAGATACTAGTAAATACCAGTCTTGACTTCCCTTGCAGTGGCGACAGTTTACTACCAATTTTAAAGATGCATCAGATAATATGAAACATCTCTTCATCGGTCTTCACTCCTTCAAGACAGATAACTGGTTTGTTCCAACTCTATAGAGTTCAAACTGCTCTAAACTGGCTCTTCTGTCTGTATCTGCTCTGCTGTACTAAATGATGTCTAGTACATGTTACATTCTCGTGGGAGTCTGACGAAGCAAAAGGTAACATTCTTTCTTCTTGTGGGAAGCTGTCCTGGACCAACTGGAGAGGAAGAATTATTGTCAGCAGCTATTTTCTAGCACTAAAAAGGAAGGAGGAATTACGTCTTATTTGGGTTTGCAGGAACTAAGCATACTCATGCACAAATTCAAGTTGGTGATTTTAGTCAAAATGATCTTGACTTTCCAGACACATACATTTTTAACTGCCAGCACACCTATTTCTAGATTTCAAGGATACTTGCACTTAATGATGGGTAGAGACTGCTTCTGGGGTGTATTTGTCTGCTTTTGATGATGTCTTAAAAGAGGTACTCAGTTTGCTCACTCTCCTCATGAGCTACAAGAAGTTGAAATTTGTCTCTCGATATCAGAGCTGTTACTTCTGGTCAGATCTAATCTCTTTCAGACTATTATCACTTAACTCAGTTTCTGTTAAATGGCGCTTATAGAGGGTGACTGTGCTGGTTAGACAATAAAAAGCATTTCCGCAGGAGCATACCCAGATGCACTGGGTTTTCTGCCTAGTGTTCATACAGACTAGTCCTGCTCATCTTCATGCATCTGTTCTGGTTTATGGTCACTGCATCAGGGGAATTAATGTGTACGTGCAGGAGTCTTAACGCATAACTCTTTCTCAGAGTGTTCCTTGTTTGTTCCTGCAGTCTGTAGGCCGTTAGTGGTTTGTGCAAGGGAGAAGAGCCTTACACGCAGTGGCTGAGTTAGGGATATAAGGTAATTAGGTGTTGCTGTATAAACAAAATGGTATTACTGGAAGGGACAGGGAAGGAAAGAAACAAAAAGGAACAATGTTTCAGATCAGTGCTTAAAATAGATATTATTTATGGTCTTGTTGCTTAATTACTTGGGTCTCCATGTTTCAAACTTGGATCTTCTATTCCGACTGTGTTGCTCAGCACTCGCTTATTCGTAACTAATGCCCAAAGAGACACACACTTTCCTCAAGAATGTTTCAATTTCCATTGTCTTTAAACAAGGCAAAGGAAAGGGTTTTTTATTGGGTTTTTTTTCAGTTCAGATGCAAGAGCTATTGATCTGTCAGACTGTAAAACAATGTCAGACAGTGGAACTTACAATGGTCTAATCAAGCAAAATATAGATAAAAAAATAGAAATGCATCACAAAATACATGATCTAGAGACAGTCAGTCATTAACATATAAGAACAGCACTCCAGGCAGTTGCAGAGGTACTTTCTTGTGTAAGCGGCAGAATTATCAGTGATGTCACATGCATTTGTAAAGGAAATTTAAGTTTGAATGGACCATGTGGATTAAAACATGCCTTGGCCACCTCTCTCAACTGCTACCATGTATCTACATCGTGGATCTAAGCTGATTTTTCCAGTTCAGTCAAATTGTGCTGGCATCCAAGAACTCAAGGCTCACATCAGCTGGCTGCAATGCAAGCTTGTACGTAAGAGAAAGGTTTGTAATACCTGTAGGATTTACATAGAAATGCTTCTTGGTAAAAAGGAATTACGAATTTTAAATTGCTCACTGTCTTGGTAAAAATTGCCTACAAACATTAGCAGTTACCTTCAACTGTGCTGTTTTAGAATGTCCTGTTTCCTTATCCCAGCTGAAGTGATACAGTATTTCTTACTGTTTCCATACATTTGTCTTTGATGTTTTTTTGAAGAAATGTGTAAGAAAGCATAGTGGGCAAGGAGGTGGGCTCCGCACTGTATGTCAGGAGACCTGAATTGCAGGTAGTGTGTCCTGGCTGATACCTATGTGTGCAGGAACAGTCTTTCTGCCCCTTTCACAATTTGTGTAACTTGAATAGAATTTAAGCTGGTTTGGGCCAGGATGATTTCTTACTGAGTTGTACATTACCTAATTGTTGTTTTAAACTAGTATTTATTTCTCAAAGTTTTATGGTTATTGCTTTTAATAATAATGCAATAATGCCTTTTGTTAAACTATTGTACTGTTTGTAATCATTTTATTTTCTTGTATTTAATTAGACTATTGAATGCATGGATAAGCATTACCATGGGGAAAAAAAAAAATCAATGTAACAAATTAGAATACACGTTGGGTCAGTGTTTTCCCTCAAATTCTAAGATGACTTAACCTTTTTTAGCCATTAATTCCTAACAGGAGAATACAGTGTCCTGTAATTCATGTCAGACCCTTTTTAACTGATCTACAACATCCTTGGAGCATAAACTGTATCCTCCTTGATTTATAAAATCGCAAGCATTGTTTGATTAATAATAGATTACTATTTCCAACAAGTACAACAACTTTTTCTCCTTCTCCATAGTGGAAAGGCCAGTGAAAATGAGCTGGGTTTGGTTTTGTGTGGTTTAATTTAAAACGAGAAAAACACAATATAAACACATAATTTTACTATTAGAAAGGCTGATGTCCTGGCCAAGAGTCTGACTTGGAAACAAATTAGGGCCAGAATTGTCTTGCAGAATTAAAGCTTTATTTCTAAAAGCTAATCTTCATTGCTGATCTCAGCACTGAAGAGCTAGGTTTTGGGCCAGCTGTGCCTTGATTCAATTCCTGTGCAAAGCAAACTGCTACGGTGCTGCTTTGCTTTTTTCAGAAAACTTTTTGTAGGCAATTAATCAATATTTTCTGGAAAGCTTCAACATAGGCTGTGGTTATAGTTACATAATCATTGAGGTCGCCAAATCATCACATGTGTTTATTTTGTTTGCGGAAATTTTCCCATGATGATTTGGTTGAAAAATGAACAAATAAAGAACAAATTCCACCATCACCCTCAAAAACAATCAGTGAGGGGGATGGGATGCAGAACCAAAAACCCACCAAAAAACCTCCCAAAAGGCAGATGAGTATAAGTGAGCAGCTTGTAAATCACTGGAAAACTCTCAGCTAACTTACTGTAGTGGAAGTATCATGCTGTAGTTAGCTTTCTACTGTAGAGGTGAAAGAGAAGGTATTTTCCTGGTGCCAGAAGCACACTAAGCCTTCTCTGAGGTAACCAAGACTTTTAAGATTTCAGTTCCTCTGGCACTGGCACCTGCAGTGCTCTGCATCACTTCAGGGATAGCTGATCAAAAGGGTTCCAGTCCTGCCCAACAGCAGGGGACATGGCAGATGTGTTTCAGCTGAGATGTTTCTTTCAGCATTTATTGAAGAAGCTACCCAACTGAACAATTACCTAGGAAATTTCTTCTCAGTATTTGTGTCATGCTTGAGGCTGGGTTATAGAAATGTTCATCTTCTCTTTTGGAGCTCTTGTAGCTGAGGCCAAAGCTATATGCTTCCCAGAAGAAAGCAGATTGGTGCTTCACACTTAGCGGAGGTGTCTCTGTCTCCAGCTGAGGCAGAGAATTTCTGGGCAGAAGCTCACAACCAGAAGCAGAGATTTCAAGAGGAAAACTCCTGTGCTTGAGACAGTTTAAAAGAAGAAAACAGCTGAACAGGGAGGAGTAGCCTTCACATCAAGGATACTTTCAAACAACTGTGTAGATCCTGCCTGATATAAATTCTGTTATGTGGATTATCTGCAAAAGCTTCACTAGACAAACCTACAAGCTCACAGATGATAGCAGAATCAGTGAACTTAGAACTGCATTAGATGCAGCCTAGTGAATGTATCTCCCTGACCTATAAGCTTATCCTTATATCCTTCCTCCTGCCTTCCAATGTGATTTTAATTTAGCACCCAATTGTAATCTTGTTACGAACTCACTAAGTGTCTTAGGATGCTGTTAATTGCTACAAATGCAGGCATCGCTTCCATGCAATGTCTGCATTTGTGTTGAGAATGCATTTTTGTGATCTCTTTTTAAGAATTAGTAAATCTGGTATGACTGAAATGAGCTTGTGTTCTAACTTTGGGGGTATAGAAATAAAGGTACAGTAAGGCTGATTGTTCCATAGCCAATAGATTTCTTTCTCTAAAAGCAGAAATCCTTCAGATTTGCATCTAGCTGAGGGGGATGACAGTTTTGATTGACATGTGGAAGATACTTTTTTGTATATGCTTTAAGTAGCTCATGGGATATTATATTTAACCAAAAAAGAAACCCAACCTACCAACCAACCAACACTGCGAGCAGGGTATGACTGTACGAGCTTCTTCCCTTTCACGTGGCCTGGCATGCACGCTGCCACAGAGGCAAACAGTGTAGTAGCCCTGTAGCTGTTTTGGAGTAACTCCTGAGGTCTCCAGAAGAAAAATCAAGGAGATAGATAAAACAAGAAGGCAAAGTAAATCTGTATATAATAATTACCAATTCGATAAAATGAGCATTTGACAGGAGATACTTAAAAATAGTAATTTTAGAGACCTTGAGAGACATTGTGGTCAAGATTGGTTTTGCGTGTATTGCTGTTTTTCTTTCTCTCACGTAGATGTATGTATTTCCTGTATCACATTACATCTCATTTTTCTTACAGGTCATATATCTGAATTTCAAATGCTAATTAAATGAGTTACTGTAAGTGCTGTGTAGAGAAAATTCCCATGTTGATTTCTAAGCTTCTTCTAAAGATGAATTGTCAATCTAACACTGTGATCAGAAAAAAAAGAAATTTAAGGTTGGATCAATTGGATTCTTAAGTTTTCCTTTGCCACCAAAAGGAAGACAAGATTCAGTGACTAAAAGCTGAACATAACTTCATTTAAACAGGAAATAAGGTATAAGTTTTTAAGAATGAAAGTAAATAAAAATTGATGGAGACTGCCCAACTAGGAGAATGTCAAGAGTTCCCAGCCAGCCCCCAGAGCAGGGCTTAGGTTTTCCAGGGCACAAACTTTAAAAGAAATGCTAACTTCTGTGAATTAACGATTTGAATTTCTAGCAATTCTCAAAATCTAGACATTTGTATTTCTAGAACACTGCTAGAAGCAGGAGGTTTAGCTGGTTCCACCGACACAGTTTGCAGCTGGGTTTCATGTATATTCTTCCCTGTTATGTTCCCACATTTAATTTCATCTTATCAAACCACAATAAATGTATTTTTAACAACTTAGTCCTGATAACCAACAGGCACATGCTCATGCTTTTCAGGGAGAGTCGTGCTGTGCCTTCAGCAGGTGACAAAAATGGATGTGTTGCCTCATGGCAGAGTTCAGGGACAGCACACAATTTGCATACAGTACAATTACGTGTTAATATGGAATTACAGTAAATTCTATTTCAGTGTTCTATGGCCAGGTGATTTAGATAAATAGAATTTATCTTCAGACATCTAAAAATGAGGAGTCTAGACACCTTGTACAGGCACGAGGACTGGCATCCCTGGAGGACAAATCATCCTATCCTAAGATAATTATCTAAGGGAGGTGGAATGAATCACTTTCTGAGGAACCTGTTTCTGTCTGCTGCCTAAGAAGTGTATAGATGTCTAGACACTCAATATTTGGGTAGTTAAATTTAAGAAGAATCCCACCCAGAAAAACAGTAGCTCAGACATTTTTGTTATTTATTTCGTTTCCAATTTTAGAGGTTAACTTGCCCCTCTCCTCCAACAATTGGGTAGGATCAAGTTTACATGAGCCTTGATCACACTGAAACTTAAGGGGCGCTTTCCAAGAACAAGCTTGCATCCAGTTGGTATCCATCCACCCTGTCCCTTCGTATTTTGTTTTTTATGAGATTGCTTTTTCTTGTTACATTGAAGGTTTTTCCCAAATTATACTTTAGGTCTGCTATTTCAGTCAACAGCAAGCTTTTTTCTCATAGCATCAGCTAAGAATTGCTTCTTGCACATCTCTGACAGTATCTAGCAAGCTAGTGTCTGAGGAATCAAGCTGGAACTCTCAGATGTTTTGTGGCAAGTACACAAAGACTGTACAGTATGTAACTTACCCAAACTGACAGTGTTGCAGCGCGTGGGGGAACGGCTCCCCTGTGGGTGTGCGTACCAGTGTCACAGAGCTCCCAGGCTGACGCCTCTGAGGTTCTAGCATGTGTTTCCAGGGCGCAGTGTGTGATTTCCCAGCTGCTGGTTATGTCTTTTACTGCACAGGTAATAGGCAGATTACCAGGATTCAACTCAATCTTTTTTATCTTGTATGTTCCCTATTTAAAGATGAAATCCAAAGGTTGTATGATGTCAGAAATAACAGTATTACCTGACTTTATATTGTTTGATCAAGGAGAAGCCCATTTTATAAAAGAAAGAGGGAAAGGAAGAGTTTGAATCAACAAATCTTCCTCTTACAATCCAGATTGTGTGCAGCGTTTTCTAGGAGAAGATGTAAAATATTACGTTATTTGTATGTTGGCCCACTTCCTGAATTCTTTTTCAGTCCTTCATGATCATTACTATGGAACTGAAATTACAAGAATTCAGCAAGGATGGCTGGCAAAATAACGTATTCTTCCATATGACTTTTATAATACTGATGTATTTTATCAGAGATGATACTCCTGAAAAATGCCATGTGCTGACCCTAGCTTGGGCTCTGCTTTAAAGCACTTTTCTTTGTATGAAATTGAGATGGTCCTACACTTCTCAGGCTGGCTTACCACACTACATGTTTTGAGACTATTTAAGGTTAAAATGGTTAATATTTAAGGTTAAAATGTTGGTTTGTTGTGTCAAGACTGGGAAAGGAGATTAGTATTAGTGCTTCTACTGTTAATCAAAATCTGTACTACTAACCAGCAAGCAATATAAGCTTAAAATAACTGAGTAACTGAATGACATTTGTCTGAAAGGAACAAAAGGAACACCAATAAATGGGGATAGATATAATATGTATATAAGAAATATACTAAATATACATTTATGTGAGTTTGTATACACATAGAAAAAAAAATGGGGCCTTCCCCTGCCTTATGCCTGTGGCTCAGAAGGAACACAGAGAGGGCCTAACGCGCATGCTCGGTCCCTTCTTTATTCCTTTGCTGTAGAGAGCAACTGTTTTCCAAAGGAGCAGCTGTGAAACGATTCTACAGACACGTATCTGTATGATGTCACCTTATCACTGAATCAGACCAGCAGTGCAGGGTCACAGGAAGCTGCAAAGTTTATTTCCTCAGAGTGTAAATACCCAACACAAAGGTGTATTAGACTTTGGGTTTATAATTTGACTAATACATACAAAAAATGTTAAGAGAGACCAGTTCCAATTAAATGTATTTTCAAGTATTTGATAACACCAGAGCGGCCGTGAGCCAATGCAGATGACAGTACTAGCCCTGGCCAACTGCCCAAGTAAAGCAAGCTAAATTTGGTGTAATTTAGTTCAAATCTTTAAGCTTCCTCTCTCAGAAAGGCTGGCTGCCTGGTATTCTGCACTCTGGAGAAAATATTCAACTGCCTCTGAAGTTTGAAAGAATATGCAATTACTCCTTAAAGGGTTAAACAGAATCACCACAGGAACACAAATCAAGCCTTCACTTGTATTTATATTTTAACCCTTCATTTCTTGAATTTCACTTTGTCCTACCAAAACCATCTATTTTACATCATCAGAACAAATTCTATAAACTCTTCATCCTCCCCACATTTATCAAACCAGTGAAGTTTGTGAAAGAAAAAGGGATCATAGTGTTTTGCAGAGCTGCTTAGATAATAAAATTCTGGGAATACTTCACACATCGGATCCTTCAGGCATTTCCACTGCTAACATAAACAGAAACTAAATCGAAGATTTACATCGTTATAAACTTCAAAATATTTGAAGATAAATATCCCACTGAGACTGTTGCTTTCCTCACTCCAGCTGAGTATTTATGCCCAGTGTAACTGTTGTCATGGCTGCTTAGTCCACTCATTAAAAATAACACTTCACTGGTCTCCAACTACCAGCCGTATGGAATCTGTTAAGAGGAAATGGATGTGGGCTCTATAAAATGAACCCAGATGAGCCTTTATCGCTTCAACATCACCACATCAAAAGCCACACCACTCAAGGAGCTCCTTCCACCTAAAGGATCTCAGTGCCTGAACTTCAGAGGTAAATGTCCAATTTTATTCCAGAGAATTCTTGGCCATTTAGAAGTGAAGCTTATTCTAGCATTCCTGGACAGGAGTGGATCCAGGGAGGTCCTGTAACCAATGTGTCTCTTACTAGACAGCAAAGGTTTTCCATGCAGCTATTTTTGAAGCAACAGTAAGCTCTCTTTGGATGGTCTTGGTTTTTCTGGAAGCAGATGCAGAAGAACTCAGCAGAAATCACAGAGCCATGCCGATACAGTCTCCTTTAAATGACTATCACTCTTTCTACTAAACCCCAGTGTCTGCAGCTACCAATCTGCCATACAATTCCTTTTTTTCTTTTCCTGTTACAGTGAGCAGCTTCAATCTCAACTGCATATGGTTATTTCTAGTTTGCATTTGAAGATATGAGTAACCACACCTATTCATCAATGTGCCTGTAAGCAGGTATTTCTCCCCTAAACCTCAGACCACATCTGCCTGTAGAAGCAAGACAACTCCTCAATACTTCTGGTCTCTGGCCAACATCACTCAAGATAAAAAGCAGCAATGACAGATTTAGAAGAGGATACAGCAATTTATGTGAGGGGAGGAGAAAAGCAGCTTCACACAAGTGCATCTGATAACTAACTACTCCCTCTCTCATGTGACATCTTGACACATTCTGTCACTACTCTCACATTCCAATTTCCATTTTTCTGTATTTGTTCAAATCATAATTGTATGCAGTCACTGGTTTCAAAACTGGTTTGTATTGCAATTACTTAAGCAACTCTTCAAAATTAACATATGGGTCTCCCATGGTGAGAACAGTCAAAAAATGCTCGAGCCTAGCCTGCTTTAATCAGGGTGTACTTACACCTCAGCAATTCTGCATTACATCACATTATGTAATGTGACATACACTACTGCCCTCCTTTTCCTCTATAGCTGGCCCTCTCCTTCCAGGAGGGTGGTTATTGCTGCTTTGCTCTCTCTCCCCATTTTCACCCCAGCTTCCCTCACTCAGGTTGGTGCTGCAGCCCACCCTGGCTGGACACACAGCAGCACCAGTACTACCTCCTGCCACAGCCACACAGCACTTCACTTCCCATGCTGCAGGGGGTGAGGTAGAGCAAAGAAAAACACAGGGGAGTGGACAAGTTGGACTATTGCTATTCATCAGCTTTCCAACTATCAGCGTCTTCCTCCTAATTAATCGTAAGTTAGGGGAATACGCATGACAGCAGTGGTGCCATTGCTGCACAACCACCATGCACACAGGACAAGGATACTGCAAGCCTACATGTTTGCAACATGTATGTGAGCAGTATTTGAAATGAACATTGTAGCAAGCAACAGTTAATACACTAGGGTTTCTCCAGGCCCTGTAAGAGCTAAGCTCTCCCCTTCCCTTCCCTGCACCAGCTCTCTGGCATCTGACTTTAGAGAATTAAGCATAAACTCTTTTATCAGTCTCTACAGCTGCTAACCTGGACTTCAACGTAAGCTTTGATAATTCATGTTTCAGATGTGTTTTAAAATTTACAGCAACATTTCTTCAAGACTATGCTGAAATTATCATGTGGAGAACACCTCCGGATCACATTCATGTAGAAGCTTCCATCTGCTAAAAAAGCAGGTCAGCTCAGGCACACTCACCCCAATTTTGCTCTGTTCCCAACCTCCTCTATCCTGCCCTCCCCAAGGCTTCTTCCTGCAATTTTCCCCAAAATAAACAGTGTCTGCATAGAGTTCTGATGTTTTGACTTTTAGAGCTTTGATCAGAACACTTTGCTGAAACACCCAAATTTAATGTAACAAAGCACCAGGGATAATTAGCTTGAAAAAGTGAGATAGAATCTTCTCCTGGTATGAACAGTGACAATCGACAGCAGTCCCACTATTATGCTGATTATTTCTTGGAAAACATGACAATGTTGAGTAACCAACCCCTACCTTCTCTTGCAGGAACCTTTAAATCTGATGGACATGCTCTTCAGCACATGGCTGCCAAGTACGTCAGGCAACCAGGACCCATGGAGGTGAAGCTTCCTGAATGGTGACTGCAACTTAGCCTTTCAGAAGGTAAAACTTTGTGACTGTAACTTGTATGAAATGTGCTTAACATATGCAATTTCTTCCAATGCTGCTGTGAGTGCAGCTGTTATACCCAACACTTAACAAAATACTAATAAAAGCCATTATCATTCATCAGTTATATTGGTTTAATTTTGACTGTGACTTTACTATTTGAGCACACTCCATGTTTAAAGTACAATGCAACTCATAGGTAAAAGCCACACATAAGTCAATTCAACTGGATACCCATCCCCTTTTCCAGACTGACTTAGTCACAAGCACTGCAGTCAACCACTGAAAACATAATAGTTAACAAGTTAAGCTACTCCCCTTCCTTAGCTATGAAAATACCATTGTGATGTATCACTGCAGTTACAAGAGCCTTTTTTATACCAGTTGTGTCAAACCAGATGTGTTCATGCTATCTGCATGCAGATTTTGCAGAAGTGTCTCATGCTGCAAAGTAGTTTTACAGTTTAGTGGCTTTTCTACTGCTTATGTTCTAGTCCACATTCTTGTTCATGGTTCTATCCTATAGGAGTTTTCTGAGTTCCTAACTTGGTGACTAGTTACAAACAAGCCAAGCAGCAAAGCCTCCATACACAAGTGCATCAGATAGTAGCAATTACATTTTAGACTGGGCAAGAATACAAGGCTTTGGCAAATTAGTTGCAGGATGTGGTTCTATTCACCTATGTTTTGACTAGGAATTGTTTTACTTGCACATCCTTATTTTACTATTACCTCTTCTCTCACCTCTACATTAAATTTAGTTGAAAACTACTGGTTAGGACTGTTCATGACTTGTGGTTCCTTCCCATCTTCAGCTTTGCAGCACATGGGAATGAAGTGCATTGTTTATCTAGCAACCTGTAGCTGAAGCACACAAAAGGTAGTATAGTGGCACACAGCAAAGATTAAACCCCAATGGAACTAGCACTTAAGAGAAACACAACCCTGTTACTGAAACAATGCTGCATGTCACTACACTCAAAACTGCAATTCTGAAACAGCAGCATTTAGAATTCAGACTAAATGAAACTCTGAAACTATACTTAGGTTCTCCCTACCCAACAAAGGGCATTTAATTGCAGAACCTTAGTGAGTGTCAAGGACATCCACTTGAGAAGCATCTCCCCAAGAATGAACATGAAATGAGCAGTAAACCCTGCAGCCCTGTAGATCTACCATCAACTCCATTACTCTACAGAAGGGAAATACCAAAGATTACTCCGCAACATGAGTAGGAGCAACAGTGCCAGGAAAACTTTTTTGGAGACCCCACGATGCTGCTTGCCCATTACACACAAGTTACTGCTCTATCAAAGGCAGCCAGCTCCCAAACTCAAGCTAAGTGTAGTTAGTGCTTTCCTTTCTCTCCATTGAACTAGAGTCCACAACAAGGACTGCTTAGATACACCATATTTCTGAAATAGTGTTTCAGTCTCATACAATTTTTGTCAGCAGTTCAAGAAGTTCAATACCCTTGACAAATGTCTTTGGGATTACAGAAGCACAGTACCTTGATTTACTGGTCTACACATTTTAAACTAAGTTACTGAGACATCTGAAGAAATTCCCTGAAGGAATTGAACATACAAGACGCCACTACTTGTAATTGCAGTTAGGAAGCCTGCCTTTCATACCCAATTGCCAGCAAAATTGGAGAACCAGACCCACTCCCGTCATAGCACTTTAAGGTGCGTAAATGCACACTATCCCTCCCCTCAAAGCAAGCCCCTCTGTGGTCTCTAGCTGTTCCCTGGTATTTCCCCTTTCATCTCCCATGATGCAGAAGACAGCATTTCCACCACTGGCAAAACCAAGTTTCAGTCAAGGAGACCCTACTGTTTTGCCATTACAAATACATCACTTTTCTATAGTCTGAGAATCAGTAAGGAAAAAATCCACTAGGGACAAGGTTCTATGAAGTAAGGTACGTTGGAGTATTTAATAGATGACACTTTAAGCCTGTACAATGCAACAACATTAAACTCTTCTGTGTTGGCTTTTTTTTTTTTTTTTTTCGCAAATTTGAAAACCAGGCAGCTAATAGTCAGTGCCACTTGATTAAAAACCATGCATCTGCCCTGGGGAACATTCAAAGCATTAAGAAGTTAAAAAGCACATACCCACTGATAAAGCATACACTAGACCACAAGGCAAAGTCCTACCAGTTCTTCAGCACGTGGTCTTAAATTTTCCTCCTGTCACAACAGATCTGTAGTGTCTAAACTTGTCTGTGAGCTTACTTAGAATTCATTTGCATATTCAGACAATTAGAAACTTAAGATGGTCCCAGTCTAAGGTGACTCCACTGATGTGTCCCTCCATAATAATCTAGTTGTCAGTCAAGGGTTTTCTATTGGGAGACATTCAGAAACAGATCAAGTATCACAATGTTTATTGATAGATACAAGTATATAAAATCAGGGCATGAACATGTCTTGATAAATTAAGTAGATTTCAGTACTATAGAGGGACCAATTCAAATTTCTCACCATGTCATGTTCCACACCCACAAAAACCTCTTCCAAAGGGCATTAAACCATCTTTCCAGCTGATCAGTTTTGTGCAAGTAAACGGTTTCTTTTTAGAAGACTTGTGCACTTGCCCAGGCTCAAGGATATTAAAACCTAGCACATAAAGCCCATTACTAGAGGTAGAAATACAGGCAATATACTATTACGGCAACAACCATCGATTACAGTTAAGGATTCTCTGTAACAACCAAATGGATAATCAAATATTGCAACAACTCAAGTATTACACTGAGCAAAGTGCATTTCTACAGTATTCAGTGTTGCTATTCAGTTTTCTAACTTAAAAACAGCCTACGATAACTGGCAGCAAAGAAGACCCTTGCAACAGACTGCTTCTGCTCGAGAACTTATGATGTAATTATTGCATGCTGCTAATACAATGTTACCTAAACGTTAAAGATACTCTAAAATATTTTTATTGTAGACTATTAAGACATACTACAAAAACCTTTTGCAGAGGATATCCTATTGACATACTTCTGCTTTAAATATTGTGAAACATTACAGCGGAATGAATTTTCGCAGTGGTTAGGTCAAATGCAGTTACATCATAGCAACAGTATGTTTGCACAATTTAAGGCTTTGGCTGGTTCTTTAGTCAGCTTCTTCTTCAGATTCTTCTTCTTCAGCAGTTTCCAACCAGGTTAACCATTGGTTTACCTACAGTTACAAAGAATTCATTTAAGGGAGCAGGAATTAATTCCCCACTATGTACTTTGGTAAAACACTGCTTCCCCCCTCAACTGATTTTAAAAATCTTTCAGCCACTCTTTGCACTAAATGCAGGTCTTAGGTAAAAGAGAGAAGTTCATCTTTGGTCACTCCTTCCTAGTAGAACACTCCATAGAGTTTCTACGTATTAACAAGTCTTTAATACTTCGACAGCGTACAGAAGACAAATCACTACTTCAACGATCAGCAAATTTACCTGGAATAAAGCTTTGCCTTTCCCTGGAAACTCTTGAGTAATATCTTCTTTCCATGCCAAGAAGGCTTCTTCTTCAATGATCTCCATGTCATAGAAATGAACAAAGAAGCGCAGTAACATGCCTATGGAAGCAAATTTAAACTGTTAGCTTTATAACCTTCTGAACAGCTTACCCGACTCTAAGAAATGTAGCAACAAGCCAGAAAGCTGTACAGACACAAGCAAGCAGACACACATTAAATCTTGGTAAGATCTCATGCACATACCTTTCGGAAAGTTATTGTTGTAGCAGTGCACCTGGAGTGCATACAAAGCACTCACTTGCAGATCAACATGGTCATGGAGGAACTTCTGCATTACCGGCTTGAAGGAAAGCAGCAGTTGTTTTTCCTGCTCTAGCTGCTCTTTAGATGGAGCAGATGAAGAATCCGATTCGTCACTAGGTGGGTTTACTTCACTAGAAATATACTGCAAGAAACTGGACAAAAAGAAATTCTGTAAACCAAGATGTAACATCTAGATTTCATGTTCTAGACCAGCAAGCACTCTCAAATTTAGTTTGCTATTACTGAAAATACCCTCCTGCTTGTATCAGCAGTTAGGTGCATACACAGTGGGTTAGCAATGTGGTTGACTGAGCAGCACCATGAAAATCTTAGCTTTGCTTCCCTTATGGCTCAAGCATTTTGTAAAAATATGCAAGTCTAGACTTTTCCTTCCTAAGGAAAGGCCACAACACTTCACACTGAGGCAAGCCTAGAGACTTGCTTTACATCTCAAATACAACAGCTGTTTAACGCTGGGGAGGTTCACTCAGAACCATTTACCTTCCTGTGTACTAAACGTTCTTCTGCAGAGCTACGTGGCAGCCTCCAGAGACTTAGTGATTTACTGAACTACATTAAGATGGCATCTCACCTGGTCATCAATATATTCACAAATCCCTTATCTACATGAAGTTTGGGTGAAATGTTATCTTTAATCCACTTATAGATGGCTTGAGGGGATGGATCCGATTTTATTTGCTTTAGCAGTTCCTTCTCCAGTTTCAGAAGCGGGAACAAGAAACTAAGTCCCTTCCCTTCTAAGATCTCCAGCATGCGGTCCTTGTTCTGGTCAATTTCTGACAAGCAAACAAGACAAAACACATTTAGTGCAGGTGCTAATCAAGATTTATACTCAATGGGTCATGGGCTTAACAACCTCTTAAGAAACACCGCTCCCAATAATCATGACACTCAGTATCATTAAAATAACTTTGTCTATTATTTTACTCCAGTGTAAAAAGCTGGTGAAAAACCATCCAGCATACTAATCAATATGAGGTGTCAGAAGAGCCACATGGTAACTCTTACCTGGTAACATTTTCTGCATATTCACTTTGCTTTGTTGGAACAATTCTGTTAGCCATTCACGATCTTGTAACTTAGCTAACTGCTGAAGGCAAAGCAGGAAGAGAGGGAAATGGGTGCCACTTTCCAGTGGTTGAGCCAGTTCGGAAATGCTCACCAGTTCTGAAATAATGGCACGTGCTGCAAACTGTGCTAAGTACGATTTCACCAACGGGATGTCCACCTCCAGTTTGGGGCACTGGTCCAATACATTCAGGAATGCCTAAGAAACAGTACACACACACACACACTGAAATTCAGAGGCAATTTTGTTCATGTGCACAGTAACACTCTTACTACCCAGGAGCTTCATGCTTCTCTTCTGCATTGAGTATCTTGCCCAGTAGTCCCCCGTTCCTGAAGTCCTGTACCTACATTTCTTCGTAGTTTCTTATGCCCCTCATACATTTATACGTTATGTCACCTCTCAGATCAATAGGACTTTAAAGCATTTGCACACTGCCTTTATGCAAGCTAAGCACCACAAACAGCCAAGCACAAAGACTGTGAGCCTACAAAACCACATTACCTGCATGAAGTTGTCACTTGTGGCTATTCCCTCCTGCTTGAGCAAGCTGATCAGAGTACTTGCTTTCTCTTTGTCTTCATCTGATCTATCTAGGGACTGAATGATTACTTTGCTCAACATCTCAGGAATGAAGTGTTTTGGAGCTCTCATTTCTCTCACAGTATTGACAGCATCATTAGCATTTCCATTGTTCAGATACTCAGTCACAACGGCTTCCTAGGAAAAAAGTATAGTTAAACCTTCATTTTTAAAGGGCATACATATAAAAGGCTTCAAGAAGCACCATTACCTACTTAACTTACAGTTTGTTTAAGCAGCTCTTCTTTAGAAGGAGGTGGTTTCTTGGTGGTCTTTGCAGGCTTTTCTTGTATAAGCGGTGGATTTGTTTTAAGACCAAGTTGAGGAGGCTGAAAAAGATACCAGAACTTGTTTCTTTGCAGTACATCTACCCACATGTATATCAAGTTTAAGAACACTAAACATGTACAAAAGCACATGAAAGTCAAATCAGGTTTTCATACATTGTTTTAATGTATCTTGGTCTGTGCAAAGAAAGACTTCTGTCTCCCTTCCCCTTTTAGAAACTTGTTTTAATTGTGTAAAGCGATTACATATAGCCATCAGTATTAAGTAACTTTTATGTTTACCTGTCCCAAAGGTGGTGTCTGAGTGCATGGTGGTTGAGCACTGGGAGGAATCATAGTTATCTGGGGCTGAAGCTTTGGCACTTGGTTTTTATTCATTAGAAAAGACTGAGCAGGTCTCAGGCTAATCTGTAAACAGATAAGTCAGAGAAAACCTCAACCTGTTTCAATTATTCTGAGTAAAAATACAGAGCCATGGACAAAATACCAACTGATCACACTGAAGCACGACTTTTCCATTTCTACAATATTAACACTCAGATACAGATTAAGCCACATGTACTCAATTCCCCCAAAAGCACAACTTGATCGTGTGCTTGATGAAAGTTACTAGTATTTAGTTCCACTGGTGTATCTGGGATTGCTCCTTTTAGATGCAGTATGTTAGAGACCCAAAAGCCATACTTAACACATTTGCTGATGTACTTTACAGTGACAATAAAAACCTCTACCAATTGCTCAGAAATCAGGATCCAAGTCTGGTTAACACTCAAAACAACAATGCAGTTTACCATGCATTTGGCATTTTGCCTATTAACCAGTTCTAAAAAATAAAAAAAAAAAAAGGGGAGGGGGGAAAGAAAAATTTAGCCTGGTCCAGCATTTAAGGGTTTATGAAGTTCAGGATTTTTGGAGGTTTTAATTAAATGTGCTGTTCTCAGTATGATGCATGGGAACTGATGTCAGAGTAGTGTTCTTGGGGAGGTGTGGGGGAAGGAAGGGACACCCCAAGAAATTGCCCTCATATCTCAGTCTTGCTCATAGGACGCTGGATACCCTAAGGAAAGTGAGGGGTAAGGTGAAAGAGAAAGGGACAAAGAAGGAAGAAGAGGAGGAGAAAGAGTTCCAGCATTAGTCCTCATAATAACGCGTCTTGCTATAATCATTGGGCAATATTGAGAATAGTCTTTAAGTAATGTAGGCATGTCATGTACCTCATCTGCATTAAGCTGTCCTTTCTTAGAAAACCGAGGTGGCATATCCTTCGACTGTCCTTGTTGCTGGGATAAGAGTCCCTGATTCTGGTTATGGTAGAGCTGGCTTTGCCCCTATTTCAGAAAGGGAGATATAGAGAAAGAAGTGCAGATGATGGAGTGGCGTACATCATATGGTAAGTAGTACCAGAGGGACCAGAGGCACGAAGATTCTACTTGCCAGGAAGGGAGAAAGAAGGAGCAGGGGTGGTGGGAAAGTAGCATCTATCCCTAAAAACAGGGCTATCTTATTTAAAACACACCTTTCTGACCCACCAAAGCCACATGCACCTTTTCTTGCAGTGGGGGGAAAAAAAGAAAAAGGGGAGAGGAAAAAAAGAAAAAAAAAGAAAAAAGTGTATTCCTTGCATCTCTTGCATGATTTAAAAAGTGGTTTAGAATTTTTGTATCAGCTGAGCATCAGTTCTTATCAGAATAAAATTCTGAGGAAGTCTTTGAACATAAGCAGACTATAATCCATAGCACACGCATCTGTAGAAGAGCTTCTAAACAAGCTGAAGTCACCCTGTGAACAGCATCTTCCTTACCTGATTTTTCAGAAAAGATTTGCCTAGATCTCCGAACTGTGATTGAGCAGAAGGCATGAGGTGACCCCCATGGCCATTGAAAAGCTGGTTTGAACGATGGCGTCCCATGGTGGGTGAAAATCTATCCTGAATAACCCCTGGACCAGTACCAATTCCGCTACCTGTATTATGGAGGCAAAACACAACTTTAGTTCTTGTTAAATACAGCACACCCAGAGTCATCCCAGCAGCTTTGCAGTTTGAGCGTACCTGGCATTTGTCCAAACATATCAGCAAGCCCTCCGAGTGGGTCCCTGTCAAGTTTCATCCTGGGTGGCATAAAGGGTCCCTCCAGAAAGAAGTCGCCTCTCATCCCTTGAGACATAGGAGCAGGAATAAAAACTCCCAGATCCTTTAAGATAGGAATTACCATTTTGGTCAGTTTGGAGTAATAGTCCCTGAGAAAGTCAAACTGTATCTCTGAACTATAGCAGTCCATTTGATTTTACTTTACTGTTACACTCTGCTGTGAAAACTACTCTTAAGT
The DNA here is from genome assembly GCF_004027225.2 of Strigops habroptila. Lineage (NCBI taxonomy): Eukaryota > Metazoa > Chordata > Aves > Psittaciformes > Psittacidae > Strigops > Strigops habroptila. The sequence goes on from NC_046358.1 coordinate 56,901,872, forward strand.
GCACAGCCTAAGTTTTGTGACATGGAGCAAGTAGTGTAAGGATTCACCTTTAACACTTAAGCAAAAGCCAAGCACAAGACTTTACATGCAACACTTACTTTTACTGCATCTTGACGGATTTGATTGATAGTCTTTGGTCCATTGTCAAGAAAAGCTTTGCGAGGAACCCAGTTGTGTTCTCTCAACTCCACAGTATCCTTGGAACATAATGCATTATTAGAAAAGGAATCAAGACAACTTCACAAGAAAAAGGACATAGTAAACTGTATTATCATCCTACCTGCAGCAGGAAACGAATCCTTGCTGGCAATTCCTTACTTGACATCAAGGAGCGCATTCGGGCAAAGTACTGATCCATTAAGGACTGGAGGAACAAAAGTGAAGTTACAAGTGAGGGCTAATTCTATCAATGTCTTGAGTATTTTTAGGGAAGGTGATCACATTCAAGACAACCAAGATAAAATCAAAGAGACTGCCCTCTTTCCTGCAATCTCAACCTCCCTAACAGCAGTAGAACTTAAGGAAAACTAATGGATCAAGACATCTGAATCAAAGATGAAGACCTGCCAATATCCTCATTATTACACCACCATTTCAAGTTTACATTCAAAACTCAAGCCAAGATCCAAAATACACTTATCAGATCACCTAGCTCGTGTTCAGAGTAAGAGTTCCTCGGCACATCTTTTCAAGCAGTATTTAGAGGACAACATTCTCACTTTCATCACTTCCCAATGAACCTAACTGCATTCTGGAAAGACATTTAAAACTATTTCAAAGATCAGCTCCTTTTGCCATCAAGAGATTTGATGCAGGAGCAGTACTCAGCACTCTCGTTCTCTGGAATTCAGGCCTCGGTTTATACTTATGAATATAACATTGCATGTAGAAGGCTCAGGCAATTAGGTGCCTTTGCTATAGAATTTAACTAGTTAAATGACTCATTGCAGTGGATATACACATACCTTGGCTTTTGCATGGTCTAATCTAGGTCCCACTGTCCTCATTATCTGACAGAGGCACTCCAAATCCTCCCCCATATCTTTGAGTTGGACTCTCTTCTTCTTTTCCAAAAGCTGAAACATTGAAGAGTAATTAGATATTTCATCATACTGTGAGAATTTATAATAACCGACAACTATGTATACAAGCACATGCAAAAATGTCATCTTGTTCTGACATCAAATGGACTTGAAAAATAATTTTCAAGAACTGATACTGAAGTATTTCTAAGTGTTTATGCTTTCAAGTGCCTGTGATACTTCTGTACAAAACTACATCTTCACTTGGAGACAATTCCCATGACTGAACAAAGACAATTTTACTTTCTATTCACACCAAAAGACTATTTCGAACAGCTGGGGCTAGATAACTGACAGGAAACATTTTTGTGGTATCGTATGGTCCAAAATTCCCGAAGCAACATAAACATTATTTTTTAAGTTCTATTTCACTCTTACCCCACACTTGATCTGAATACTCACTGTTTTGATGCACTTATGAAGGATAGATTCATGAATAAGATCAAGCTTGCCAAGTTCTCCAATGAATTTGATGTTCCCCAGCATCTTAATCTTGGCAATGGCTCTCTGTTCCTCTTCCTCAGGGAGGAGGGGACCATCATGCTTATCATAGACTGGAAAACAAAGAAGCCTATTTAACACGGCTGTGGAAAGACAAGATCAATTAATTCTATATTAAAATGGTTCTAAAGCTTACTATCAACATTTCTGGTTCGGTTTTCAAATTCATCTTGAAGTTTAGATATTAGGAGGCGTCTGAATGTCTAAAAGAGAGAACAAAGAGAACAATTACGTTAATCACTGCAACTATACATACTAGCAAAATTTATCATTCCAGGTTGAAAGGTATACTCACTGTGCTTTGCTTCTGTCCTGGATGACTCTCTGCTGATGGGCCATCAAAGTTGGGTGCATCTTCTGCCAGTCGCAGACATAGTTGAGCATACAGTGAACTATACTTGGGCTCTTCAAGGGCTTTGTCTACGATCTAAATAAATTTAATTTTGAGTAAGGTAGCATGTAGTAGGATGCAAACATTAGCTAAGTGAGCTGCAAGACACACAATGGAATATTACCACTCTATAAGATCTAACTTTCTTGCTATTTCAAACACACAGAAATAACGGATTCTGTTTTAATGCTACTCTTAATGCTGAAGCAAAGGGTAAGAGCTACTCCATGCTACCAAGAGCTTCTATAATGCTTAGCCAACAAATGGCACAAATTTAAAGTTTATCATCAGAAACAGTAAAGTTCTTCCCAATCTGATCTTAGATTAAACAAAGTGACATGATAGTTAAAACAGAGTACCAAGACGACACCTGTGGTAGCTATTCAAAGACCATTAGGTTTCTTCATTAGGGAAACAGGAAGAGGAATGGAGAGGGGGCAGGGAATTAAGACTACTAGCTAGCATCTCAAATAAAAAAAAAATAAACAAACACAAAAAACCCCACACCCAAAACAACAAAAAACCCCAAAACCCCCCAAAAACACCTCACACCAAAAAAAACCCCAAACAAAACAAACAAAACCCCCACCCAATCATGTTTAGTGACTCGAGACTGCTATAACAGTAAGCTAAAGTACATTTCCTCCCCAGTGTATCCTTTCTACACAAAAAACATGTGTGACATTTCTGTATGCTTAGATTATTAACATTAGCAATGTTACTTCTGTATCTCAAAACCAGCCAACTTCCGTTTTTAACATGCAAGTGAAGGGTAGTTAAAAGAAATGCGGCCAGCTTACCAGCAGTATGACCCCTTTTAGGATGAGCTTAGATTCTACACCCACATTGAGGAGCTCAAGGCATAGCTTGTCAAACTTTTCAGGAGTAAGCTTATTTAGTATGCTAAAGAGGAACAAAGAAAAATAATAATTCAGATTACACATATTGTGAGCATGCTATGAATAATTTTAGACTGAAGTTTACTTTTATTTTTTCAATCTATTTAACACAAATTGAAGTGCAGATTTCCATTTACATTTTTTTAAAAAACTTTATATTGTAAAGTATTATTAAGAAAGATTAATCCTCTCAAAATTTACTTCAGAAGTGTTTGCTGCTGGCTGGCCTATCAAATTCTGCCTTCTTCCCTCCAAAGAACATCACATACTCACCCCCACCCACCCCAGAACTCAAGACCCAGATGTCTTCCTTTCTTCCAGCCCATTTATTAGCTATACATTGCTAAGGAAAACAGTCAGAAAAACAATCTCCAACAACTTACCCTCTTACTTTCCTGAAGATTGCATCATGTCGTTCTTTGTCGTTTGCGGAGTCGTCATCTCGTCTAGTGCTTCGTGAAGGAATCCATTTCTGAGCGTTTTGCCCTGGGGTTTTCCCCAGGAACTCGCTGTAAAATTTTTAATAATACAATTGTCAAACAAAAACAATTTCAAGAACAGGCCTTTTAGCCTTTCAGTATTGCCTTAGTCTAATTCTGCTACTTTTGTTAAGAGCACGCACTTACAAATACTGCAACATCCGTTGCATAGTATTCACTCAGCAATAAAGAAACCCAAGAAAACCCTCTAAATTTAAGTGAAACGCATGAAAAAGCCTCAGCACCTGGTATCACTCATGATACACTTTCAACAGATTATACACTGTCCTGCCACAGACCACAGAACATTGAGATGTCATTAACTCCTTAGATATTCCTCGTATAACTTTGAAGAGACTTTATTTTCAACTCAGCATTCACCATCAAGCAGTCTCTGCCTTCACAATCATGCCAAATTAAAAGCAAGATTATATACCTGTTGCTGGCAGTCTTGGGATAGTGCTGAGGTGCACCCCTACCACCTCCTCCGCCTGAAGAAGCACTGTTAAAAACAACCATGAAATCTTGTGTGAGTTCAAACTCCCAATGTATTCAATTACATGTCACTTTCAGTATAAACGTACAATAAATTTCGATTTTCCCCAAATAACAGTGCTCACTAGTAAG